>NW_027361872.1:13295000-13842265 GCF_039654945.1 Dendrobates tinctorius
TATCTATCTCTATATCTATCTATCTATCCATTATCTATTTTCTATCTATCTCTATATCTATCTACCTATCGATCTATCTATCTATCTATCTTTCTTTCTATATCTATCTTTATATCTATCTCTATGAATCTTTCTATCTATATCTATCCATTATCTACTTTCTATCCATTATCTACTATCTATCTCTATATCTATCTATTTCTACATCTATCTTTTTATCTATATCTATCTAACTCTATATCTATATATCTATATAGCATTATACCCTATGAGGGGGTGCATTATTCCCTATGAGGGGGGCAGTATTATACCCTATGAGGGGGCAGCATTATACCCTATGAGGAGGCAGCATTATACCCTATGAGGAGGGCAGCATTATTCCCTATGAGGGGGTGCATTATACCCTATGAGGGGGTGCATTATTCCCTATGAGGGGGGCAGTATTATACCCTATGAGGGGGGCAGTATTATACCCTATGAGGGGGCAGCATTATACCCTATGAGGGGGTGCATTATTCCCTATGAGGGGGGCAGTATTATACCCTATGAGGGGGTGCATTATACCCTATGAGGGGGTGCATTATACCCTATGAGGGGGGCAGTATTATATTCTATGAGATGGCTGCATTATATTCTATGAGATGGCTGCATTATACTATGTGAGGGGGCTGCTTTATATTCTATGAGGGGGCTACCCCAACTCCTGCTACATAATTAAGACATGTACAACCTTATATTATACCCGGATATTAGCGTGTTTTACCACATAATTGGTGGTCTGGTATTTAACTCTATGCAGCTACATAGTGGGCCCCAAGAATGATTTTCTCTGGTGGGCCCAAGGTGTTCCAGTCCGACGCTGATTATGACTCTTCGTTAAACAACTGTTCAACCAGTATATATTAATCTAACGTGTATGGCGGTCTTTACACTTCATTTGAGAGTGCTGAAAGGAGTAATAGACCTTTCAGAAAAGTGTGTAACAGGTTACATCTTCATCTTTCCCAGTTTATCTGTAATAAGTTGTTTAAAATGGGTTGTTGGCCAAGGAATCTGAGATTCTGGCTGCCATAGGAAATCCTGTTCACTTTTGTTAATGATTCTAATATTTTTCAGATGTAAGAAACATACTATTAAGTTGGAAATGAAATGATTGTAGACAAATCTTTGCTCCCCTATGACTAGTTTTAGACTAGCCGTACCCAAAGAAGTTCAAGAATGTTGTAATCCATTACCATATTGCATTGGCCAAAGTATAGAAGCAAAGATCTGATCCTTTTGTCCCAGGTGAAATACTAGCTATACAACAGATTAAAGTTGCCCAAACCCTCCAATATCGGTGGGATCAGCTGACAGTTTGATGTGTAGGGTGTCTTCTTGACTCTTCCACAATAGTTGTAGGAGAAGAGAAGAATTAGCACAATGAATTACCAACGACCGAGGGTTCCTGTGTATGAGGGATCTAGGAGAACTAGCAGATGGGTCAGCCAACAACTAGGTATGGAAGCCTTAGGTCTCTGCTTTTAGCTAATGGCTCTGAACATGGTTGACTATACTGAATGTGAACGCACACTCCCGTATGACACAAGACTGGTATGATATTATTTTGTGGCTGCCATCCTGAATTATAAAAGACAAGGTAGTAAATGTATTTGATCTGAAAATGTAAATGTTACTGTAGAAAATGTCAAGTATAAACAGCAGACGTTGAAAGGCTAGTCTTGCAAATGAAAAGTTGTCAATGCATGAACAGGATGTAGACACCGACATGGGAGCTGTGGATAACACACCCTTCCCTTTTCTGGCTGAAAGTGGGAGCAGGTCAATATACTGTGTTTGCCGAATGACATAAAGCTTATAAAAACAACATTTTTGAAGTGCAAGATTATTCTGACTTCAAACTATGACTTTATAGTTGATAATATGTGTATGGTGTTAGCAGACACAACAAGGTTATTTTCCGTAAGAGGATATTGGCAGGATTTCTGCACTGCACATAGAACAGGATACACAGGAACACCCTGAGGACAAACGCGGCTGGGAGACCTGTGGCTTACTGGATTTCTGCTCTAAACATGGGACACCTTCTGCACTTTACCTCCATCTACCAGAGCTTCTCTAAGTGGTCATTCATGTCTCCAGTCTATTTTTCTTCAGAGCTACACATTCAGCTACACGAACATATTCTCAAGCTTTTCCTCCAAGTTTATTACTCTTGTACTGAATGAAAGGGAAACCACAAGGGCCTGGACTCATAGATGGCCAATAATAGGAAATACAGCATACGTATCTACAAAAATTTACTTTTTGGAAAATAAAACCAGCATCGTTATTGCCCGGTTAAAAAACAGAAGCAATTACACTGTTGTAAACGAATCCTTATACAATACAGTATATAACATATTTTTATTGTTTCTATTTTATTTTATTGATTTAATTAATCTGTAAATTAAAGTATACTGTAATATACTGTATAAATATATAACTATCTTCAACATTCAGAATGTACTGTTTTCTTTACGTTTGTTAGATAATATGTTGCTTTCAAAATTATACTCCAGCAACTATATTGCATTTGGAACCAAGGCGGAGTCATGACATCAATCTTTATGAAACCTGCACACCTCCTCCTCTCCTGCCATGTACAATACTGCATGTTACAGCAAACTGGAGGAAAATATTGTCCTCCCATAGATCTGGTGGAAAAAAGTAAAAAATACAGTCTACAAATATACAGTTGTGCTCAAAAGTTTACATACCCAGGAAGAATTTTTGCTTTCTTGGCCTATTTTCAGAGAATATGAATGATAACGCCAAAACTTTTTCTCCACTCATGGTTAGTGGTTGGGTGAAGCCATTTAATGTCAAACTACTGTGTTTTCTCTATTTAAATCATAATGACAACCCAAAACATCCAAATGACCCTGATCAAAAGATTACATACCCCATTTCTTAATACCGTGTATTGCCCCTCTAACATCAATGACAGCTTGAAGTCTTTTGTGGTAGTTGTGGATGAGGTTCTTTATTTTCTCAGATGGTAAAGCAGCCCACTCTTCTTGGCAAAAAGCCTCTAGTTCCTGTAAATTCCTGGGCAAGAACTACACGCTTCAGTTCTCCCCAGAGTGGCTCAATGATATTGAGGTCAGGAGACTGAGATGGCCAATCCAGAACTTTCACTTTGTTATGCTGTAGCCAATGACAGGTCAACTTGGCCTTGTGTTTTGGATCGTTGTCATGTTGGAACGTCCAAGTACGTCCCATGCGCAGCTTCCGGGCTGATGATTGCAAATTTGTCTCCAGTATTTGCTAATAACGTGCTGCATTCATCTTTCCTTCAACTTTGACCAAGTTTCCTGTGCCTTTGTAGCTCACTCATCCCCAAAACATCAGCAATCTACCTCCGTGCTTTACAGTAGGAACGGTGTTACTTTCATCATAGGCCTTGTTGACCTCTCTCTAAATGTAATGTTTATGGTTGTGGCCAAAAAGTTCAATTTTGGTCTCATCACTCCAAATTACCTTTTTCCAGAAGTTTTGAGACTTGTCTCTGGGCTGTTTTGCGTATAGTAGGCGAGATATTTTGTGGCATTTGCGCAATAATGGCTTTCTTTTGGCGACTCGACCATGCAACCCATTATTCTTCAAGTGCCTACTTAATGTGCATCTTGAACTACCTTTTCCTGTAGATCCATTGACAATTCTTTTGCTTTCCCCATGACTCACAGTCCAGAAACGTCAGCAGCTAGATGAAAGATGAAAAAGTCTGTATGGATCCCAGAAACTCACTCAGCTTTTATGCACACACTGATTACAAGCAAACAGGTCACAGGTGAGGATGTTACTTTTAGCAGCCATTCAAACCCATTTGTGTCAACTTCTGTGCATGTTATCAGGCCAAAATCACCAGAGTATGTGAACTTTTGATCAGGGTCATTTGGATGTTTTGGGCTGTCATTGTGATTTAAAAAGAGAAAACACAGTAGTTTGACAATTAATGGCTTCACCAAACCACTAACCATGAGTGGAGAAAAAGTTTTGGTGTCATCATATTCTCTGAAAACGGCTAAAAAAAATAAAAACAATAGATGTATTAATGATATGCAAATGGTTACAAAATGGAAATTAATTTTAAAAATATCTCCATATATTCAGTATCCAGTATGAGCAGCATGAACCGAAATCCCTGCACGCATTGGCTGCTATCAATTAAGTTATTAATGGTTGTCTGCAGAATGCTTTGCTGAGCTCAATGCACTTAGGTATACAAATTCTCAAAATCTACTGCTGGCAGTTCCCTTTGAAAATGTCAACCAATGACGTCCCAGATGTGCTCGATTTGAGACAAGTCCAGAGACACTGCAGACCAAGGCAGGATGTTGAGGCTATGCAGGCTGCTCATAAGTAGAATGAGCAACATATGGCATTGTGTTGTCATGTAGAAAAACAGCTTCTGGGACACTTTGGAGAAATGGTCATAGTACTGGAGCTACCACCAAATCAATGTAACACTTCATTAGTGTACCTGGAATGAAGACTATTGGGGTCGCACACTATAATCCCGAGAGTAGGACCGGTATGACAATTCCTCGTTAAGGCCCCTTCATGGCATTTCTCACATGGTCTCTAGACCTATCTCTGCATATCATTTTATCCAGGACAAAAGTGGGACTAATCGTTGAAGAGGATAGGCCTACATTTTTTCATTAAAGCTTCAGTTCTCCCTTTAGAGACCAAGTGGGCAATGCCATGAAGAGGCTTTCACAACGAAATGTCACAACAGTCCTACTCAAGGAATTTTGGTGTGGGCTGGCATAATGTTTAGCAGTCAGACCTCTCTAGTCTTCATTCCAGGTACACTAACTGACCGACATTACATTCATTTGGTAGCTGAATTAGTGGTACGGCGATTTCTCCAAAGTGTCAAAGGAGCTGTTTTCGACAAAACAATGTCAGTCCAATTGTTGAAGGTGCTACTATGATAAGTCTGCATGGCCTAATTGTGCTACCATGGCTTGCAGTGTCATTAAACTTGTCTCCCTTCAAGCACATCTGGGACGCCATTGGTCGGTATTAGCAAAGTGAGCTGCCAGCAGTGGATTTTGATGCTTTTTAGATAACCATTAATAACCTCACTGATAACATGCAAAGTGTTTAAGTGTGGGGATTTCCGTATGTGGCACTTATACTTGATACTGAATAAATTGAGTACCTCTGAAATTTTTGTTTCCATTTTTACATCATTTGCATGGTAGGATTTCCATAATTAGCCCTTTAATTTTTGGTGCTGCAATTTAAATGTTGAGGAGTGTATTTAGGCACTATCACGGCATGTATGATTTATGTGCACATGTAAAAAAACAAATCCCAGATAAAACAAGGATCCTTTCCCTGAGCATTGTATGTCTGGTCAAGCTGATATATTGCTTATGTTCAGTCGTAAGGGCAAAGTATGGTTAAAAAATAAAATACAGGCGACTACCTCATCGCATTTCATTCCAAGACTCCCCATGCACAAATATGAGTAAGTTTAATTTATACGCACTGTGCTGTGCCGCCTGCTCTAAATGTGTCTCTGTAATAGCCAGATAGATCTCTAAAGGCATGGTCCATGTCAGATAAAGCACACATTGTGTGTAGCTTACATAAGATACATCCACCTCATTCATTGCTCTCTGCATGCTTCCCCAGCTCCCCCTGGTAATAAATTACATCACTCTAAGCATTTAACATCCACTTTCTGATTCATACCCTGATTCCAAGGTAGTGTTTTATTCAGAGATTCAGCGTAGACTTCAATTCCAATCTCGTTCTCTATGTGAACTAATTGTCTGCGGAAATAAAAGAAAAAATACAAGAAAGAAATCTTAGTAAAGAGGGCAATCATTGGAAACAGGTCTTTTAATTTGTTTACGGTGCTGAGTGATGGACATGCTTCATTCATCTGCCCTTTGTCAGGACTCACAGGGTTTTGTCTGAACATATTCAATTTGCTGACTCAACTGTGGGCATGATGGCTCCAAAATGGTCAGTATGCGCCGTCCAGCTGGGAGGTGAAAGCGATGGACATTTGACTTCTTTGTGTCATTATGTGTATGACTTCATTTCAGAACTGGTCAGGATCTCTTGGGCATGACTAATGAACAACACATTCTTCAACACTGCCAATGTATAAATACCACAGTAAATCCTGGCGCGTGCCACAGTTAAACAAGATTTTGTGGGAGTATGGTCATGTCCCTTCTCCCTTGAAATTAGTGGGAAGATTGACACAACATTTCCCGCCCCAGGATCCTGCCTGGTAGCCGTGGACCCTCTAATTTGCAACAAATTTGGCATGGGGCTAAAATATGGAGGAAAAATTAAGTGATCCAATGTATTATTTTTACTGTTTAAACCTTACACAAGAATCTGTTTGCTGCAGGTTTCCTCCGAGGACTTAATTTCAGAGTAGTTTTTCTCGGACGCGTCCGCTCTTCGCCAGTCCTTACATTGGCTGCCCATTCATTATAGGATCCAATTCAAAGTACTTGTTCTCACCCACAAAGCTCTCCACAGTGCAGCACCCCCTTACATTTCTTCCCTCATTTCTGTCTATCGGCCTAGCCGATCGCTGCGCTCTGCAAATGACTTTCGACTAACCTCTGCACTAATCCGTACCTCCCACTCCCGACTCCAAGACTTCTCCCGTGCTGCTGCTATCCTCTGGAATGCTCTACCCCAAGAAATCAGGACTATCCACAATTTGCACAGTTTTAGGCGCTCCCTCAAAACACAATTGTTCAGAGCGGCCTATCACGTTCACTGATCAAAGTAATTCTCTGTGTAAGTGTGCTTGTGTAGCCCATTCACTATCTCCATCCATCCTTCACTCCCTCAAGATGGCTGGACCGTCATTGTAAATACACCATTGTAAATTCACCCCTGTACTCTGTATCTCCCCCACCTCATTGTAGATTGTAAGCTCTCACGAGCAGGGTTGTCTCATTTCGTCTTATTTTGCTTCAATTATTGTATTGTTAACGTTGTTACTTATGACTTGTGTTTTGAAACTGTTAAACTGTAAAGTGCTGCGGAATATGTTGGCGCTATATAAATAAAGATTATTATTATTATTATTATTGATAGCAACAGCCATTGGTAATAAAATGCAAAACTTATGGCCAATCTGTGATTCATGATAAGTAGTTAGACAAACAGGAAGCCAGGGCAGGCAGAGTTTGCTCAATATGGTAGCCATGCAGGAGGTCAGGGCAGGCAGCAGACAAGAATCAAGGTCAGGATGCAAGGCCAGTAACAGAACATAACACATACACTTTGCACATAGAACAGCCAAAGATCCTTAAGCAAAGGGCAAAATAGAAGTGTCTCTTGTAGACATGGGTTCTCGCTCTTTAACCCCTTCATGACCTAAGACGTGTAGGTAAATCATGGGTTGCGTCCCCCCCTGTGACTCATAGGTACGTCATATGTCATGTCCTTCCCTTTGCTGCGGGCTCCGGCGCTGAGCCCCATCTTTCCTGGCCCGTGACAGCTGATTTGATCAGCTGTCATGTGCCCCTAACAGCTGTGGGAGGAATCGCGATCCACACGCAACGTTTAACATGTTAAAAGCTGCTGTCCATCTCTGACAGTGGCAAAGCAGATGCGCGTCAGAGACCCCACTCATCAGCGCCCGTCACATGATCGTGGGGCACCAATGGGTGGGCATGACAGCTAAGGGTCTGCAGAAGACCCCATGTACTGCTCATTGCAGATCTCCCATGAACGCTGGTCCATGGCTAGCACTCATATAGGAGATGATTTCTGCTACACATAGCAGGGCTTCAGCTCTACTATGTGTAGCACAAGTCATTGGATGATCGCAGCTTCAAGTCTCCTAAGGAGAATACTGAAGTATAAAGTGAAAAAAAAAAAGTTTTACAAAAATATAAACATTCAAATCACCCCCTTTTGCCCCAGTCGTATTAACACAATAATAAAAAAAAACACATTTGTTTGTTCAGACAGATCAGACAGTAGAGCAGGTGGAGGCGTTGGTCTGCTCCTATCACCAAAATGTACCTTTCAGGTTATCCCTCAACTACCCTCACTAGTCTTCCCTTCTTTTGAGGTCCATGCCGTCAGACTCTACACCCCATTCTCCATGCGAGTGGCGGTGGTGTATCGTCCTCCCGGCCCCTCCCATCAGTTCCTGGATCATTTTGCCACTTGGCTTCCACATTTTCTCTCCTGTGACATCCCTACCCTCATCATGGGAGATTTCAACATCCCCATTGCTCTTCCCCTCTCCCCATCTGCTACTCACCTTTTATCTCTAACCTCCTCGTTTGGCCTTTCGCAGCTTACTAATTCTCCAACGCATGAAGACGGAAACTCCCTCGACTTGGTCTTCTCTCGGCTTTGTGCAGTGGATGATTTTGCAAACTCCCCTCTCCCGCTCTCTGACCACAATCTTCTTTCATTCTCTATCAAGAACTGCCAGGCCGCTCAGGTCACCCCCACTGTCCAGACTTATAAAAACATACAGGCCATTAACACCCAGAAACTTATGAAGAACTTGCAGTCTTCATTGGCCCCTATCTCCTCCCTCTCATGTCCTGATTCTGCATTGAAGCATTACAATGAAACACTTCAAAGTGCCCTGGATGAATTTGCACCCCCTATAAATAGAACACCACAACGCAGACGGCGACAGCCCTGGCACACGGTGCAAACACGTTTCCTGCAGCGGTGCTCCAGGTGCGCCGAACGTCTGTTGAGAAAATCCAATCTACATGAAGATTTCATCCATTTTAAGTTTATGCTTCGAACATACAACACTGTCCTTCACCTCTCCAAACAAACCTATTTCAACACCCTCATCACCTCACTGTCCAATAACCCAAAACGTCTCCTTGACACTTTTCATTCTCTACTCAATCCAAGAGTACAGGCCCCAACCACGGAGCTCCGAGCTGACGATCTGGCCAATTACTTCAAAGAAAAAATTGACCAGATTCGACAGGAAATTATCTCCCATTCACCTCATACCATGCACTGTCCTCCCTCCCCCACTGCATCTAGCTCACTCTCTGATTTTGAACCAGTCACAGAAGAAGTAAGCAGGCTCCTTGCATCTTCTCGCCCAACTACTTGCACCAGTGACCCATTTCCGCCACATCTCCTCCAGTCCCTTTCCCCTGCTGTCACCCCTCACCTAACTAAAATATTTAACCTCTCTCTCTTCTGGTATTTTTCCCTCCTCATTTAAGCATGCCATCATACATCCACTACTTAAAAAACCATCCCTCGACCAAAACTCTGCCGCTAACTATAGACCTGTCTCTAATCTTCCTTTCATCTCTAAACTCCTGGAACATCTGGTCCACTCCCGTCTTATCTGCTATCTCTCAGAAACACCAAGGTTACTTACCGGTAGCCGGTTTTTCCGGAGCCCATGACGGCACACATGAGAGAGGGGATCCGCCCAGTCAGGACAGGAACCCTACTGAAGATAAAAGGGTGGTACCTCTCCCTCGCTTCAGTTGGTTTACAGAGTATGAGAGGCCCCCCGGGTTAGTACACATGGTAAAACTATCACCACATTATATCTAACTAAAAAACACCCAAACTAAAGTGCACACCAAAGGAGTGAAAAAGGGGGGGAATATACAGGTGCCGTCATGGGCTCCGGAAAAACCGGCTACCGGTAAGTAACCTTGGTGTTTTCCCGTCTCCCATGACGGCACACATGAGAGACTTTTGTAGAATAAGACACCTTAGGGAGGGACCACCGCTTGCAGCACCCTTCTACCAAAGGTTAGGTCAGTAGAGGAAGACAGATCAAGTCGGTAGTGTTTAAAAAAGGTGGAAGGTGAGGACCAAGTAGCGGCTTTACAAATTTGCTCAATCGATACCTCAGCCTTCTCTGCCCAGGAGGTAGCCACGGCTCTGGTGGAGTGAGCCTTGATGCCTTCTGGAACCGGAGCGCCACTTGCGGAGTAGGATAACATAATGGCCTCCCTGATCCATCTGGCAATGGTACTTTTAGCTACCCCGTGCCCCTTTCTACTACCCTGAAAGGCTACAAAAAGGGACTGATCTTTCCTCCACTGACTAGTTATTGACATATATTGTATTATGGCTCTTCTTATATCTAATGTATGGAACTTTTGCTCCCCCGGGTTTCTGGGATTGTTACAGAACGACGGCAAGGAGATCTCCTGAGTCCTATGAAACTTTTGGACTACCTTGGGGAGATAGGCCGGGTCTGGTCTTAGAACCACTCGGTCATCCAAGATCTGTGTATAAGGAGGACATATAGACAGAGCTTGTAGGTCGCTGACTCTTCGGGCTGACGTTAAGGCTACCAGTAAGACCGTTTTAAGTGTAAGTAGCTTTGGTGACAGCTCTAGTAGTGGTTCGAAGGGATCTTTGGTTAAAGCCTCCAAAACTAGGTTCAGGTCCCAGGGTGGTATCTTTGGGATAATGACCGGCCTTGACCTGCCACAGGACTTAATGAACCGGGACACCCACCTATTGGCTGCTAAATTGCAGTTATATAGGGCCCCCAAAGCTGAGACTTGAACTTTGAGTGTGTTAGTGGCTAACCCCAGTTGCAGCCCCGACTGTAAGAACTCTAGGATAGGTCCCAATGGAGCTGCATCCCCTAAAGGTTCCCCCAGGAAGTCTAGGAACTTTTTCCACGTTCTACCGTAGATTTGGGATGTTATTGGTTTCCTACTTTTCAACAGGGTGGAGACTAACCCTGGAGAGAATCCCTGGCGACTCAGTAGCGCCCTCTCAAATTCCAGGCTGCTAGATGGAAGCCCTTCACCTGAGAGTGGACCACTGGTCCCTGGGAAAGCAGGTCTGGAGTCTCTGGTAGTATCCATGGATCTGTCACTGACATGAGCCTCAGAAGGGAGAACCAAGGCCTTCTCGGCCAAAAAGGAGCTATAAGAATTATTCTTGCCCGATCCTCCCTGATTTTCCTGACTACTACTGGGATCATTGTTATCGGGGGAAATGCATAGGCCAGGATGAACTTCCAGGGTATTTGTAGGGCATCTACTGCGAAGGGGTTTTCCCTTGGATTTAGCGAGCAGAACTTCCTGACCTTCCGGTTGTGTGCGGTAGCAAACAGGTCTATTTCTGGTCTGCCCCAGGCCTGAACTATTTGTTGGAAGACTCGGGAGTTTAGGGACCATTCCCCTTGTCTTAGATGCCTGCGACTCAGGAAGTCTGCTTGTATATTTTCTGCCCCCTTTATGTGCAATGCTGTGATGGATAACAGATGTTGTTCTGCTAGCTGGAAGAGTAGATCTGATATTTGCATGAGGCCCCGAGATCTCGTTCCCCCCTGATGATTGATGTAGGCTACTACTGCCTGATTGTCCGTCATGACCCGGGTGTGGCGGCCCTGAAGTAAGGGAAGGAAATGTTTCACGGCTTTTTCCACTGCCCATAGTTCTTTTACATTTGAATTCTGATCGCTTTCTAGTGAGGACCAGGTCCCCTGTATTGTATGGGATCTCAGGTGTGCTCCCCACCCTGTGGCACTCGCGTCTGTCGTAATGATGTCCTCGACTGGTTTTTGCCACGGGACACCAGCTGTTAGATTCTTTTCTACAGTCCACCAGAGCAGGGAATCTCTTACAGCCACTGAGAGACATAGTTTGCCTTCTAAATGCCCTTTTAATTGTTTCTGCGCTGACAGGACTTCCCACTGTAGTTGCCTTAAGTGGTACTGCGCCCATGTTACTGCGGGTATACATGATGTCAGTGAGCCTAAAAGGGACATTGCATTCCTCAGTGTCATATTTGGCCTTTGTATTGCTGTGCGAGCTAGGCCTCTTATCTTGGTCACTTTCCTCTCTGGTAGGAGGCAGCGTTGTTGCTCGGAGTCCAATATCAACCCTAGGAAGGATTGCTCTTTTACTGGGGTTATCCTTGACTTGGGGATGTTTACTATCCATCCTAGTCCTACTAGAGTTGCTATTACTTCCTTCACTTGAAGTGTGCAGTGGGATTCCGACCTCCCTATTACCAGAAAGTTGTCTAAGTATGGGACGATCACTATGTCCCTGGATCGCAGAAAAGACATTACTTCGGCCATCACTTTGGTGAATACCCTGGGGGCTGTAGACAGGCCAAACGGAAGGGCTGCGTATTGGTAGTGTCTCACCTGCCCCTGGATATAGAGCGCTACTCTCAAATATCTCTGATACTCCCGATGGATTGGGATGTGATAGTAGGCATCTTTTAAGTCTATCACTGCCATGAGGCAATGCTGGAACAGGATCTTTGTGGCCGTGTTGATTGACTCCATTTTGAAGGAGCAATTGTCTATCCACTGATTGAGTCTCCTCAGGTTGACAATGGTTCTCCAAGAGCCATCTGGTTTTTGTATTAAGAAGAGGGGGGAGTAGAACCCCCTTCCTTCTTCTTGCACTGGGACTTCCTGTAGGACTTGTTTTTTCACTAGTCCCAAGACTTCCGTCTCCAGGGCCAGCTGTTGCTCTTGGGCTTTCCTTCTGGGTGTTATTATGAAGGTATGCCTGGGCGGACGGATGAATTTTATTTTTGGACCCATGTACTGGGGGAGATATTTGTCCAGGTGGAAAGGAAGAGAGAAAGCCTTCCCCCTACCTCTGGCCCAATGTCATTGGGGAGATTTTTTGGAGGAAGTGGAGGGCCCTTTAAAC
Organism: Dendrobates tinctorius; assembly: GCF_039654945.1. Taxonomy (NCBI): domain Eukaryota; kingdom Metazoa; phylum Chordata; class Amphibia; order Anura; family Dendrobatidae; genus Dendrobates; species Dendrobates tinctorius. Next base: position 13,307,690 of record NW_027361872.1, read on the forward strand.
ATATAGCCCGATCCTCTTTTTTCTTTAAAGTCCCAGCTTTTTCTATCTCCCGGGGGACGACCCCTGTTAAATCTCCTCCTCCGAAAGGGCTGCTTCTTAGGTTCTCCTGGAAATCGGGGAAAGCTTTTCTTCCTATCCCCCGCATGCTCCAAAATCTCTTCTAGTTTTTTCCCGAAGAGGAATTGGCCATCGCATGGAATGGAACATAACTTGTGCTTAGAGGGTAAATCTCCGGGACATCCTTTAAGCCACAGGGCTCGTCTTGCCGCATTTGACAGGCTTGCTGCTCTAGCTGTCAATCTTGCGGAGTCTGCAGAGGAATCGGCCAGGAAAGCCGCTGCTTCGTGCACCAATGTTAGACTAGCTAGAATTTCGTCTCTAGGAACTCTATCCTTGATCTGGTCCTCTATTTGTTGCAGCCAGACCATGAGGGCACGAGCGGTACAGGTACCGGCTATTGCTGGCTTCAATCCCCCTGCTGAAGCTTCCCAGATGTGCTTCAGAAACCCATCTGCTTTCTTATCAAGCGGGTCTTTCAACACGCCAGAATCTTCTAATGGTAGGGATACCTTTTTTGAGGATCTGGCTACAGCCCCATCAATTTTTGGGACTTTTTCCCAGGTTTCTGAGTCCTTCTGGTCAAAGGGGTACCTCCTCTTTGATGTGGAAGGTAAGCCCCCTGACCGCTCTGTCTTTTTCCATTCCCTGTCAATTAGCGCTTTTATTTTATCATTTACAGGGAAGGTACGCTTTCGCTTTTCCTCCAGTCCTCCAAACATTACATCCTCTAATGATTTGGGAGTTTTTTCTTCTTTAAGGCCCATTGTAGCTCTAATGGCCTTGACCAGTTTTTCTACGTCCTCCGTTGGGAAACATGGACGGCCGCCTATATCGCTGTCTGAGGAGGATTCTGAGGACTGCGTAGAGGAAGAGGAGGTGGAGGGGGACAAAGATCTATCCCGCCCCTTCTGCTTTGGCGAGGCCTCTGATTCGGAGCTCCTTCTACGGTTTCTTTTCTTTTTAAGGGCTGCCTTTAGGGAACCTTTCACCTCCTGATGTATTAACTCCTTCAGACTAGTCACCAAATCAGGGGTCTCCTCCTGTATAGTCCTGTTAATACAGTCAGCGCAGAGATCTTTCTGCCACTGATCTGCCAGCGGGTTTTTACATAGGGCGCATTCTCTATTTTTGGTTTTGCTGCTGGCCTTCCTCGCCCCCTAGTGATCAAACAGAGAAAATGGAACCCCATTACCATAAGGGTGACATTCACGTAGATCACTCACCACCGCTGTCAATCAGGGGTACCGATCTCGGAGGCTCCTCAGATGCACTCGTGACGTTTCTCCTGGACGTCCCAGAGTCATGCCGATTGCGCTTATGACTGCCGCTCCCACCACTTGAGCGACTGCTCCTGGTATGTTGGTGGCTCGGCCTGGCATCTGGCGAGAGGTCTTGCTGCTGACGCTGCTGCTGTCGCTGCTGCTGACGCTGCTCGTCTTGCCCCACTTCCATTCTGAAGCCTTGGGCATGAGTGCGTCTTCTGTGGTCATCCCCCTTATGTAAGGGGGATCCACTGCACTCTCCGCCTCCTCCGGTTACCCCCACAGCCCCTCCCCCCCTGCCATACCGCCGGGATCTCTCTCCACCGATCGGCGTTCTTCACCATGGGCGCCGCCATCTTGAATTGTCGGCGCCGCCTCCGACGTCACGCGGGCACGCCCCTTCCCCAGCGTGCCCTGCGCGTGACGTCAGAGGAGCGCGACCCGGAAGCGGCCGCTCCCTCAACGCTCCAGCGTAGGGAATCACCGGCAGAGGGGGAGAGGGCGGCGCGGCAGCCACGGCAGAGCCCCAGGACCCCCGCCGTGCTGTTCCTGCGCCCGCTCGGACGCTGAGCCCCGGAGGACCCGCGGACGGCGCTTCCTCCATCCCGACGCCCAGCGCTCAGGAGCCCAGCCTGATCTTCTACGCCGGCACGGGAGAGGGGCAGGTAAGTGTGACCTGCTGTCTTCAGCACGGGTCCCTGTCAGGACAGGAAACCCAACTGAAGCGAGGGAGAGGTACCGCCCTTTTATCTTCAGTAGGGTTCCTGTCCTGACTGGGCGGATCCCCTCTCTCATGTGTGCCGTCATGGGAGACGGGAAAAACTCTGTTCTCGACCCTCTCCAATCCGGTTTCTGCTCTTTACACTCCACTGAAACTGCCCTCACTAAAGTCTCTAATGATCTGCTAACAGCTAAATCAAATGGTCATTACTCCATGCTAATTCTCTTGGATCTCTCTGCAGCATTCGACACTGTGGATCATCAGCTCCTCCTCACTATGCTCCGTTCCATTGGCCTCAAGGACACCGTTCTCTCCTGGTTCTCCTCCTATCTCTCCGACCGCTCCTTTACTGTATCTTTTGCCGGTTCCTCTTCCTCTCACCTTCCCCTTACTGTTGGGGTCCCCCAAGGATCAGTTCTAGGCCCCCTCGTCTTCTCCTTGTACACTGCCCCTATTGGTCAAACAATCAGTAGATCTGGTTTCCAGTACCATCTCTATGCTGATGACACCCAATTATACGCTTCTCCTGACATCACGCCAGCCTTTCTAGAAAACACCGGCGATTGTCTAAACGCGGTGTCTAACATCATGTCCTCACTATATCTGAAACTGAACCTGTCAAAGACTGAACTCCTGGTGTTTCCTCCCTCTACTAATGTACCTATACCCGACATTGCTATTTCTGTGTGTGGTTCCACTATTACTCCCCAGCAACAGACCCGCTGTCTTGGGGTCATACTTGATTCCGAGCTTTCCTTTGCCCCCCACATTCGATCAGTGGCTCGCTCTTGTCATCTGCACCTCAAAAACATTCTAGAATTCGACCTTTTCTTACTTTTGACTCTGCAAAAACTCTTACTGTTTCTCTTATTCATTCTCGTCTGGACTATTGTAACTCTCTAATCGGTCTCCCTCTTACCAAACTCTCCCCTCTCCAATCTGTCTTGAATGCTGCAGCCAGGATCATATTCCTCACCAATCGTTACACCGATGCCTCTACCTTGTGCCAGTCATTACACTGGCTACCCATCCACTCCAGAATTCAGTATAAACTTATTACCCTCACCCACAAAGCCCTCCATGGCTCAGCACCACCCTACATCTCCTCCCTTGTTTCAGTATACCACCCTACCCGCGCCCTCCGTTCTGCTGATGACCTGAGGTTAGCATCCTCAATAGTCAGAACCTCCCATTCCCGTCTCCAAGACTTTACACGTGCCGCGCCAATTCTTTGGAATGTACTTCCCAGGTCAATACGATTAGTCCCCAATCCCCAAAATTTTAAGCGTGCCCTGAAAACGCATTTATTCAGACTGGCCTATCGCCTCAACACATTAACCTAATCTATCCCTGTGTGGCACAGCCAAAAGTTTTACCATAACCAGATTTCCCGCATCATGGTCCCACATGCTTTATGCATCCATTAGCCCTCTGTGTCTGTACTGTTACACACTTAACATTATGGCTGGTCCATACAATCAGGGCAACTGTTACCACCCACCTTTCATGTCTACCTCTTTCCTCATAGACTGTAAGCTTGCGAGCAGGGCCCTCTTTCCTCTTGGTATTTGTTATAATCTACTGTATCTATTGTCAGTACAAATCCCCTCTGAAATGTAAAGTGCTGCGGAATATGTCGGCGCTATAAAAATAAAATTTATTATTATTATTATTTGTTTTCTTACAAACTGTTTTGATATCTGTGTACTTGTACTACCTGTGGAATCATAATGGCAGGTCAGTTTTAGCATGAAGTGAACATGTTAAATAAAATCCCCAAAAACACAATTGTGGAATTGCACTTTTTTTTACAATTTCATCCCACTTGGATTTTTTTTCCGTACATGATATGGTAACATCAATGGTGTTGTTGAAAAGTACAACTCATCCCACAAAAAAACAAGCCTTCACAAGGCCATTTTGACAGAAAAATAAAAATGTTATGGCACTCGCAAGAAAGGAAGCAAAAAACAAAAAAGCAAAGTTGTGAAGGGATTAAAACACTGAAAACCAGCGCATGTAAATACTAGTGGTAGCACGAGAAATCTTAACAGAAAAGGAATGCTGGCATCCATGGGACCATCTTGGGAGAGCAGGGAGGTGGACAGTGGTGAAGGACCATCCTGGGAGAGCAGAGAGGTGGACAGTGGTGAAGGACCATCCTGGGAGAGCAGAGAGGTGGACAGTGGTGACGGACAGGGGACCAACAATAAGGGATCATAACAGGACGGAACCAACTACTAGAACAAAGGGTTCATTTGTTTATTTTGTTTTGCCCCATCATTTGTTTTCTATATATCCTCCCAATGTTTTATTAACCAATTACTTTACCAAATTACATTATGGTCCCTAGACGTATCTTAAAAAAATAGGATGTTATTATTGCGGTTACCTATATGTAATACCATGTACATACAAATTAATGTTGCTTCCAGTTGCTCTCATCCAGACATCCTTTTTTCTCACAAATGAGAAAAACAGATGAGTATTTTGATCCATGATTGGTCAGAGTGTCATCAGTTTTTCTAATACATGGAGAAAAAAAAAGTTTATTTATCTTTTTCTATGCGACAGTGCGGGAAAATCGGACCACACTCGGATAATCATGTGATTTTTTTCATGGGCCCATAGACTTGCAATGCCAATTCTGATTCCACACTTGTGTCAAAATCGAACAAGTGTAAGCAATTTTGAAAAGACCACGTTTCAAAATCACGGACATGTGAATGGTCCCATAGACTATCACAATACAAATAGAGAGTCGGCTCACCACATCAGAAGTCCAGCGCACGGAAGCCTGCAGTGTCGCAGGGAATTTCAAGAGGAAAGAGAAAATCCAGCGTCTGAATCTTCCATAAAAATACGGTAAACACTTTATTGTATATGATTAAAATCCACAGTGAATGTAAAGTCGCAATCACATACGTGTGCACATGCTGTTATAACCCCACGTATGTGATTGACACTATACATTCCCTATGGATTTTAATCATATACAATAAAGTGTTTATTTTTATGGAAGATTCATTCAGACACTGGATTTTCTCTCTTTCCTTCATAGACTATCACAGGTACGAGAGCCATCAGTGAAAAACAAGGATAGCACTCATACGAGAAAAAAACAAACATCTGAATGAGGCCTATGGGCATGTGCAGACGATCAGTAAACGCTGCGGGTTGGATGCTGTGTATTTATGCAGCGTCCAGCTGTAACACCGCGTTCCTCAACTCCAGTCCTCAAGAGCCACCAACAGGTCAGGTTTTAAGGATTTCTTTAGTATCGCCCAGGTGGTGGAACTATTGCCTGTGCAGGTGAGCAGATCTCACCTGTGCAATTTTCAGGGAAATCCTGAAAAAAAAGACCTGTTGGTGGCTCTTGAGGACTGGAGCTGGGGAACACTGTGTTACAGCATAGTGGATGGGGTTTCAAGAAATCCCATGCCCACTATGTGTCCACAGACGCCCATGGCTTACCTGTGGAGATGGACACGCGGCGCGTCTCTCCAGATCCCAGCACGTCAATTTCTCTTGCGGAGACGCGAGTCTCCGTAAGAGAAATTCCACCCATACAATGTATTGGATTGAATGAATTTTCACGGCTCAGTGAACACATGCAGATTCACCTGTATTTAATAGACGGCAGCACTTTGGACGCAGCCAACATGTGCTGCGTCCAAAGTTCTGCTAGTTCCGGATCGTCTGCACATACCCTTACTCAGATAAGCCTGACTACACTGAAAAAACAAAACCTCATCTACCCATTCCTCTTGTCATAATTACAAGTGTCCAGTGCTTTGACATTGGTTCTAATGACTGAATGGGAACATACACCCTAGGAATGTGCAACCAATTTGGTGAGACAACCTATTCAATAAGTCATTGTTAAACTGTACAGGAAGGTAGGAAGTCAGCTCCCGTAAACGAATACCTGATACGTTAAACAGTAGATTATTGCATGTTCCAAATCCAACGCTGCACTGCGCTCCATACTTGGTGAGGACTGCAAGTATTAGACATGCTCATTGCTGTATTCAGAATATGCACACTGGCTTGGCCAACCTGACATATGTGGAGGAAATCTGATTTCTGCCAAACAGCCGTAACTCATTATTTTGCATGCTCCCAAAGGTTAATGTGCACTGAGTGCATGGTTGGCGATACAAAGAGCAGGGATCCATGTTTATGCATAGAAGTTAATTGGAGCATTTGGATGACAAAAGATTATGAAAACATGGCAGACGGAAGCTAGACAGTGATGATGAATGAAAGAATGTAATTTACTACCCATAGAGTTTAGTAGAGCCAAGAAATCCTATGCTTGTTGGCAGTTTCAGAAACTTTCCTACCAAGACACATTGTTTCATTTTACAATGTCAGTACAAAATCAGACTTCTTTTTTTAAAATCTTTATCGAAAAATTTAGGTTACACCATTATATTCTTAGACAAAGGTTTGTCTCTTTATTATTATTACATAATACAGATATATTGTATTCTAGCTCCCATTGCATGTATCCAAGAGATGCTAAGAAGCTAAGTCCTCGTGCATATACACTGCTCAAAAAAATAAAGGGAACATTAAAATACCACATCCTAGATATCACTGAATGAAATATTCCCGTTGCAAATCTTTATTCATTACATAGTGGAATGCGTTGGGAATAAAACAGAAACATGATCAATGTAGATCAAAATTAATATCCCATGCAGGTCTGGATTTGGAATGATACTCAAAATCAAAGTGGAAAATCAAATTCAGTGGAAATGATCAAGACAAGGAAATGATGCTCAGTAGTGTGTGTGGCCTCCACGCGCCTGTATGACCTCCCTCAAATGCCTGGGCATACTCCTGATGAGGCAGCGAATGTTCTCCTGAGGGATCTCCTCCCAGACCTTGATTAAAGCATCAGTCAACTCCTGGACAGTCTGTGGTGCAACGTGGCATTGGTGGATGGAACGAGACATGAAGCCCCAGATGTGCTCGACTGAATTAAGGTCTGGATAACGGGCAGGTCAGTCCACAGCATCAATGCCTTCATCATGCAGGAAAGAGGAGATTTCTCAACGCATTCCACTATGTAATGAATAAAGATTTGCAACTGGAGTATTTAATTCAGTGATATCTAGGGATGTGGCATTTTAGCGTTCCCTTTATTTTTTTGAGCAGTGTTTATTCTTCAAGTTGTACAGAGCCATACTACTAACATTTATACATCTCTATTGCACGTGTAGGGCTTGTTCACATGTTTAGTTTTTTTTTGCAATTTAAAAATGCAGTCTTTTACAATACAGCAAAGTTAATGAGATTTCTGAAATCTCATGGACATCTTGCTTATTTTCTTTCTTGCAGATTTGAAGCAGTTTCAACCCCCGCAGCATGTCAATTTTTTCAGTGTTTTTGCTGCATTTTTGATCCAATAAAACTGTCAAAAATGCGCTTTTCTCCTGCCCAGAGACACTTTGTTGCTATCTCCACAAGCTGGAAACCCTTTTAGATGTTTGGAGGTGGATCCATGGCATCATGCATTAATAATGCATTGCACGCTCCCAGCAACATTCCTCTACCTCTTCCTGTCAAGTGACATAAAAATGAGGCAATTAGTGACTGATTCACCCTATTTTATGTTCACTGTTCCCCCCCTGACATGCTCCCTGAGGAAGTAGGATGACGCTCGGGTCCAAATTCTCACTTTCTGCTATTCAGGCAAGTGTATTAGGGGCATCTTCTATAACTAAAGTATAAGTCTATAGGCTGTCATTTTGCACACTTTTGCTATAAATACTGTATACAGGGGCGACCAAAAGTTTTGTATTAATTTTAATAGTGTGATTACGTCTGTCTGATGGTTCTGATGCCATTTTCCTAGTGATGAATTGAAAGTTCATGAAGTTGTCATCCTACAAGACCGTAAAATTAACCAAAAGGCTTTAGAATATAGGTATTGTCATTTAATTAAAGAAAACTGACTGCCAAAAGATTGCATCTACTATTTATTGATCACAACATAGTGAGTAATTAATTGTTTACCATGCCATAACTATTTTGTAGCATAACATCTTGCTTTAATTGCTGAACCACACCGACGGGTCATTAAAGCCACTGGGGTATTCAAGACATCCTGAGGGATCTTGATCCATTCCATTTGAAAATCTGCACACAATTCATCTTTATTGCTATGGGTACGGGCCCCAACTGGTTGCCCTAATTCATCCCAAAGGTGCTCTATAAGGTTTAAATCAGGTGATTGGCGTGGCCATTGTAACATGCAAACATTTTTTTTTGCTAACCAATTTTTTTACTAAATTGGATGTGTGCTTAGGATCGTTGTCTTGCTGGAATTTACAGCCCCTGCCAACTGGTGATAAATTTGGTTTTGTCTTTGCCAAGTTTTAACCGAAAATCACAGAAACCAAAAAAAAAATTATAGGCAAATTTCAACTACCCGTGACAAAATATTCAAAACATTTGGCCCAGCAAATGTTGAAAACTAACACATAAAAGTATAAAGCAATGTCAAACAATTGTCATCCTTATAGCTGACAACCATTTGCTTCCAATTCACTAAAATCACCAGAAAAATGGCAGCACAACAATCAGACAGAAGCAATCACACATCAAAAAAAATGCAAAACATTTGATCGACACAGTATCTTAGACCCTATATTATAATGAGTATACATTATCTATGCCGCATTATGTTAGATACACTGAAGAGCAAAAAGGTAACAATGTTTTGAAATTTTGACTTTCAGGCTACATACTGTATATACTCAAGTATAAGTCGACGCGAATATAAGCCGAGACACCTAATTTTGCCACGGAAAACTGGGTAAGCTTATTGATTCGAGTATAAGCCGGGTATGCATTGTCCCCTCATCCCTGTCCTGCTATGCGTGGCTCCCCCCGTCCTGTTCTGGTATGTGTGGCTCCCTCCATCCTGTCCTGGTATGTGGTTGTATGCATGGCTCACCCCCCTCCCATCGTTGTATGCATGGCTCACCCCCGTCCCATCGTTGTATGCATGGCTCACCCCCGTCCCATCGTTGTATGCATGGTTCACCCCCCTTCCCATCGTTGTATGCATGGCTCATCACAAGTCACATCGTTGTATGCATGGCTCATCCTCCCCCAGTCCTACTCACCCTCCTCTCGCTGTCGCTGCATCTCCGTTGTCCTGGCGCGGCAGCTCTCCTGTGCTGAGCGGTCACGTGGTACCGCTCAGTAAGGTAATTAATATTCGCTCCACGCCTATGAGTGGAGACGCGTGCATATTCATTACCTTAATGAGTGGTACAACGTGACCGCTCAGCACAGGAAGAACTGCCGGTGCCGAAAAGGAGATGCAGGGACGGAGATGCAGCAACGGCGCAAGAATCGTGAGTATGATGTCTTCTTGAATCCGGCAACTGCAGCTGTCACTGTGCCACAGCCGCCGGCTCCAGCTGCTGCTCCCCACCGGCTTTCTGGACAAGGACTCGTGTATAAGCGGAAATGTGCTGAAAATCTCAGCTTATACATGACTATATACGGTATCTCACCATCCACTACTGCTTGGATCGTGAGACATACCTAATTTTCTCCACAATTATCTTGGCTATATCATACATAAATATGACTTGCAACTATTTAACATATGATTAGCTATGCAGATTCTTGTCATGTCACTGCATTGTTAGGGTTTTTCTCCTGGTGGTGGAGAAATCTTTTTCTTCCTGTATACTACAAATTACATCCTCTTCTCACATTCCCTAATAGCTCAGTGTGTTATTAGGTTGATTCCCAAGTAAAAGGTCACTGGTTCAAATTGAGGAGCAGACACGAAGAAGACTTCCAAAGAAAAGACAAATTGCATCATCCAGCTCATGGATAGCGGTCTCTTGGCTAAGAAAATTGATAAACTGCATCGTGTGAGTGCCAAAATGAAAGACTGTCCATCCATTCAGAAGCCAAAAGGTGAAGATCCAGGCAAAATATCAGAGTCAACAAGTCAGCTCATCACAATGTCTATAGGTTCTGGCGTGACAAACACAGCAGTGGCGGTGGCTCATATGCTTCGTAATAGTGAGATCACAGATGTCCATGCAAGCACCGTGCGATGCACATTACACAAGTCTGGAAAAGTGGTCGGAAAAAAAGGTGATGAAGCCTCAACTTCAATTGGAAGATTGGAAACGTGCAATTTGGAGTGATGAGACGAACATCAATAGACTAGGCTCTGATGGGTGCAAATGGGTCTGGAAGAAACAAGGAAAAAAAGGGGCTAACTGATCAAGAAAATGGAGAAGTTCGGTGGAGGAAGCCTGATGACATGGTGTTGTTTCACAGCCAATGGCATTGGATAGTTGACAAGGATCCTACAAGATTTTTTACTTTGTACACTCGAGAACTATGGATATGAAAAGAACAAAATAGGGTTCCAGACGGACAACGACCCGAAGCATTTATCAAAATTAATGGTGATTATCCTAAAATATTTTTCACTTTGTACACTCGAGTACTATGGATATGAAAAGAACTGTATATGGTTCCAGACGGACAACGACCCGAAGCATTTATCAAAATTAATGGTTCAATGACTATGGAGTAGAGGTGCTGGATTGGCCCCCACAGTCACCAGACCTCAACCCAATCAAACACTTGTGAGTAGAGTTGAAGAAACATCTGTATACATACCCAAGTGAGTCGATCACTATGCACCAATTTTGGAAATGTGTAGAAGAGATCTGGGATCAGATTTTGGTCAAGATATGCTTGAATCTGACCGAGAGCATGCCCAGAAGGATTCAGGCAGTGTTGAAAGCCAAAGGTGGATTTACAAAATACTAACAAAATAATAAAAAAAAAAAATTAGATTTTTAGGAGCAAAACAGTAACAATGCAGTGACATGACAAGAATCTGCATAACTAATCATATGCTAAATAGCTAAACGTCATATTTATTCATGAGATATCCAAGATGATTGTCTATAACACGATGCTAGTCTCATGTTCGAAGCTGTAGTGGATGGTGAGATATGGGACCCGAAAGTCAAAAGTTCAAAACATTAATACCCTTTTGCTCATCAGTGTTTATATGTATTCTCTTCGTGTTCCTCTCGAGGCACATGTGTTTTTAGATTTTATGTTATTTAATCATTTACGGATAAACTCAAATTTTAAGGATTTATGTTTCACTTCTTTTACCCTGTGCACGTAATGAGATTTATATGCATAACAGAGTAAATAATGTGTGCACATACTTGTAGAATACATTCACACATATACACTTATCCACCACTATCCAGAGAAGCAGAGACCATTTATTAGGATGGTAGAGATCTGTGGTGAGGACAGCACATCCAATCACTCCAATAGGGTCCATATCCATAGGGTTAGAAAAATGCTACAATTCCTATGAAATCCAGTGTTTATTGTGCAATTTGTCTTACAATCCTAGGCCCCACTGTGTGCTTTTTTTCAAGCAGTGGACTACAACAGGTACACAGCCCACAGGTGTGTAGAATTCTAAAGTGTGATGCAACACCTCAGGAGCTTTCAAGGTAAGAATAGCATAGACGTGATAAAAAAACCTATTTCCTAGTAACTAATCATATTAAAAGGGTAATTTCCTGCACAGGAAGATCAAAATACCATCCAGGAATTTAAAGAGGTTGTCTCACAACAGATACAGAGCAGAGAAAGAGTGCTCAGCTGTATCTGAACTCCCATAGCAGTGAATGGAAAGAGCTGGCTCATTCATGACCAGCGCTACTGTCATTGTGGTCCGCACCGGTCAGAACGAGGGATAGGTGGCACCCACATTTTATTTATTTTACTCATTTATATAGCGCCAATAATTCCACAGCACTTTACAGACATTATTGGCACTGTCACCGATGGGGCTCACAATCTAGATTCCCTATCAGTATGCCTTTGGAATGTGGGAGGAAACCGGAAGAAGTCCACGCAAACACGCGGAGAACATACAAACTCCTTGCAGATGTTGCCATTGGTGGGATGTATTAGACATTCATCATGTGGCTATACCAATTGTTTAAAGAGTAAAGGTACTGTCACACTTAGCGATGCACCAGCGATCCTGACGGCATCATATCGCTGGTCGGGATCGCTGGTGCATCGCTAAGTGGTCGCTAGTGAGCTGCCACACAGGCAGATCTCACCAGCGACATAGCAGGGGTCGTTACTTACCTGTCAGACGAGGCGATCCTGACGTCCTCCTGCCCGCGTCCACGCGTCGCTCGTCGGCGCCACAGGAAGCGGACGACGAGAAACGGTCCAGGACGTTCTCGCGCGATCAGCGATAATCAGCGGGGGAGCCGGTCGGAGGTAAGTATCACAGCTAGCGATATCGCTAGCAATATCACTGCTACGTCACAAAAACCAGTGACATTACATCGATATTGCTAGTGATATCGCTTAGTGTGACGGGCCCTTTACTCATCTGCAGTACCCAGCAGGTTATCAATATCAAAGTGGTGGGAAAAAAAGGCAACATACTAGCAAAATTATTCTACATTAATAAAAGGGAGGCATGCACATATTTGAAGTGTAATGATATGACAGAGGGGTGCTTGTTCCAGAGATGTTGTTTCCCTTTGTTTTCACCATCTTGCATTTTAAACACATTCTCCTGATCTGTCATTTCAGAGGACAACAATATGATGTACTGATCCAACCATCAAACCAGATTTGCAGCTTTGTTGCCCTCACTCTCACATCTGGATACCATCTGATTTACTTTTTAACACCTAGATACTGTGCTGCTGAGTCACCAGAAGACGATTCACGTTCTCCTGGATTCCATCATACCGGTGTTACTGCTGTACTGCATGCGGAGCTTTTTATAGTCTTGGTCTAGGTTAATTACCGAGCTGCATCTGCTATTAGTAGAAATCAGTTAAGCAAATAGAAAAAGCTGTGATCATAAAAATTGATGGAAAAAAAGTGCATTTTTTTGTGACACGGTTTCTGTGTTGTTTTTGTTGCTACTTACATGCAGACATCATCCTGTAATGAGCTGATGCACAGGAGGATGGAGTTAGAGAGAGCCCCACTTTTCGGGCTCATGCACATGTTTAATAGCGCTGACATATAGGTAAATGAGCCCCTAATACATTGTCGCATGGCTCCTATTTCATAGACTTGAAGGGATAAAATTTCTCCTTGTTGAGAGTGACAAGTTGTTGGAGGGACACTTACAGGCCATGCAATGCTCCCCTGAAGATATAAATGTGCGAATAGCCTCTTCACAGAGAAAAGATCACAGGTTCTCTTAGTGACACCTATTGGAGGAAGCAATTCAAAAAGGCGATATTAATCATTCATATGGCCTTGCCACATGACCGGATAAGAACTCAAACCAGAAATTCCATTTGCAGACGTGCTTCGGGATTTTTGCCACTTATCAGTGCAAAGCAAGAGAACTGGTTAGCTAGAGGGGTCCTATACACCCATCCAATTAGTTCTGCTGTTTTGCACTGATGTGGGGCAAAATGACGTGTCTGCAAACTGAGTTTCTTGTTCGGATTCTAATCCTAAATTATGTGGAAATGCTATTTTAAAAGTCGATATTGACTTTTAAGATTGCTGCCTCCAATAGCTGGCGTTGTAGACCCTGTGTTCTTTTTCTATGAAGAGGCTATTTACTTATCTAAATTCCTAGGGAAGAATTGCATGGCCCTATGTTAATTTGTCACTTTCAACAAGGAGAAACTTTACTCCTTTGACCCCATGAAATAGGAGCCATATGACAATGTATTAGAGCCTCATGCACCTATATAGCGGCACTATTTATCCATGTGTCTCTATTAGATGTTGACAGAGTTCCTGCACTTTTTCTCTCTGAATCATAGAATCATAGAATCGTAGAGTTGGAAGGGACCTCTTGGGCCATCTGGTCCAACCCCTTGCTCAAAGCAGGATTCGCTAAATCATCCCAGTCAGATGTCTGTCCAGCCTCTGTTTGAAGACTTCCATTGAAGGAGAACTCACCACTTCTCGTGGCAGCCTGTTCCACTCATTGATCACTCTAACTGTCAAAAAGTTTTTTCTAATATCTAATCTGTGTCTCCTCCCATTCAGTTTCATCCCATTGCTTCTAGTCTTTCCTTGTGCAAATGAGAATAAAGTTGATCCTTCTACAATGTGACAGCCCTTTAGATATTTGTAGACAGCAATTAAGTCTCCTCTCAGTCTTCTCTTTTGCAAACTAAACATTCCCAAATCCTGCAAATCTGAAGAAGCTCTTTGCACATCCTGATTTTATTTGGAGGCATTCACAGACTTTTTTATGACACATTCTGTACAATATGGCTAAAAATAAATAGTGGCGAGCTCCATTACATGTTAATTATATTGATATTTTCGTTTCCAGAAACAAATCTTCAGGTTTTTTTTTCCAACTGTTATTCTGAGCAAATATTATCTAGGAGTAACAAAATACATGGCTGTAAACTTGTACTTTGTACATTTGTGTCGCCAAAGTAGTGAGAAAAACAATGTACACCCTCTTTGAACTTCTGCATTTGACAAGGTGGTCACACTTGCTGATGAGCAATCAAGGGCATTTGATTATCAGCACCTGGCAGCTATTTACACTCCATTTCTATGGAAGCAGTAAGGGTGTACTTAATTTTTCACACACTGCTTCCTCCTTTTAGCATAATAAATAATTACACAATGTAATCTGTCAAGTGTCGTCTTTCATCTGAGCTTGTAGTCACCTAATTTTAAGGCTTTCTTAGGACCAGTCACATTCAGGGGCATACAGCAGATATTCAGTAGTGAACCTGTCTGCATTGGCAGTAATGTGTAATGTCTGATTTACCTTTGGTGATGATGCAGGAAAACTTATCACTCACTCCTAGATTCCCTCCTGTGAGGGTCCCAGTGGGTGAGGGCATGTTGTGGTAGAAGGGTCCTATAGCAATAAACCTAGCAAGTAGGAATTGTCCAATGTGAAGAACTCCATTGAGAACAAGAAGTCCCAATAAAAGAGGTTTCAAAGACTGAAAAAATTTGTGGATACCATCCGCGCTGCTGTATAAATGACGATCCAGACTAGTTCACGGTAAAATATTGATGGTTTTAATCTCAATCTCAATGCGTTTTGAAAACCTAGTGGATCTGCAGAAGCTGCAATTATTAACAAATCTATATGCCTCTTCTCAAACCACATCAGACCCTATTGCACTTCATTTTCCTAAAGTGTATGTGTTAATAAAAGAGGTTTATCAGACATCATTTTTTTCTCGTAACAAGTACCATATATACTCATGTATAAGCCGAGATTTTCAGCACTTTTTTTGTGCTGAAAACACCCCCCCCCTCAGCTTATACACGAGTCAATTGTCCCAGAAAGCAGGAGGGGGAGCAGTGGATGACAGAAGCTAAAGCCTGTGCTGCTGCTAAAGAGAAATTTCTCTTATAGTGCACACAGTGACACCCGCAGCCGCCAGCTTCCAGAAGACATCCTATTCACCCCCCTCCTGCGCGCCCTTGTTGGTGCAGGCGCCCTCGCAGCAGCTCGTTGGTCCAGTCGCCGGCAGTTCTTCCTGCGCCGAGCGATCACGTGACCCTACTCATTAATGAATATTCACGCATCTCCACTCCCATAGGCATGGAGGGAATATACATTACCATAATGAACGGGACCACGTGATCGCTCGGCACAGGAAGAGCTGTTGACACCGGAACGAGATGCTGCGAGGGCGCGTGGAATGTGAGGATGTTTTTTTTTAATAGGAACCATTCATACAAGGATAGGGGATAAGGAGCCATGCATACCATGACAGCGATGAGAGAGCTATGCATACCAGGACAGGGACCAGGGGAGCCATGCAGACCAGGACAGGGACTGGGGAAGCCATGCATACAGGACAGGGACCGGGGGAGCCATGCAGACCAGGACAGGGACTGGGGAAGCCATGCATACCAGGAGAGAGATGAGGTGACAATGCATACCTGGCTTATGCTTGAATCAATAAGGTTACCCAGATTTCCGTGGCAAAATTAGGTGCCTCGGCTTATACTCGGATCGGCTTATACTCAAGTACATACTGTTAGGTGTCAGGTTACGGTCGCTGCACAGCGGGAATCTCGAGCCTTACTTCCGGCAGTCTCCCATTCCTCTCCAGCCGCGGAGGAGGTTGCTCAGCAAACTAGTCGGTCTTGGCGCTCTGCCCACAACAGCTCCGTGGGTTTGCTTGCTGCTGCCACCTCTGGAACAGCTACGGCAATACATGCTGTTCAGCAGCGAGATTCTCCAGGGACTAAGTCCTCATGCCGGGCCACTGAGCATGCCCGTGGTGTGATCTCCCATTGGAGATCGAAGGTCACGTGCTCAGGTCCTGCTCCTGTTCGGATTGGCCCATCCGAGAAGCCAGGAAGGTCCCGGACGCTCGCGGCTATAAAAGGTTCGCATGGCCGCTCGGATAGACTGTATTTTCAGACTATAAGGAGTGAGTGATGAATGCACATATGAATGACTCTGGTGACTGACTAATTATGAAACCCCTACCCTTGGTACGCATGTGTTGTGCAGCCTAGCCTGCTAGCGCCCAGGCTTAGGCGTAAGTAGGTCAGAGTCTGAGTCAGGCATTATCCATCATCAGTGACTCGGCACGCCTCAGTGCAAGTGATCATACTCCATAGCCAGCGTCTATAGCGGCGTTCGTGGCAGCGACGCCGCGCGCCCAGTGGGCCTAGAGGAAATCTAACCCCGTGTCCTTAGGGTAGAGTTCTGTAGCCGTTTGCTGCGCGCTCTTTGGCCGAGCTCTGTGAGCTCAACAGGCTCCGGCATCCACGTTCAGCGGCTGTGCGGTTCTGTGATGTAACAGTATCCGCTCCTGTTCACACTGGGTGACGTAACCCACGTGTGACTGTTTTCACGCCGCTCTATTCTTCCGCCATTGTCTAGCAACAGTGTTCCACCCCTGCACGGTGGACCCCGGGCTGCAACGCACCCACTTCTACTTTATAATCTGGTGCGTTCCGCCAGCCCTAACACGGTACTATCTGCGCTTTTCACAGATAGAACCCACACCTATAATCGTTTATGGAGTTGTTCACATATCTCTGTATTTCTGTGGACAGAGTAAGGGTACCGTTACACTTAGCGACGCACCAGCGATCCCGACAACGATACGACCTGGTAAGGATCGCTGGTGCGTCGCTAAATGGTCGCTAGTAAGCTGTCAAATAGATTTAGCCAATGACGCAGCAACGATCCAGCGATCCGTATAACGACCTCGGCGGTCGTTAGGACCTTGTCACACAGCAGCGATTCTGATGACTCCCGCATGCGTCCAAGATTTCTGAGTCGCTAACGAGGTCGCTCGTCAGTGTCAAACACAGCGATGCGCGCTGGCCAGTGGGACACCAGCGATCAAAAAATGGCCCAGTACATTCGAGCACGATCAGCGACATCGGAGCAGGGGCCTGGTCGCTGCTAAGTGTCACATGTAACGAGATTGCTGGCGAGGTCGCTGTTGCGTCACAAAATCGCTATTTCCTTGTTCTTACTAGAATGTGCACATTGTAGATTCAGGCTACCGGCAGCAAAACCACGACGGAACACAAATGGAAATAAAGAGTAAAGAACCATGTGAAACCAATCAGAATATGTGTTAAAGTTTAGGTTTATCAAAGTAGCCCCCCTTTTTGCTCTGATGACTGCTTTTACTCACCCTTGGCTTTCTTTCAAGTAGTCACCTAGAGAATGGCTTTCAATGGCCCTCAAGGTGTTTCCAGTGGTGCTGAGCACTTCTTGGTTGCTTTTTCTTTACTCTGGGGTCCAACTCATTCCTAAGCATCTAAATTAGGTTGGGGTCAGGTGATTGTGGAGGCTTTGTCATCTGATGCACCCTCACATCTCCTCCTCCATGCTTCAAAGTGAGCACCACACAACGGATAACTGTCCGCTCATCTTTCCGCTTCTCACAAACACATGGTGATTGGTAACAAAAATCTCAAATTTTGACTCATCAGACCACAGTACAGATTTCAACCAATCTAATGTACAGTTCTTATGTTTCTTGGCCAAAGAAGTTTCTTCTTGTTTGAAGTCCTCCGAAGTGGCTGCTTTGCAGCAATTAGACCATCAAAACCTGCTCTTCGCAGTATCTTCTGGACAGTTTAGAAAGCTGCTTAAGAGAATACCAAAGGGGTGTACAGCAGTCACTGGCGTAAGAGGGGGGTTTGAGAAATCTACGGTATAACACCTGTTCTGGTTTCCTTCACATGTTTCTTTGCTCACTGTTTCCATACATGTTCCTACATGGTTTTATTGCCTTCAGTCTAAATCTACAATGTGTATATTTCAATAAGAACAAGGAAAACTAGTCCAAGAACAAGTGTATCCAAGTTTTTGACATTTTATATCTACAGAAGATATCAGCATATATAATTAGCCACAAGTTCAAAAGTGGCCAATTTTTGCTCTTTTTTGTTCCTGCTCTTTCTCGGAGTATTACAATTTTTTTTTAAATCTGACCTATGGTTCCAGAAATATGGGACTTTTTATTTAGTGTTAATTTGTATGGACTTAACGGGCGAGTGGCACACAGCGTAATAAACTTAGAGATGAGCAAATACGTTCGAAAAATGATCACCAAATCCGGATGTGGCATATTCGTGCCGATTTTATGTTTAATGATCGTTTCCGACCATAATCCCTCATCTGTATTCCCATTGACTCCAATGGCGTTGTTCACCGAATATTGCAAATACTGTGATCGTAATCTGAACCGAATATTGAAATATTCGCTCATCTCTAGTAATAATGCAGAGCAGCCTAAAGGCACGCCCCAGAGGATCCTGTGAGCCACACCTCCTTCCTAAAGAACATCAAAATTAGCACTAAATAAAAATAAGTAATACTCTGGGGAGCAGCAGGAATAAAATAAGAGCAAAAACTAGTGCAGCAAACTGCATCTTTTGCATCCTGTAAATAGCAGATTGCAATGGATACGTGCACAAATGTATGTCAAACGTATACAAATTTGACTTACGGTTGTATTTACAAAAAATATAGTGGGAAAATCAGGCCCAACACAAACATATAAAGTGAAGCATCACCATAACATAACAACAACAAAAATAAACACAGGGAAAAAGCAGTGAACAAGTTAAATACTACATTGTGACATGCAGGAAATTTCTTTCAAGCTTCTGCATATCTTGAGATACCAATGCCTTAGAGATGCCACATGTCCTGTTTGTGTGCCAAGTTAAAATGCACTCAAAGACTTTGCGATGAGTAAACAAGGTCATTCTGGGATGGGCCAAGTAATAGATTAAGGTAAAATAATTGTCAAGCTTCTCTGTCAGCAAAGAGTTTGTCAAGGAACCTCCAACTATACATAAGACGTTTGATGAAGCCTGTATGTCAGATGCCTCTTTTGTCCTCGGTACCTTAAGTAAAGGGATATCGGCGTATATTTGTATAGGCAGATATCTAACTGTACTGTTTGTATGTGCAAATAATAATGCAATATAATATTCCTTCTTAAAGATCTTCAACGTTCTAGACCTCAACGCTGGCAAAACAGTAGCAAGGAAATCTAATACTTTCCTCATCCAAGTCCTAAGGAAGTTTTCTTTTAGAATTACATCAATGGTTAACCGAAAGTGAAGTTAAAGTGAATTTCTCAGAATTAGAAGCAGCTTGTGCTAATGTCTAGTTCACTATGCTGACTCATGTAGTTTTTTCAGAAAAAAACATAGAAAAAACATGAATAATTAGATGGGCATTTCCTGAAGGAAATACATGGTGCTTGAACAGCGCTGCCAGCTTTACAGCAGTGTATCAGGTGTTGACTGTAAGAAAGTAAAGTTAGAATATGAATGTTGTCTATAGCCACTTTGGCACATTCGGCACCTCGGCAGCCACTTTGGCCACTTGGTAGCCACTTTAGCCATGTTGACACATGTTGCCACTTTGCCTCGGGGGCCACTTTGGCGCTGCGGGCCCCTCAGGGGCCACTTTGGCACACTGGGCTTCTAAAGCCACTTTGGTGTCCGACTGCAGTGATGGCGAACCTTGGCACTCCAGCTGTTGGAGAACTACAACTCCCAGCATGCCTCAACTGCTGCCTCAACTGCTGCAGGTTGCAAGGGCATGCTGGGAGTTGTAGTTTTACAACAGCTGGAGTGCAAAGGCTAGCCATCACTGGGTAGGGCTTTTCAGAAGCCATTGGCGTGCTGCGCCTTTAAGACCTTGAATCAGCAATCTGTCAGCTTCTATTAGCTAATACAGGTCATGTGTGGAAGCTGCATTTGCATAGCTGCCATCTTTGCAAGATCACTGCACCTGCGCTGTGGCTTCAATCCATGTCAGTTGGGGGTCATGGAAAGGTCGCCATTAATTCCTATGGGAACATTTTTGCTTAAAATGCGATTTTTTTTAAAAACTACAAATCGGATCGACTCCAATAATACATAGCACACCTGTCCCCACCGAGGGCTTCGAAACGCCGCCTAAACGGGGTCTCTGCGCCGAGTGGTTCGGGCCGCATTAATTGCAGAAAATAATTTTTCTTAATATGTAAATGAGCTGTTAAGATCTATGGGCTGGACAAAGACCTCCCTAAGAATCTGTCTCCAGAGCTTATTTTAAATGAAATTGGGCGATACCAGTGTGAGACATGTAAATCAGGAAAGCAGACTGTTAGTCGCTACATGTCTCACACTGGTAACTTCCCTTCTCATATAAAATAAGCTCTGGCGGCAGGTTGCCAGGCAGATCTGTGTCTGGCCCATACATTTTATCAGCTCATTTTGTGGATTATAAAACACATCCCAAATTTTTTAATAAAATTGTGGTGAGTCTTATAGTCCGCTTTTACGGTAGCTTACCCGGGGGAGGGGGCAGCTGAAGTGGAGAGGGGTCCCAGGAGGCAAAGGCGCTGCTGCAAGAAGCTGGCAGCGGCAGAAGTGGGGCGATGCTGTGGGTCCTGGGCTGGGAGGAGGGGGTGTTTGGCAGTGCGAGGCTACGGCGGGCTCTGTGTTTTCACATATAAGTGGAAAACCCGCACTGCCCATTGTATTCACTACAGTGGACTATGGGAAAATAGCCACTTGTGTCAATGGGATGGGGTGACTCTCTTGACTCCAAAAGATGAGCTTCGGGTCAAGAACATTAGTGAATCCCATCATATGTGGTCAGGAAAGATTATTCCATTTTTTTTTATTGTCAAAGACTTTCTTGCTTAAACATGATGATATCTAAATATACAATGCCATATGGAAGTTGTTTAAATGCCAAAATGTTTATATGGCTGATCTCTGCCTCGTGGTGAGAGAACCATTGGCTCATCTTCCTTACAAGTCTATTTCTGTAACTCCACCAGAAGTGAATGGAGAAGGTACTATTCACCAACCTCAGCAGAGTATAAAGCGGCTCATGAGAGAGATCATGGTCTGCCTATCGAAACTGAGGTTGGCATTCTTTCAACATAATATGGGACCATAAATCTCAATTAACTTCACATTTAAATAGCCATCTTGTGCCGTGGAAATCAGCCACAGCGGTGGCCCAAGGTTTCGCTGGTGACACAATTAAAAGAAAAAGTTTCAGATGTCCTGATCTTGTATATGTGGCCAAATAATCACACGGTCTAGACATCCAGGTGCTCAGTTTGATCAATCAGTATACCGTACACAGACAAAACCTTTATTGCTGCCAGTCATGAGTATGTGGTTGCTTTGTACAGGTTATTTCATGTAACAGGCATTATATAAAAAGAAGAAAAACAAATAAAAAAGAAAAAAAAAATTTGACAGACAAAATGGTTTGCTCTACAATTCTTAGAAGCAATGCAGGTAGATACTTGCAATGACAACACTGACTCGGCAAAGCGTCCCTATCCAGACGTCTTAATTTGATGCACTGAAATTGGTTCAATTATGCTGTATGGTGAGAATAATAACATGGGTTGTTACATGTGATGTATGGGCGACTAATGTTACCCTAGCTACAGTTCTGTAACTTCTGTGCATGTTATCAAGCCAAAATCACCAGGGTATGTAAACTTTTGATCAGGGTCATTTGGATGTTTTGAGTTGTCATTATGATTTAATAAGAGAAAACACAGTAGTCTGACAATAAATGGCTTCACCTAACCACTAACCAGGAGTGGAGAAAAAGTTTTGGTGTTATCATTAATATTCTCTGAAAAAAGGCCAAGAAAGAAAAAATTCTGCCGGGGTATGTAATCTTTTGAGCACAACTGTATATATTCGGAGTTTTCGGATGTCTCTGCTTTGCATACACTGGTAAGGTATACAACTTAAAAATTCAGGTCGATATAGAGAACAGGGTCCCCAATGTCACAAAAGAATTTGGTCCAAAAACAATAAAAAAAATTAAAAAGATATTTTATGCCTATACATCTTCACTAGTTATTTTAATGATTTGAATAATCTTGTCAAGATCGGCCATGAGAGCGAAGTTAAGGGTGAGAAATAAATCTGAATGTAGTTTAAAACATACGGGTCTTTTTTTTTTTTTTTTTTAAATCAAATCATTTTTATTGAAACAATTTTTTAAGTTTTGTTACAAACATCATTAGCAACCTTCACATAAAGAAGCACATACAAACATAATAACCTAAGGGTAACAAACATACATTATTTCAGTATAGCTAACAATCTAGCTCAACGCTGTCTAGTCATACCTGTGCTTTAGTACAAAACTTACAGAAAAGCATGACGTTCTGCCTTCACCCCCCACAACTAGTTAAAATTGCTTTTGGTGCATATACCGGTCTAGTACGTCTAAGAACTGTCCTGATTTTCATATTCTTTAACTTGCCATCCTCTCTTTTTAAGTGAGCAGTATCTCTTTATAAACATTCTGCCAGCACTATACAGTCATGGCCAAAAGTTTTGAGAATGACACAAATATTATATTTTCACATGATCTGCTGGCCTCTGGATTTTATGTGTGTTTGTCAGATGTTTTTATCACATACAGAAATATAATTGCAATCATATTATGAGTAACAAAAGGTTATATTGACAGTTAGAATGAGTTAATGCAGCAAGTCAATATTTGCAGTGTTGACCCTTCTTCTTCAGGACCTCAGCAATTCTCCCTGGCATGCTCTCAATCAAGTTCTGGATCAAATCCTGACTGATAGCAGTCCATTCTTGCAAAATCAATGCTTTTATTTTGTCTGAATTTGAAGGTTTTTGTTTGCCCACCCGTCTCTTGATGATTGACCACAAGTTCTCAATGGGATTAAGATCTGGGGAGTTTCCAGGCCATGGTCCCAAAATCTCTATGTTTTGTTCCCTGAGCCATTTAGTTGCTTTATGGCAAGGTGCTCCATCATGTTGAAAAAGGCATTGTTGATCGCCAAACTGCTCTTAGACGGTTGGGAGAAGTTGCTCTTGGAGGACATTCTGGTACCATTCTTTATTCATGGCTGTGTTTTTAGGCAAGACTGAGAGAGAGCCCATTCCCTTGGCTGAGAAGCAACCCCACACATGAATGGTTTCAGGATGCTTGACAGTTGGCATGAGACAAGACTGGTGGTAGCGCTCACCTGGTCTTCTCCGAATAAGCCGTTTTCCAGATGTCCCAAACAATCGAAAAGGAGATTCATCAGAGAAAATGACTTTACCCCAGTCCTCAGCAGTCCACTCCCTGTGCCTCTTGCAGAATATCAGTCTGTCCATGATGTTTTTCCTGGAGAGAAGTGGCTTCTTTGCTGCCCTCCTTGAGACCAGGCCTTGCTCCAAGAGTCTCCGCCTCACAGTGCGTGCAGATGCACTCATACCTGCCTGCTGCCATTCCTGAGCAAGCTCTGCACTGCTGGTAGCCCGATCCCGCAGCTGAAACACTTTTAAGAGACGGTCCTGGCGCTTGCTGGTCTTTCTTGGGCGCCCTGGAGCCTTTTTGGCAACAAGGGAACCTCTCTCCTTGAAGTTCTTGATGATGCGATAGATTGTTGACTGAGGTGCAATCTTTCTAGCTGCGATACTCTTCCCTGTTAGGCCATTTTTGTGCGGTGCAATGATGACTGCACGTGTTTCTTTAGAGATAACCATGGTTAACAGAAGAGAAACAATGATGCCAAGCACCAGCCTCCTTTTAAAGTGTCCAGTGGTGTCATTCTTACTTAATCATGGCAGATTGATCTCCAGCCCTGTCCTCATCAACACCCACACCTGTGTTAATGGAGCAATCACATAAACGATGTTAGCTGGTCCTTTTAAGGCAGGGCTGCAATGATGTTGAAATGTGTTTTGGGGGATAAAGTTCATTTTCTAGGCAAATATTGACTTTGCAAGTAATTGCTGTTAAGCTGATCACTCTTTATAACATTCTGGAGTATATGCAAATTGCCATTAGAAAAAATGAAGCAGTAGACTTTATAAAAATTAATATTTGTGTCATTCTCAAAACTTTTGGCCATGACTGTAGGTTCCTTAACTTTTCCCTCTCACTTCCCAGCATTCATTGCTCCTGATATTATTCAATGGACTTGCCTGCCCCAAACTGAAAGTCCACCTCTCTGTTATGACTGTATGCAGTGTGACACACAGGAGAGCAGGAGCAGAGAGGCAAAGTGATCTACAGTGTATAGAGGTGTCATCTGACAGTGTGATCCTGTCTGTAATGATAACGATACTGTAGGAAAGTCTTCATTATACAAAAGGAAGTATGAGTTTAGTATAAGTAGTATAAGAATTAGACTCTGTGAAAATCGCAAGATTTTGTATGTTTTTTTCTATAATACTGTAGATAGTGATATGGAACATTTATAAAAATAGCAATTTTTCAAAAAAGTATTTAACAGAAAACTAATTGAAACAAATGTTATTTTTGTTTCAAATCTCATGACATCTCAATTAAACTAACGTTGTTATAAATCGGTCATGGTGACCAGAGGGATGCCAAGATATGATAAATGGTAATGATGTTTTGAAGACTGATGTCGATTGGATGCGCCTCTGATTCATGAATGTCTGCATATCTATGTGTGACTGTCATCTACATAACCAACGTACAGGAGTAAACGTACAAAAAGAAAGCACAGGAAAAAGGCCAAGGCTTGTGCCATATCAAGGTGCAATTACACAGTGTTGCCCTCCATAAACTCAGAGCATGTCACCAAACAATCATCACGATCTTTACCTTCTCCTTTCCAACCATCACATGTGTGAATCAGGCTCAGGAGGGCCTACATGTGTGAATCAGGCTCAGGAGGGCCCACATGTGTGACTCAGGCTCAGGAGGGCCATAACGCCTGCTTTTTCTACTTCTCACATGGTTTGGAGACATGTATATTTTTTCTCTTGCTGTAATCCAGTCGCTAATTAACTCAGTTACTATGTACGGGTAAAATAATTACAAAATATCAAACAATTTCAAGTACTGGACAGACACAACTCTTACCTGCTGCCTGTGATGTTTTTCACAGAGGAGACCCTTTCTGAACACCTCTCATCTTGACTCAAAGAGAGATCAACAAAAGCTTCGCTCACAGCATCCAGTCTATCTGCTGTCCCCAAAGACTCTGAATGTAGAGAAAAGCAACAATTTCATGTAAGAACATAAGAGAATAACCATTAAATAAACTCCTATTTAAAAGGACATGTAAGATCTTTCTTACCCCCACTATTTTTCTTTCTTTCCTCCTCTAACCTTCTAGTTTATTCTCCTTCCCAATTTATCCACCACGTTTCCCTTTTCCTTTCCTTTACTGTCTTTTTGTTTTTCTGTAATTTTATCTTGTGTTCGTCAGTCCCAGTTAATGATGTGTTAACATCTATAGCCCAAGGGTTAGAGGCTAACAACTCTATGTCCATATTTAATTACTTGCAGAATGATTATTTAAGTAATGATTCAGAATTGTTTAACTCTCTCATTCTCAAATGTTCCACAAGCTCCAATAGTATTACTATTTGTTTTGCATTGTCTGCGTATTTTACTTGCCTTAAAGCAATGGTCCGATACCAAAAATGCCCTTTATAAATATCTATCTTTAAGCCCTAACCGCTTTTGTAATTTTCTTTATTATAGAATTGCCTAACATTATCCCCATACAGCTATTCACTATGTCTGCCATCATTTTCTTTACTTCCTGTGATGCTTCATTTCATGGGAGTCCCAACGGGACGTCACAGAATAGTACTGCAGACACTTCCCGGCTGCTTCTGTTGTAGCAAGCTGTCACTGTTCAGAAATCTGCAGTCGTATCAAGTGACTACATATTTTATCAGAAGTTATTTTCTGCCATGCAGAAAGTACTTGATCACACAAATCATCAAGATCTGCAGCTGGCAGTTCCCTTTGTGAATATTCACTAAGGACATTTAAGATGTGCTCAATGGGAGACAACACCGGAGACGCTGCATACCTAGGGCAGCACGGTGGCTCAGTGGTTAGCACTGCAGCTTTACAGCGCTGGAGTCCTGGGTTCAAATCCCCCCCAAGGACAACAATCAACAAGGAGTATGTTCTCCCCATGTTTGTGTGGGTGTCCAACAGTTTCCTCCCACATTCCAAAGACATACTGATAGGGAAGTTAGATTGTGAGCCCCATCGGGGACAGCGAAGATAATGTGTGCAAACTGTAAAGCTCAGTGGAATATGTTGGCGCTATATAAATCTATTCTATTATTTCTAAACACTGTTTTTCTGTGATTCCTTTGTACGAACGGGGGTTCATACTGCACCCACACACACAAATGATGCACCATTTGAAAGGTAAACTTGCCCCCTTCGGCAAGAAAATAGCCAAACAAACCACATATCCACAATTTGATCACAAAATACAGTTTAAACATTAATTTTCATAAACCTGCAGTAAGGAAAAATGACCTGCAGGTGGCACCAAATGACCCCAAAGCACACTACCAACACATTTGTATACATGCACTGTTTTTTTTCGGTGATAACTTCGCCCCACACACACACATGATACACCATTTGAAAGGTAAACTTGCTCCCTTCAGCAAGAAAACAGCCAAACACATTCACGATTTTATCACTAAATACAGTTTAAACATTCATTTTCAGAAACCTGCAGAAAGACACAATGACCTGCAGGTGGCACCCCAACCATAAAACATTTTTTGGCCTCTACTTATCAAAACAATTTATTTTATTGCTGTATTGCCAATCTACATATATAAATACCTGTCTGTGTTCATCAGCTCATGAAATACATTTACATTTAACCAGCTTGTTTTTTCTGAAATTGCCTGCACCCCCCGACGACCAATGTGCGAAAATTTCGCACGAGCCAAGCTAGTAAAAAATTATTATTGTATGGCAGCACGTTTAGGCCACGTAGAATGATCACCGTAGCAAGATGATCGTGTAGTCTGGTGTTAAAGTGTTGAAAAACCTCAATGTTAGAAGTTCATGGCTTTTCAGTGCATGCATTTCGGTGTGTGCCGCTCATACTTTTTTTCATTATTGCATATCATTAACTAGTCCATCAATTGTGTTATTTTCTTAATGCTCTTAATGTCACAACTCTTCTTTCTCGGTACTGCATTTTCATTGTTGAGGAATGTATCTTTATGTGACATTTATTTGTAAAAAAAAAAAGTGTATGCATCCATTTATTTTTACTGTTGATGTATTACCTTTTGTCTCTTAATTTTAATTTTACAATAAAAATACATCTGAAACCACCAAGTGTCATCACATCTACGTAAAGCAAAGTCCACCATAAGCAAGTGACTGTTGGCCCTGTTTTAAGGTAGTTGAGATACATGAGCCTCGCATCTGAAAGGAGTCTCCAAAGGGACAACCATAGAACCCGAACAACAGTAGTCACTAGAATTTGTGGTATTTTTGTGGAGGTTATTTACAATTTTTTACATTTTTAGAAATGTTTGATAGAATTCGCGAAATATGAGGGAACGTCAGTTTCTGTAGAGACGGGATGGACTATGATCAGGCGTCTTCCATATTCCCAATCCGGTTCCGCCGAGCGTCTGTCCTGCTGTTTGACTGTTCCCCTATGAGAAGCAGCGCCACCTAGTGATGAAAACGGTTACATTTTGTACATTTTTCCACTATTTTCCAAACTAAATCTGAAAAGACCAGATTCTCCCCGATTTCCTGTCGATACATCTGGTTGATGTGATTTTTCGTCCTTGTGTACATGGTCGGCTCCTGTGTAAATTCTCACCCATCTTCCTCCCCGTATTATAGCAGCTGACACCCGCTCCTCAGCGCCAGCCTAACGCCAGCTCCCCCCCTCCCCCGCCACCTTTTTGTACAGATATATTATAAACGACAAGAAAACTTTACAGAGTCTATAAAACTAATTTAAAGAGATGAAGCGGAGAATTGTGTCCGATGTTTCACGTTTGTGTAAAGTTGTGACTTCATTGTAACGAGACTGAAAATTTATGGGAAAAAACGAAACTTCCGGAAAAATGAACAGAAGAGATTCCCGCTGTGTATCCAGAGCTCTAATAAATCATCTATATACCCAGAAAAAAAAAAAAAAAATACATCTGAAGTCATAAGATTTCATACACTGAGGTTAAAGTAATCAAAATTCAGATTTAACCCCTCGAAAGATTGCATGTCATCAAACTAAAAGTTGTTTGTACTGTTTACAAATAATTTCATTAATTATTCACCATATCATTCCAGTTGGTCAGAGGTTTACATACGGTACATCAGGTTGACTTTAAACAGCTTGGAAAATTCCAGAAAATATTATCATGGCTTTGGAGGCTTCTGACATCATTTGATGTAATTGGAGGTGTACATATGGCAGTATTTTAAGGCCTACCTTAAAGGTCCACTTGCCTTGTTGTTTAACAACATGGGAAAATCAAAACAAAACAGCCAAAATGTTAGAAAATGAATTGTGGACCTTCACAAGTCTAGGACATCCTTGAGAGCAATTTACAAATACCTGAAGGTACCA
This sequence comes from Dendrobates tinctorius, assembly GCF_039654945.1. NCBI lineage: Eukaryota > Metazoa > Chordata > Amphibia > Anura > Dendrobatidae > Dendrobates > Dendrobates tinctorius. Next base: position 13,336,642 of record NW_027361872.1, read on the forward strand.
TGTGCAACTGTTCATAATGGTAATCTGAATCTGAAAGCTTTAACACTATGGTAATAAACTGCTATCACATCAGTCAGAACAGAGACATCTTCTGTCTCCTAAAGGTGAACATATTTCAGTTTGATGTTTTGCCAAATGAATGTGCAGTAGGATTAGACCAAATATGAAAATTAGTGCCCTCCTGGCCAGATCTTCAACAAGGGGATTAAGGTATTGATAAATCAGTTTTATAGTTTCATAGCTCTTACCGTTGAAGGTAGGGCTTAAATCCATTGAGTTTAAAAGTTTTAGAAGCTCTGGAAAGGTAAAATACCATTGTAAAAAGATTTTGCCGTGCAGCAGTATCCACACTAAGCAGTGATGAGGCAATGACCCAGCAAAGTTCAAAACAAAAGTCTCTTTAATGTTCAACTCAAATAAACACAGCACATGATATCCTCCGGATCGCAGCCAGGAACCATATTCTCTGGTTTGCAGTCAATAAACGTGCCAGTCCTCCTCCGGTTTACGGCCGGGCACAAGACAGTCCACCTCCGGATCATAGCCAGGCACAGGACAATCTACCTCCGAGACCAGTTGCCATGGGTGACTGCACCGATGTGTATGCTTTGGGTGCCAGGTCTTTCAGCTCCGCTTGCCTGTGTTGCCTCACACAAGTGGAGCTCTGCAGAGCCTTCTTCTCTGCACACTTGCCAGACCAAACTAACACTGACACTGACCCTGACACACCCAACCCTTTACTGCAGGGTTTTTAACTGAAATCTGTGGCCATGGGCCACATGGAAAACCCGGGCCAGGGGAAAGGAAACGGACTGCACCACTAACATCCTGTAGTCTATTTCAAAACACAAAAGCCCAGAGCAGGATTTCCCTGAATTTGCCTTGGACAACCAGCTTGCCCAAGACTAACACTTACTTCTATTTTGCATTGCAATTACAGCTATGCCTGTGACCGCAATGCACTCCCACGTCCTAAATACGCCTCCGTGCGCATCCTGGGAGGAACACACAGCGACCATTACATGTGACACCGGTCACTGCCTTACAATTCCCATTGAGAAAGGCCTTTTGGTGGCTTTTATGTATGCTATTTAGAGCTGTATGCCAATCATTAAGCATTAATTCAATATCAATTCTAACTCCTACAGTGATGACCTAAAGTGTTGGTACCCTTGAAATTGTTCCAGAAAATTAAGTATTCCTCACAAAAAAATGATTGCAATTATGTTTATTTCCTTTGTGTGTACTGGAACAAAAAAAAAAAAAAAGGGCAAATTGGATAAAATTTCACACAAAACCCCCCAAAATGGGCCGGACAAAATTGTTGACACACTCAACTTAATATTTGGTTGCACATCCTTTGGAATAAATAATTGGTATCAATCGCTTCCTATAACCATCAACAAGCTTCTTATACCTCACAACCGGAATTCTGGACCAGTCTTCTTTTGCAAACAGCTCCAGGTCTCTTATATTTGAAGGGCGCCTTCTTCCAACAGCAATTTTAAGATCTGTCTACAGATGTTCTATGGGATTTAGGTCTGGACTCATTGCTAGCAACTTCACAACTCCCCAGCGCTTTGCTTCCATCCATTTCTGGGTGCATCTTAAAGTATGTTAAGGGTCATTGTCCTGCTGGAAGACCCATGACCTAGGACGCAAACCCAGCTTTCTGACACTGGGCACTGCATTGGAACCCAAAATCCTTTGTTAGTCTTCAGATTTCATGATGCCTTGCACATTGTCAAGGCACCCCCAGTGCCACATACACCAAAAGAACCCCCAAAAACATCTTTTAACCTCCACCATATTTGAATATAGGTACTGTGCTCTTTTCTTTGTAGGGCTCTTTCCATTTCATTTGTTTGTCCAAAAAGCTCTATCTTGGTCTCATTTTCCACAAGACAATTTCCCAGAAGAATTTTGGCTTACTCACATACATTTTAACAAGCGACAGTTTAGTTTTTTTATGTCTGTGTCAGCAGTGGGGTTCTTCTGGGTTTCCTACCATAGTGTTTCATTTCATTCAATTGTTAACAGATACAGGTGCACTTAGAGAGTTTAAATATTTTTTTCAAGCTGGTGATATAAAATGTTCTAATTTCCTGAGATAATGACTTTTGGGTTTTCATTGGCTGTAAGCCATAATCATCCACATTAACAGAAATAAACACTTGAAATAGATCACTCTGTGTGTAATGATTCTATATAATATATGAGTTTCACTTTTTGTATTGAAGAACTTAAATTAACTTTTTGATGCTATTCTAATTTTCTGAGATGCACCTGTAGTTTGTAGACACTGATGCACCCTGAGCCTGCAGGGCAGCTTTATTTTTTTTGGGACATGATTGTGGCTGCTTATCCACCATCCTGCATGGTAACCTTTCATCCATTTTCCTCTGCCATCCTCATCCAGAGAGATAAGTTATCTTGCGCACCGTAGACAAATGAACATGTTGATATTTTTCAACAATTTTGGTTCTCAAGTCATCAGACACTTCTCTCCTCTTTCTACTCTCCATGTTTAGTGTGTACGGACAGACACACAATGCAAAGATTGAGTCAACTTCTCCCCTTTTTATCTTGTTTAAGATTGGATTTTCATATTGCCTACACCTGTTACTTGCCACAGGTGAGTATGAACAAACATCACATGCATGAAAGTTATTTACCCACAATTATGGAAAGGAGTCAACAATTTTGTCTGGCCAATTTTTCAGGTTTTGTGTCAAATTATGTCCAATTTGCTTTTTTTCTGTGTTTGTTTTCGTGTTATACCAATACACACAAAGGAAATAAACATGTGTATACCAAAATGTGTTATTGCAATATATTTCTGTGAGAAATACTTAATTTTCTGGAACAATTTCAAGGTTGTTAACACTTTCGGCCATGACTTTATTTGAAATTAGTTGTTCAATACCTGATGTACAATAACAAATTACAGTACATTGTGGTACCGTGTTAGCCAGAAAAATTCAACTTTGTTGGACAGAAAAGTATTCATATCGATTGTCGAATACCTAAAATGCACTTTCTAAACATCTATTTTTAATCCCTAACCACTTTTGTAATTTGCTTTATTTTAAAACACCCTACTCTAATCCCAAAATGTGTTTCTTCTATTCCTGTGACATTTTGTTTGATGGGAGTTTCAAATGCAATGCCCTGCACTCAGTTCCCTGCAACTTCATCACCATCACTGATGCGAGACGTCATCAAGAGGTGGTGCTACGGTCACTTAGCACTTTCATTGCTGAACACTGATGACCTCTGGAATCAATGTAATTGATAGACGCTACTGAGAGGTAACTACATCGCTGGCCTGCAACTTGTTTCTTTAAAACAGGACATCATCAGAGAGGGGTGATAGAAGTAGGGTGAGTTACCGCAGTGCTGCCCAGTGAAGACACTCTGTTTCAGAATGGCGACAGAAAATGTGTGCCGATGCTGCAGTCCCTTCTCACAGCTTTTATCAATGTTATTGATTCCCGATGTTATCAGAGAGCAGCGATTAAACCAACTGTGGTAAGTGACTACAGCATCGCCCCCTGATGATATCCTGTTCTAGTGGGGGCTGATAGAAGGGAGAAGTGAGTATAGGCCCATCTTGCGGATGACCCTCAAACGAAACATTATAGAAAGTAAAGTGAAGAGAGAAAAACATATTTAGGACTTTGCAGGATAGGGAGAAAAGTACGGTGTTTAAAAATAAAGCAAATTACAAAACTGGTTAGGGGTTAAAATGTTTTTTCAGAATGGGCCTTATAAGTATCAGAACACCCCCTTCATATTTGAGGTATTTTTTCAAGAAAAGTATATAAGGAGTGGCTGAAAAAGTTAAAGATACCTGTTGTCATGATCCAGGTCGGGGTTTGCTTTCTGCTTCCCGGCCTGGGCGGGGGGGGGGGGGTTAACCTTCTCTGCTTGACTTCTGACCTGCCCATCCGTCTTCCGTTCCTGTTTTGGATTGTTCTGTCTGGCTCTGACCTGTGGCATGTTTCTGGCTGTGCTTTCCTCTCGTACTCTTGTTACCGCGCTCCCGACCGGCTTTTTGACCTCTGGCTTGCTTCAGACCTTGCTCCTGCCTTCCCCTCTGACACTTCGTTCCTGGCTATTGGTGACTTGGCTTGTACGACCGCTCTACTGTCCCTTAGCAGTGTTTTATCAGCTCTTTAGGTCTTCGCTTGAGGTGAGCGAGTGTATGGAGCGGACTCACGCATCGAGCCAGCCCCATACCCGGTAAGTGACGGCTGTGAATTACAGTCTGGTCCTGCCGCTAATAATCGGAACGGGGCACCACCTGTGATCGTTAACCTGTTAAATGACGCTGTCACAATTTCACCGCACTTGGATTTTCCCCCCCATTTTTGAGTACAATATCTGGTAAATTGAATTGAGTTATTCAAAAGAACAACTCGTTCCACAAAAAAAACAAGCCCTCATAGATCTATGTGGACGGACAAATAAAGACAAGTTATGGCTCGGGAAAGAAGGGGAGAAAAAACTTAAACAAAAAAGCAAAACTAGGCTGTGGCGTGAAGGGGTTAAAGACTAAGACACTGGACCAGGAACTAGAAGAATGTTCCAATGCGGGAGTACCTTCCAATTCAGACAGACATGTATATTTCCAGGGGAAAGGGTTTTTAAATACAAGCAATAAAACTACAGTAAAGGTACTGTCACACTTAGCGATGCACCAGCGATCCCGACCAGCGATATGACGCGGTCAGGATCGCTGGTGCATCGCTAAGTGGTCGCTAGTGAGCTGCCACACAGGCAGATCTCACCAGCGACATAGCAGCGGTCGGGGGTCGTTACTTACCTGTCAGACGAGGCGATCCTGACGTCCTCCCGTCCGCGTCCACGCATCGCTCGTCGGCGCCACAGGAAGCCCAGCAGAAAGCTGACGACGAGAAACGGTCCAGGCCGTTCTCGCACGATCAGCGATAACCAGCGGGGGAGCCGGTCGGAGGTAAGTATCACACATAGCGATATCCCTAGCAATATCGCTGCTACGTCACAAAAACCAGTGACGTTATAGCGATATTGCTAGCGATATCGCTTAGCGTGACAGGCCCTTAACACCTCTCATACAGGCACCCCATCTACTAATGATCAATGTAAAACAAAAAAAAACAATTAACTGAACACTGTAATAATACTCTCATAAAATACAATGTCCTGAAATAACCTAAAGAATGAAATCAATTAACATAATGCATGTACATAATTTAATGATAATAAAGTTTGTCTTACCGGGATAACCTGAGTAGCCTGTTTTAACACAAATGTAAAATGTGCTAAGCAAGTGTGTAGATTTTCTCCAATATTATTATAAATATGTTAAGAATAAAATTATTTTTTTAAAACAATGGATAATCTAATAATTTTATTTGGGTGGATAATTTAAAAAAAAACCCACAAATTCATTTTTGCGTTTTCTTTTTTTTGCTCCTCTTCTTCCCAGAGCCATAACTTTTTTATTTTTGGGTCAAAATAGACATGTGAGGGCTTGATTTTTTTGCGGGACAAGTTGTACTTTTGAACAACGCCATCAGATTAAAACATATTATGTACTGGAACATGGGAAAAAATTCCAAGTGTGTTGAAATTGGAAAAAAAAAGTGCAATGCCACAGTTTTTTTTTTATCATGTTCACTAAATGCTAAAACTGACCTGCCATTATGATTCTCCAGGTCATTACAAGTTCATAGACACCAAACATGTCTAGGTTCTCTTTTTATTTAAGTGGTGAAAAAAAAAAATCCAAACTTTGGTAAAAAAAAAAAAGGTGCCGTTTTCTGAAACCTGTAGCGTCTCCATTTTTCGTGATCTCTGTTTGGGTGAGGGCTTATTTGAGCGCTGAGCTGACATTTTTATTGATACCATTTTCGTGTAGATATGAACTTTTGATCACCCGTTATTGCATTGCATTGCAATGTAGTGGCGACCAAAAAAACGTACTTCTGGCATTTTGGATTTTTTTCTCGCTACGCCGTTTACCAACCGGGTTAATTGTTTTTTTATATTGATAGATCGGGAGATTCTGAAAGCAGCGATACCAAATATGTGTATGTTTGATTTTGTTTTATTGTTTTATTTTGAAAGGGGAAAAAGGGGGCAATTTGAACTTTTATTTTTTTTAACTTTTTTTAATTTCTAAAGACTTTTTTTTTTAACTTTTTGCAGGCTTCACTAGAAGCTGCAGTTGTCTGATCGCCTTTGTGACTGAGTTTTGGGACAATTTTTTTCCTTACTTAAATGCATGTAATTGGGGTTAATCATTTTTTCAATTGGGTTTCATTAAAAATGTTGCACCATTTGTCTCCTATAGCCGCTTTATTACATTACCTATTACCGGGTGCAAAATGAATTCCCGTGGTTGGCCACATGATCTTTAATTTATCAGATCTGTTGAGGACATGATTTAGTGGCACTTACCATTATATAGGTACGACAGATTCTCCTCTTGCTTTTGATAGTGCAGCTTTCCTTATAGACTGCACAGCTCTCTGGTTCATACAGTGGCTGCTGGTGAAGGAACATGTGACCAGACCTGTCCGTCAGTCTCCTCCAACAGAAAACCTCACATGGGAAAATGGCTTTTGTGTTGGAGGAGACTGACTGACAGGTCTGGTCACATGTTCCTTCACCAGGAGCCATTGTATGGACCAGAGAGATGTGCAGTCTGAGGAAAGATGCAGTAACAAGAGCAGGAGGAGAATCTATCATACTTAGATAATAGTAAGTGCCACCAAATAACACATCTAGTAAAATAATTATCAATTTAATCACCCCTCCTTTTGAGACATGCGTCATACCATGTGACATAGCAGCCAGGTAAGGGAACAAAGTCCCGGGAGCCATCGGACACCTATCAGCATGTCTCCATATGGGGACCGGGCTCTTTTGTTCATTAACCATGCAAATTGCTAAATCGATAAAAATAAAGTATTCACATTTCTATTTTGAAAGTATTCTTACTTTGCAGCATTTTTTTTTGAATAGGGCTAGAGTAAAAACTCTACAGGCTCTGATTATTTTCACCTGACTGGTTCTGCATATAACCAGGTTAGGTGATCACCTTAGTCAGTCAGCTGGGGGAAGTTGACCAGAGTGGATTTGTGTTGGAGCTAAAGAAAAAGAGACAAGCTAGAATCTCTCTCTGAGATGAGCCTGTACAGGCAGTGTGCACCAAACTGCAGGTATCACTGGACAATAGGCGCTTTGTTTGACTGGATACACAACTGTGTATAAGTAGCCAGCAGCCAGAGTATGTGTTGTTTAGTTAGCTCCTGGACAAGGCTCGAGATTTATGTTTATGGTTTTGCTTGGTACTGTACAACCAGTGAAAAATAAACGTCACATTGTTTTGATACAATAATCCAGTGCCTGTGTGAATGCTACCTAATGCCTACCTGAGAGTGTGAATCCCTACAATTGGTGGTGAAATGCGAATGTGAAGTCCCTGTGAGCACAGGCAATTGCAGTGTAAAGATTTAATATCCTGGGTAAATGCAGCTACTGCATTGAAAATCCAGTCTGAAAGCATGGAGAAGCCTGCTAAACAACTGGTCCAGGCAAAAATGCAGCAGGATCAACAAGAAACCTACAAACTCCAGATCCAGCAGTTTCAACAGCAGCAGATGGATCTCTTGGCAGAAAATGTCCGGGCCAGGGAGACGGCATCTTCTCCTAGTCAAAGTGAAGGTAGCCATGTGAGACGAAGAGTACAGTAGGCCTTGCCCAATATTAATCTGGAGTACATCGTTGAGACTTTCCTCATCGCCTTTGAAAGGATGGCAGACAGGGAGAAACTGCCCCCAGAGAAAAGGACAATGGTCCTAGCTCCATATCTTACTGGAGAATCGCAGACAGAATACTATGACCTTGCCCTGCAGGATGCCAAAGAGTAGCTGAAGGTGGAGATTTTGGCATATTTGGGAGTAACCAAGTCTGTCAAGGTGCAACAGGTGCACCTCTGGCTCTACCAAAGGGACAAGCCTCCCCGGGCCCAAATGTTTGACCTGTTACACCTGATCTACAAATGGCTGCAGCCTTAGACCGGCTCTCCAGCACAAATTGTCGAAAGAGCGGAAGTGGACAGATTTATATAATCACTACTTAAATCAGTACAAAACTGGGTTGTCCAGGGAGATTCCCCAGAATGCAGATGACCTAGTGAACCTGGTGTAAAGATACTTGGCTGTGGAAAAGTCCTTAAGCAGTCAAGGGTGCCTGAGGTCACTTTTTAGGGATACCCAAAAGAAGGGGACCAAGATCGCCTCTGAGGGGCGCCCAAAGTCGCAGGAAGGGGTCAGAACTGGGTTCAAGAGGTACATCTCGTAACATTGCCTGTTGGAGTTGTTGTGCCCTAAGTCATATATTAGCCAATTGTCCCCTGACCTTGGAGCCAATGGACTGCTGCGTAGGCAGGAGTTACTTCTAATTTGCCTACACTGCCTGCACTGCTGTGCAACCAGTGAAAAATAAATGTCACATTGTTTTGATACAAGACTTCAGTGCCTGTGCAAACGCTACCTACTGCCTACCTGAGAGGATGAAACTTTACAATATGTACTGTATATAATATACACTGCTCAAAAAAATAAAGGGAACACTAAAATACCATATCCTAGATATCACTGAATGAAATATTCCAGTTGCAAATCTTTATTCATTACAGAGTGGAATGGAACATCAAAACATAAAAATGATCAAAGTAAATCAAAATTAATATCCTGTAGAGGTCTGGATTTGGAATGACACTGAAAATCAAAGTGGAAAATCGAATTACAGGATGATCCAACTTCAGTGGAAATGTCTCAAGACAAGGAAATGATGCTCAGTAGTGTGTGGCCTCCACGTGCCTGTACGACTTCCCTACAACGCCTGGGCATGTTCCTGATAAGGCAGCAGATGTTTTCCTGATGTATCTCCTTGCAAAACTGCATTAAAGCATCAGTCAACTCCTGGACAGTCTGTGGTGCAATGTGGCATTGGTGGATGGAATCAGACATGACATGATGACCTAGATGTGCTCAATTGGCATCAGGTCTAGGGAACAGGCAGGTCAGTCCACAGCATCAATGCCTTCATCATGCAGGAACTGCTGGCGCAATTCAGCCACATGAAGCCTAGCATTGTCATGCATCAGAAAAACTCTGGGCCCACTGCAACTGCATATAGTCTCACAGTGGGTCTGAGGATCTCATCCCGGTACCTAATGGCAGTCAGTCAGAGTACCTCTGGATAGCACATGGAGGGCTGTGTAGCCCTCCAAAGAAAGGCATCCACACACCATTACTGACCCACTGCCACACCGGTCATTCTGTCGAATGTTGCAAGCAGCAGAATGTTCTCCATGGCGACTCCATGAAGAACACAGGGTGCCAATGTTGAATCTGCCAATCATGATGCTCTCTGGCAAATTCCAATTGCTCTGCATGGTGTTGGGCTCATACCACCCTCATGGAGTCTGTTTCTGTCAGTTCGAGCAGACACTCAGATGATAGTGGCCTGCTTTAAGTCATTTTGCAGGGCTCTGGCACTGCTCCTCCTTGCACAAAGGCAGAGGTAACAGTCCTGCTGCTGGGTTGTTGCCCTCCTACGGTCCCCTCCACATCTCCTGGAGTACTGGCCTGTCACCTGGTATCTGCTTCATGCTCTGGACACTGTGCTGACAGACACAGCTACCCTTCTTGCCACAGTTCACATTGATGTGCCATCCTGGATGAGCTGCACTAACATTAAGCAATGTCTGTGGGTTTTAGACCCTATCTCATGCTACTGTATAGTACCTCTAGGGGCGCGAGCAATGACAAACTGCAAAAGTGACTAAAAAAAACAGTCAAAAAGGATGAGAACATAAAAATGGTCTGAGGTCATCACCTGAAGAACCACTATTTTATTGGGGTTGTCTTGCTAATTGCCTATCATTTCTACCTGTTTTCTGTTCCATTGGCACAGCAGCAAGAGAAACTGATTCACAGTTGGTGTTGCTTCATAACTGGACAGGTTGACTTCACAAAAGTGTGATTGATTTGGAGTTACATTGTGTTGTTAAAGTGTTCCCCTTAATTTTTTGAGCAGTGTATATATTAGCTAATTGCATTAACAGCAGTTCTTCAATAAATACAGGATTACTGAAATCACTCTCGTTACAAAGTGGAGCAAGCAACTCAGTAGCGAAATGTGGAGACCACAGGAATTTAAGTTTCTCAGTAATAGATGCCAGTAGGTTTATGAGATGCTTTGCTTGCAGCTCTATAGACAAAATGACAAAATAAAGGCTGCCCTAAACACGGTCACACACTCAGACTCTGGACACCCACAATAAATTGGCGGCCTTTCTCACCTAAACCAGTAGGTTCATCAGACATTCATCTAATGATGTATGGTCATTCTGTTGACTTTATCACAAGATGTCAATGTGGAATTTGACTTCCCCTCAATCCCTGCAGAGAGGTCATTATGATTTTTGCTAAAAATCCATTTAAAAATATGTATATTTTTGGAGACTGCTGAAAAGTGTAACTATACTAAATTGTGTAAAATAAGGGCAACTTGTAAAGTAAAGGAAAAAACCTTTCAAAGGTGCACATTTTTGGGAGGAATTATTTCATTCTAATAATAGCGGTCTTTTTCTATTACTACTGAAAATCTTCCATAATGGAACCGTCAACACCCATTATTGTTTCATTCCAGAATTTGTGTGAGCAAAGGCACAATTGTGTCATTGGTCGAATTATTTCCAATTGTCAGGGAGGGGTTCTTATTCATTCGCTTTGAGGTCTAATATTTAAACTAATATGGGCCTTACTGCATTGCTCCAAAATGATGTCATTCTTGGCAATAACAGGATCCTAGTGGAAATAAATGCACGCAGGTAAGTGTTCTTGGGCAGCCAGTACATTAGTCAGAAGAGACTCTGAACAAGCGGGTCCCTTTGAAGTGACATCGCTGCACCTATTGACATTTCTAAAAAGTTCTTCCCAGCATCAAAGTGGATCAATTTCAATGACATGTTTGAAGCACTAAATCTGGGTAATTGGTGCTGATTAATCTGACAACTTTAAACACTTTCATGAGTCACTATTCATTTGTAAATACAGAAAGCTAACTCTTTCTAAGGATAAAGTCATAGCATACTCTATATTTATGATTCTAGAAAGCATTGTTTTATGCATTATAGTGGCTACCTCTAGATTTGTGAAGACACCGGCCAAAAAGCAAAGCCTGCATCAAATGGTAGGGCTCTATGTATTTGGTGGGTCAATACAACACAGAATATATGGTTGTAGGATCCAACAGCACAGTATATACATGACATAGGTGTAAGGCTCTGACTACAAATATTACAGGTTCAGGGAAAGTCTCTGGATGGCTTTAAGGGGAACCTGTCACCTGGGAAAAAAACCCACTATTAACCTGCAGATAAGGGGTTAATCTGCAGGTTATAGCGTTCTGATCCTGCCCGATGCTGGCACTTAGAGCCCCGCTGTCAGGAGGAAATTAACTTTCTTTTTCCCAGTAGAATTCCAGTTTCAGTCACGGGGGCGACGGCGGCCTGGATCCAGTCACGAATCTTGTATACAAAAAGTGGAGGCTGTAAAAGCCACCTTCCCCCCTGCACTGACTGAGAGCCGGCCCTAATGCCGAGTTGCTGTCAGTCAGTGCTGGCGGTGAGGTTACAGCCGTCGCTCTCTATACACAGAGCAGTGACTGAACCCGCGCCGGCGCCACCCCTGTGGCCGACACTGGAATGCTGCCGGGAGAATAAAGTTAATTTCGTCCTGGCAGAGGAGCCCTAAGTGCAGGAGCCGGGCATGTTCAGAATACTATTAACTTGCAGATTAATCCCATATCTGCATGTTAATTGCACTTTATTGAAAGTGAAGTGTTCTCTTTAACAAGATTAGCATGTGGCACTATTTTGGACAGTAAAATGCTGAACACCATAAGGGAAACCGAACAGACCACATTATAGTCTATTGAGTCCGTTAGATGACACCGGTTTCCGTCATGTGTTGGATCTGGTACTGATGTTAATTTCATTCTTCTACTCCAATGTTTGGGAAAAATTATGCAATTAAGAATTTAAATGATGGAAATTAATGTACTGCCGACTACACTCATCCTGCTTCCTTCAATTTACTTCTATTTGCAAGCATGCAAATCGCAGCCATGTGAGCACCGAGTAGCACAGGGAAAAGTGAGGAAGCGTTACTGTTTGCACACCGCAGTCACACAGACTGAGCGCAGACTTTTGTCCCAAGCCTGGACAGCCCCTTTAAGGGTCTGGTCACATGTCTAGTGGTTATTTCCAATTTTGGATCTATTTTTGGATCACAAAAACATCATTTTCCAGTATTAATAAGAAGGAGAACGGAAGTGTCATATAATTTCTTCCGCTTGTCTCTTTCCAGCAGCAATCTGTTGTTTTTTTTCACCCCTTAGTGAATGAGATAACCTTCCTGACAAAGCCAAATTTTTTAAATCTGACCAGTGTCACTTTATGGTGTAATAACCCTAGAACGCTTCAGCGAATCTCACTGATTCTGAGACGGTTTTTAATGACATATTGTACTTCATGTTAGTGACAAATGTTGTTATGATTTGAGTATAATTATTAAAATATTGAGAATTTGACAAAAAAAATTTAAATTTCGTAATTTTCAAACTTGAAATTTTTATGCCCTTAAAACAGATAGTTATACCACACAAACTAACTAATAAATAATGTTTCCCATATGTCTACAGCAGTACAATTTTTGAAAATTTTTTTTTTGCTTAGAAAGATATAAGGTTTAAAGTTGATCAGTATTTTCTCAATTTTCCAACAAAATTTACAAAACCATTTTTTTAGGGGCGACTTTACATTTGAAATGACTTTGAGGGGTCCACATGACAGAAAATATCCAAAAGTAACACCATTCTAAAAACTGTACCCTATAAAGTCCTGAAAAACCTTTCAAGAAGTTTATCAACCCTTCAGGTTCGTCACAGGAATTAATGGAATGTAGACGGGAAAAAAAAAATGTTACTATTTTTCACAAAAATTTTTCTTTAGCCCAAAATTTTTTACTTTCACAAGGGTAATGGTAGAAAATAGACCCCAAAATTTGTTGTGCAAAATTTCTTTCTCCTGAGTACGCCGATACCCCATATGTGGGGGAAAACTACTTTTTGGGAACACGGCAGGGCTCGGAAGGGAAGCAGCACAGTTTGACTTTTTGAATGCAAAAATGGATGGAATCAATAGCAGATGCCATGTCACGTTTGAAGATCCCCTAATGCGCCTAAACTGTTGAAACTCCCCACAAGTGACCGCATTTTGGAAACTACACCTCTCAAGGATTTTATCAAGGGGTATAGTGAGGATTTTTAACTCAAAGGTACTACACAGAATTTGATAGCATTAGGTTGTTATATTGAATATGTAATTATTAGTGTTGAGGGCAAGTGCTCGCTACTTGAGTTTGCATTGGGGTGTTCTGGCATGCACCAAGCATCACGGATGCTCTAGTTACCCCGATGCAAACTCAGGTAGCGAGCACTTGCACTCAACACTAGTCCTCATATCGTCATTATTTGTCTTTTTTTAACTTTTGAAAAACACCTAAGCCAACTCTAACCTTGGCCAACCCTGATGTCACAACTGAGCGGCGGCTTTTTTCCACCCTGCTCTGTTGACGTGGCATGACTTTCTACGTCATTCTGATTGACAACCGGCTCCTCCAGCTAAGCAATGGAAATCCGGTTGTCAATCAGAAAGAGGCCGAACGTCCCGTCCTGTCAACAAAGCAGAGCAGAAAAGAAGCCGCTTCTCTGTTGACGAGTCGAATACCTGGCCGGGTAGGCAGGAGTGGTCTGTGACCGCTCTATGCTGGGGAAGAGTGGGGTCATGCACAACAAGCAGATAAGTAGTAACTACCTGCCTGTTAGTGATAGGGGTGCAACAGGGCTTGGCGACGCCCACTTGTCTAATTCATGACAAGCTGCGGTGTACATTACACCATAAACCAGTCTCTGTATGGAGTCAGATATGAAACGAAGGGCATAGAGGCACATGCCACTTTTCAGATGTGCCCGAACCATAAGGGGCATGTACCTCTGACTCCAGTGAGCCCTCTCATCAAGACTAACATGAACAACCTGGTCTTGATGAATCTGAACCTCGGGCTTCATCTTAAACTTTATCACTGGACTTAAGATTTTGACCCAGATAAGAATGCACGGCATATCTTGATGCCAAATCTTGACAAAGAACTTAAGTCGCATTTTAGGCAAAACAGTCCCAATACTTTAATTTTCTTTTAAGAAATCTTCCAAACATTTCCTTACATTCATTTTTCCTGCATTAAATAATTACAAGAGGCTTCTACAAAAAAAAAGTGTGTAATCAAAATGAAAAAAAAAAAAAATGCTGAAAGACAATTAAAATGGACCAAGTGAGTGGGTTGTGTGCGTAACACAAAGGATGCAAATCTAACTCTGGCAGCCTACAGAAATAATCAGTGCATCTCCAAATGTAATGATTTTGATAATTGCATAATGTAACACATGAACAAGTCTGAATGCATTTGGTAAAAAAGATAAAGAAATAATTATTACTAGGTCTACTGCCCATTTACATGATTTTAATCTTAATCATTCATTAAAAAAAACTTGCAATTTGTGTTTTGCAAAGCTGTGAATCAAAGCGCATCATTCTTTTCTATAGTAAATCAGGATAAACTATGAAGGGAAGACACATACAGCTGCTTTTCTCGTGCAGTTGTAACATGGGAGACATAAAAGAATTCAAATATGCAAACCGCCTTAATTGAAAAATAACAACGCGCAGATTTCAATTGCTAGCTAATTCACATTAAAAGAGAGCACTACTTAAAGGGAAACACAATCTGACCACAGAAATAGGTGCAGAAGAATGGAGTCAACACAGAAATAACCGGCTTTTAGAACTCGCAATTGAAATAAATTAATGGAATCACTACATATCCTTGACTTACACCAATTTGGCAAATCATTAAAAATAACTGCAACAAAATAAAACAATCCTTTTTCTCTGGTGACTACTGTCATGTAAATGTTATTTCTTAACTTGGAATTAATAAAAACTATGAAGACATCCATTTCATATGCCAGCCTTCAAACCAAAGCCTTCTGCAGTAAGGCGAGTCAAATTTATTAAGAGGTGCAAACTTCTTCATAAAGTAGGAGACACTTTTTAGAAAAGTGCCAACACATGGCTAAAGGTCAAAAAAGCTTTGAGAAAATGCCCCTTGCGAGAGGGATTTATAAATTCTCTCCTATATGTGGGAAACAGGAGATGTTTTCTAAGTTTACAATTTTAAAGTGAATTTTTCACTGGGTTTTAAAACCCCAACTGAGAGCAGCATGATGTAGGGGCAAATAACTCTAGTCCAGTGATGTGTCACTTACTTTGCTGCTTGCTGTAGTTTTGATAAAATTATTGGGTTTTTTTCTGCTGCAGATCTACCAGTTTTCGGAATGCGGAACTCTGTATAACCCCACCCACACCACTGATTGGCCGCTTTCTACGTACCCTGTGCAAAGGCAAAAAGCTGGCGACCATTACTGGGGACAGGGTTGCACAGAGCTCGTGAACATAGAGCACTGCATGGCAGCAGGGTTACTAGTCCTAAAGTTATAATCTCCTGCTGATAAAACAGTGGTTTTAAAGCAAGTAGCCTAGCAAGTGACATATTGCTGGAATCAATGACTGTCTCTACCTTATGCTGCTCTCACTGAGTAGCAAAAATATGGTGACAGATTCCCTATAATGATCTGTACTTGGGATAAATTAACAAACTCGTATCATGGTGCCTGACACCCAGCACCCCCACAATGCTTCAATCAGCAATCTCACATTCAGCAAAGTCAGTAAAACACAGCTTCGTACACTTTTCTGTATACTGCAGCTTACCTCCTACTCTCTTGAATAGTAGCAGAGCTGCAGCAACCAGAACAGTGTAAAGTGAATGGAGCAGAGGCTGTCCTGAATCTCTGCAATGCTCCCATCTAGAGCTGCAAGCAGTTGATTGTGGGGGTCTTGGATACCCATCAATTCTATATTGCGAATCTATCCTTAGGATAGGTCAGCAATACCCTAAAGGCCCCGTCTCACATAGCGATCTCGCTACATGTGACACATAGCGGTGACCGGCCCCCTCGCTGGATATCGCAGATCATGCTCGAATGTCCTGGGCCATTTTTTCATCGTCGGCGTCCCGCTGGCCAGCATTCCCGCTGGAATCGTTCAGAATAGCTGCTGTGTGACAACGCACCAGCGATCCTTACCAGGTCGTATCGTTGTCGGGATTGCTGGTGCGTCGTTGAAGAGATCTGCCTGTTTGGCAGCTTACTAGCGACCATGTAGCGACGCACCAACGATCCTTACCAGGTCGTATAGTTGTCGGGATCGCTGGTGCATCGCTATGTGAAACGGGACCCTAAGCCTGGAAAACCCCTTCTAGTCTGGGTTCCTAGGGCTGAAGTTGAAAGACAAACATGGGTATGTGACCTATGCTTTACCTCGCATTGCAATTTAGGTAATGATCAGTGGATTGCAGCTATGCTTACTGTATCAAGTGGACTGAACACTTGATTCCAGTCACTGCACATTGTTCATTATAATATTCTCTATATTCTACTGGAATTTTTATACTGTTCTTCCCATCTGAGGATGCCGCCCCTTTCCCAGCGTGTGACTAGTAGAAACTAGTAAATTGCTTTGAGTGTAGAAATTACATATTTGCAGACAATACTAAACTGTGCAGCGTAATTAACACAGAAGAGCATGGTATTATATTACAGAGGGATTTGGAGGGCCTGAAACATTGAGCTGAGGAATGGTAAATGAAGTTTATTGTAGATAAATGTATGATTATGTCCTTAGGGTGGGGGAATAAATTGCATCATTACATATTAAATGATGTATCACTGGGTGCATATGAAAAGGAAATGGTGATATCAGCCAATAACAAGATGTCATAGTAACCAATGTCAGGCAGCTGCTGCCAAGGCAAATAAATAATAAATACTCATAGGATCCACTGGAAGGGCTCTAGATGAAAATATCATTTTATATTTACAAGATTTCATAGGAAATACTGAGTGTTTTATGGCATCATTGTATAAATTTGATATACCAGAGTTGAGGAAAGTTCAGAGGTGGGCAGTCTCCTCGTACTTCGTACTGTGTAGATTCTCCGGTTCCGGAAGCGGCGGTCTTGTGCCCGCCAGTATCCGATATGCATACTCCAGGTCACGGTCGTATTGATGGGCACGGCCTCGTTCAATGTCAGTTTACTGGTCGAGGCCACAAACAGTGTAGCCGGCATATCGCTGGGAGTATGCTTATCACATACTTGCGGTCACATGCCCGCCTCTCCGAGCACCGTAGAGTCCTTACAGCGTGCGATCTGAAGAATCCAAAGTCTGCAGTCACATAGATTGACTGCAGACTTGTAGCTTAAATCTGGTCAACCCCTGTAAAAGGAATCGGTCAGGAGGATTAACCCTCTTAAGCAGTCCGTAAGGATACACAGGTATAGGAAGTTGAATTAAATGATACCTTAATATCTGCAATCCGATGTCTTATTCCAGAAAAAATCCACGTTTTTCTAAAAAATGTAAATGAGCTTTTAAGATTAGAGATGAGTAAATCGCTTTACACAAACCCGATCCACAGACCAGGTCAGTGCTCCCTGGCCATCAACAGGGGCTGCGCATATTTCCTGACAGATTACCCTTTATACTACAAATAATGATGCTTTTCTTAAAAATTTATACCCGATTCCTGTTATCTGGGCAAAGCATGGTGGGATTAATAGGACACCGTATGGAATTACTACTGAGGTACAATATAGCCATAATTTTGGTTCCCTATCGTATTGATTAAACACACAATTGATTATTGGGCATTACAATCACAATATTGTATTTTTAAAGACTACGGCGATAATAGATCAGAGATTAAAGGGCCTGTCCATATCTGCTATATTAATGACCTGTCCCTAATCAATCCACCCTGCGCAACAGGACTCCTGCTCAGATCATCACCACTGGATTAGATGGAATGTCGTCCCCTATCACCAGTCATCCGGCCGCTGATGTCACGGTTTGGCTGCAGGGTCAGGTAAGTGGTGGTCAGGACATCATCTTTTCTGGTCCAACATACACATGGAATGGCAGCAGAGGGCGGATTCTGAGAGTGGGCATTAGAGGCTTTGTCCCATTCTGAAAACTGAAACTGCTATAAACATCCAGAATAAATATAGGCCTTATCTGATTGCTTTTTTTGGATTTTTCTTGTTTTCTGGCATCTAATAAATCAGGTAGCAATATAAATAATGCAGGTTCTCATAGTACGGTAATGTACCAAATGTCACAGCATCTAAAAAGTAAGTATCTTAGGTTTTTTTTTTCATTTTACAGTGTTGGAATTCTATTTTAGAATTCAAAAATCCTACTTAAAGGGAATCTATCACGAAGATCAATCTCCTAAAAATCGCATATATATTGCAGGTCTTTGAAACCTAAATCAATTGACACCGATCTGCTGCTGAATTCCTGATTAATTAGTGCTTTAATAATTATGCACTTAACAAGCCACTGCCTCTCCAGGGTGTTTCCCCGCCCAGAACCAGCCTTGTTAGCTTGATTGATCTGTCTGGTGTTAGGCATCATGCAAGGAAATTAGACTGTGAGTCATCAAAGTTAAAGATGCTGATGCTGAGCGAGAAAATAAGTGACTCCTTAAGTGCTTTGTCATGTCTGAAGCACTTAATATCTCATTAGTATATGATTGAAAATTAAATTTTATTTTCGGTATGCAGCAACAGATAGAACATACAAAGGCTTTGATGAATTTACAATTCAAAAACCTGTGTGCCCATAAATGCGGTCTGGGGGTGGGTGCGTGGGCAGGGGTTTTATCTTACTGACAGATTACCTTTAAAATTAACTTACATAATACAAAAGTACAGTTTGGTACGTATAAGACGGCATCATACTGTCATTGTACTGAATGTAAAAAAAATCCAAAAAGTAAAAAATTATCTCTAATACTAAAATATAAGACTATATTTGTCCGTGTTCTTTGTACTGTGGCACTGTGGTCTCTTCCCTACCTTCATAGACCCAAGATCTGCTATGCAGAATGGATATTATTTATGACCAGTCATCCAGATGTGAAACCTGCTTCCTTCTGGCGTCATTGCCCTCAAGAGGGATAAGGCTCCCAGGCACCACAGGGCATCTGAAAAGTAGATATTATTTTTGACAGAAAAGCAGCAGCTCAGGAAATACGACTGTTTTGGACTGTCAATGTATTCAAAACCCGTCAAAGTTTGGACTAAACCAGTGACTATAAAATAAACCCCAACAAATAGTAAAGACAAATATGTGATGTGTCTGGTCAGCAATATTCAGTCCTGAGACTTACAGGCCGGTTACTATAGCCCATTTATTGGCAGCTTAAATGGCTGAAAGCAGGGAACTTTAGCAATTGTTTGTGTGCAATTAAACATATTGAAGAAGCTTTATTCTAGGATTTTTTTTTTTAATTAAGTCCTCTGTTATGTTTTTTTTTTTATTTTCGATAACTTGGATCCATCATATTCTAGGGTTCCTACTCAACTGAGACATGTTCAAGTCCATGGTGAACTGCTTGGCATCCAAGTCTGTGCACACCCTCTGTGTAAATTCCCGTTAATTGCACAGATAGTATTTGTCCTGGGGACAGGAGGAAAAACATACAGATACACCACCTATTTTCGATTGACAGGGGTTTATTTGATGTGGTCCAACTTTATCCATCCTCTTGTCTTATCTAGGCTGTCTTTGGAGGCCACGCGTTCAGTACAAGTCATTGGCTGTGTATGCAGCTCTCTGTACAGAGATGAGAGGAGATGCCTGCAATGTTTATGCGGAGACAGGCCCTTTAAATTTACAATTCATATGAATTCATGTGAATTACCGTACATTAGAACCTCTTAGGCTTTTTGATCCCATAACGTTATTCATGAAATAAAAAAATATAAAATGAGCCAGTTAGTAATGCAGTTTTAGATATTGCAACAAATCGTATGTATTTGTCAAAAATACTAAGGACAGCAGGTGAAATAAGTATCAAAGAAATCACTAATTGTTTAAGTAAATATATTTCTAAAAGGTGCTATTGACATAAAGTTCTTGACAGATGTCAGCAACAACTCATGCAATACAAACAGTCAAAAAATCAGACCATGACTCGGGTGAAAGTATTGAACGCTGTTACTGAAATTTAATTAATACTTCGTACAAAAGCCTTGGTTGGTGACGATGGTTCAAGATGCCTCATGTATCGAGAAACTAGTCGCATGCATTACTCAGGTTTGATTGTCTCTCACACAAACACTTTCAAATCCTAATGAAGCAAATATACATGCGCTATATGGTAATGTGCGACCAATGTGATGTAAACATAACGTATATGAAAAAAAAAAGGATCATATAAATGAATGTCACGGTTGACAATGTGCCTACCTGTGGGCAACGGATGAATCACGTGGAGACTATGTGTCAAGCCGCCGGGATGGAATGATTCTTTTATTGTTGATAAAAGGAGAGGTACATGAACATTTGAGGTAGGTAATGTGAGGTAGCGCTGTCATTTACTTAGGGGATTGTCGCTTGCAGCGAACAAAAACCAGCTCCGGCACGAATTTTCCATCAAATCATACAGTCCTTGCGGTTTATTCACGCCTCATAAACCACAGCAGCAACAGAAAGTTCACTCAACAGCATTACCAGCATAGCATCCATTATAATGCTTCACTCTGGTTACCACTGTCCAGTACGCAGGCTCTCTTAGCCTCACAACTGTCTCACCCAAGTCAGGGCCCCTCATGCGGCTTCAGCATTCCGCACACATTCGTTCCCTCCAGGGAACTCTCAGGCACACATCGCCATTGCTCACAGCCACTTCACATGTGCTGTCTGGGAGGAAGCTCCATTTCTGCAGGACCTTCCACACTGGACCAACCAGGTCCCAGCATTCACCCCCATGTGACCTACCCTGGCCACATTATATGGTCCATAGCCACGCCCACAGGGTCACGTGACTATGACCTCATCACAGGTCCTTCAGGCATTCACATAGCCTTTTACAACAGGCGTTTTCAGACACACCCCTGGGTGGGTTTGTAGGTAACCGGCCCGCCCAACTCCCGAGTTACCTGGAGACTTCTCCCTTATATCTTGAAATAACACTTCAGCAATATCATTGCTGATCAATACACATAACTAAGTCTCCATCTCAAAGCCACCCACTTTGAGATACATAACCATCCTTCAGGATTCTGCCACTCATCCTCTCTCTTGGAACCTCCACACAGCGCCCCCTAGCAGACATAGTGGTTACTACACCACATACCTCGCCCCTCTGTTTAAACTTGTGGGGTTGGACACACAACATTACATCAGGCTCTCGAGACCGGGCACTCATCACACCTTGCCCCACAGGTCGAGAGAACCTTTTCCAAGTGTCATACGGCCTCCTCTCTATGTTAGGCCTCCCCCGCCCCCAGTGGTCTTGATCTTTGACCCTCCAGTTATAGTCTGTCTGCGTCATCAGACACGGTCCAGTCACCACCTTCCTCTCTCTGTTTGTTCCGTTTCCCGACCAGCTCCCCCGGTTGGTACGGTCATCAGTCCTAATCAGGCCTACTGTCTGGCCTGAGTCTGATTCATTCAGGGTCTCACAG
The DNA here is from genome assembly GCF_039654945.1 of Dendrobates tinctorius. Lineage (NCBI taxonomy): Eukaryota > Metazoa > Chordata > Amphibia > Anura > Dendrobatidae > Dendrobates > Dendrobates tinctorius. Next base: position 13,358,424 of record NW_027361872.1, read on the forward strand.
GAACTACGGTCTCTTAACGTCATCCTGCCAGTCGAGCTACCACTTGCTGACATTCTTCGGCCATCTGCCCTGTCACTTCTTGGCGGAACTCTTCGAGTTCTTACATCTGGTTGGGTTGCAGGCGGCCGCCACCAGGTATTCGGTACTTCTTTATTAATTCGCCGGCGGTCCTGCCTCAACTGCTCGATCTCTTGCAGGTACCTCACTCGATACTCCAAGAGCATCTGAAAGTCTCTCAGGCTCTCCACGGAGCCAACCACCAGGATGGGAATCCTACCCAGCTCACTGGATACTTGGTCTTCATCATCAGGAGGGATCCTCACTCTCACCACACCGGAGATATTCACAAGGTCTTGCATTACTTTCCCGGATTTTCCAATGATCCTCCCAATCAGAGCTTTGGGTACCAGCACCACATCTTTCCGCAAACCCAGCTGATCCATAGCCTCCCTTGCTAACTCTAGGCGTCGAGCAGCCTTCACATTACTCTGCCTGACCACGCTGTTTGGTGTGGAGACATTGTAGATGCATCTCTTTCAGGACAGCTACTCGGTTTGATGTATCTTCTCTGTCCGATACTATCAACAACTGCCGAGTCTCAGGTGCCCAGTGCACCTCACACGCCTTGACCGCCTCCTTGAAAGCCTCATGCACACCTTCCTCCGCACAGGCTTCTTGCATGTCCTCTGGTACATCAATCACAAACTGGAAGGTTGTGGTCTTGCTCTCTTCCTGGACCGAAGGCTCTAGCTTTACCACGGACACTTCCTTCACTACAGTTGACCCACCCGGGTGACCGTCTTCTTCCGTTCTTAACTCATCAACTTCATATGACTTGGTCCCTTCATGACCCTTTGCCCCGAGGGCTACTGGCCGTTCTGTCCTTTTATCACTTGCGCTCACCCGCGGTAAGTCTTTGTCCAATTTCTCACGCAGAAGACTTTTAACTACTCCTCTGAGTTCTTGCATTTCTTCCCTAAGGGTCTTGTTCACATTTTGCCACATTGACAGGTGACCACTGAGCTCCAAGACTTTTTTCTCAAGCCCTACCACATCCTCTCTTAAGGTGTTGTTTACGCTGAGCCACGTTGACAGGTGACCTCTGAGCTTAAGGACTTCTTTCTCAAGCTCCTCCACACTGTGCTTGGCCGTTTGTCTCATCACACTTTCTCATTCGAGCTGTCCCTTCACTGTCTCTTTTATTAACTGTATCTCCTGCTCTAGTTCTCTTTTGGCCAGTATGTGTTGCACCACTACTTCTTTAATCATATCGTCAAAGGGCACCCCGGGGTCAGTCCCATCAGTCGAGCCCCCGTTACCCTCTGACTGTGTCTCTACTCCCGTTATCTTCTCGACCAGGTTACTATCCATCTTGTAACGAGTTTCAGTCAACACAGCACTAGACTCTGTCCTAGGGGTGGCTACTGGTAATAACTCGTCACAGTCACACCACACCGTCCGGTGAACCCCCAAGGCACTTTCTGTCCGTGTATCAGCTCTGCTCTTTCTGTTTTTCACACCCTTCTCACTCACACCGTTGTACCCTTCAGGTGACGTCCGGTCTGTAAGTTCGTCCGACGTCGTACTTTCTCCGGTCCTACGTCTGGCCTGTCCACGTTAGGAGGCGTCCGCATCTCAGTGTCTGCTAGCCCTACAGTAGACACGTCTCTATCAATCTGGGATAGGTCATCAAACCGGACCCAGTCCCGGCCCCACTCCAAGGTATAAAGTAAGTCTGGTGGTAAACTGCCACCTTGGCACTCACGGCCTCCATTCCCCTCAAACCTTACTCTGTCTACCGCATAGTTCACTGAGACCCCATGTGCACAGCGAACCTGGACCATTTTCTCGGTCAGACAGAGAGTGAGAGGAGTTCCTACCAGAGTCACCTGACTCTTTGAGTCCAACCGTCCCGATATCCCTTCCCGGTGTAGCATCACGGTACACACTTGCGGCCCGTCATTATTCGGAAAGAATATCCCACATTCTGGAAATGACATACACACACTGCGGTACTCCAGACATACCCACTGAGTCACCCAGTGCTGTCATTCCTTCAAACTTGGCCCCTTTCTGGACCACCACCCCACTTTGGGCTGCCGTCCCCTCCCAGGACTTCACCCCTTTTTGGGTTACCACCCGCTTTGGGTCACCGCCCCCTTCTGGGACTCCACCCCCTTTTGGGATCTCCCCATGTCCGTTAAACCGGTCTTCTCAGACCACAGTTCACACAACACAGTTTATGTCTTAACGATACCACACAAGTCCTTGTTGGCACCACCACAGCTCCTGCTGTCACCGATCACCGACACCACCGGCTGCTGTTCACACACACAGCGGCTGGAGTCACTGCAGCTCCTGCTGCGCTGTCTTCGTGGACCCGTGGATCCACCGGAAGCCGCTTGTCACCTTCGTAACCCCGCCGAGTTACTGGAAGCCGCTTGTCACCTTCGTGACCCCACTGAGCCACATCAAGCCGCTTGTCACCTTCTTGACTCCCACTGAGCCACCGCAGGCTGAGTTGAGAAAATAAGAAAAGAAAAACACCACACAAAAAACTCACGTGTCCTTTCTGTGTGCTATTCAGGACGTACTATCTCCGTGCTATTCAGGGAGCGGACCCTCTTTTCAGGGTTTCCCAACACGCCGGCCTCACCAACACAAAACTTACGTGTCCTGTCTTTGTGCTATTCAGGACGCACCGTCTCCACCTGAGACCGTCCAACACACAGGGCGCACCGGATGCTATTCAGGGAGCCGACCCTCTTTCCAGGGTTTCCCAACACACCGGCCTCACCAGGTCCAGGGGCTTAGCGGGTGCTATTCAGGACATCCGTCTCGACCTGAGACTGCCCAACACTTACGCCTCACCAGGTCCAAGGTCATACCACGTGCTCTATGGCTTTTCCCAACACTGACCCTCCAGGACCTTGCTCACTGAACCCTCCAGGAACAAGGTCTTTACCACTGACCCAGGTCAGTACACCATGAACACCAGTCCGTTGCTTGTGTCGGCCACACAGGTCCTCGGATACCTCTTCTCCTTAGAGGCACCCTATAGCAATCACCAGTCTCTTGCTCATTGAGGCCGGTCAGTAAAACACTTTTTTTTTTTCTCTTTCACGACCGTCACCTGCTGGCCGCGCAGGTTCTCGGACCCCTCTACAGCAGAGGTGTCCTATCAGTCTCTTTCTCCTGGGGAAAAGGCTGCACTGGGCTCACCAATCTGGACAGTGCCTTACTCAATAGGCCGCCCCACGGTTCCAGAACCACAGCCGGGCAGTAGCTTCCCCAACCGTAAGCCTTCCTGGCTCAGTGTTGCCAGCACTGCAACATGCACTTTTTGGAAACCGTTCCCCTTAGAAACTGACTTTGCAGTCCTCTTCCGTTGCTCCCAGCAACAAGGCTACAACAATGCCCATAGCTTTCTCCACCAAATGTAGCGCTGTCATTTGCTTAGGGGATTGTCGCTTGCAGCGAACAAAAACCAGTTCCGGCACAATTTTTCCATCAAATCATACAGTCCTTGTGGTTTATTCACGCCTCATAAACCACAGAAGCAACAGAAAGTTCACTTAACAGCATTACCAGCATAGCGTCCATTATAATGCTTCACTCTGGTTACCACTGTCCAGTATGCAGGCTCTCTTAGCCTCACAACTGTCTCACCCAAGTCAGGGCTCCTCATGCGGCTTCAGCATTCCGCACACGTTCGTTCCCTCCAGGGAACTCTCAGGCACACATTGCCATTGCTCACAGCCACTTCACATGTGCTGTCTGGGAGGAAGCTCCATCTCTGCAGGACCTTCCACACTGGACCAACCAGGTCCCAGCATTCACCCCCATGTGACCTACCCTGGCCACATTATATGGTCCATAGCCACGCCCACCGGGTCACGTGTCTATGACTTCATCACAGGTCCTTCAGGCATTCACATAGCCTTTTACAACAGGCGTTTTCAGACACACCCCTGGGTGGGTTTGTAGGTAACCGGCCCGCCCAACTCCCGAGTTACCTGGAGACTTCTCCCTTATATCTTGACATAACACTTCAGCAATATCATTGCTGATCAATACACATAACTAAGTCTCCATCTCAAAGCCACCCACTTTGAGATACATAACCATTCTTCAGGATTCTGCCACTCATCCTCTCTCTTGGAACCTCCACACAGCGCCCCCTAGCGGACATAGTGGTTACTACACCACAGAACATAGATAATGATGTATATAATGGTGTAGAGTCAGGGATATATTAGATGACTCAGAAGATCATAGCTCAGTATTTACAGCACTCCGGCCAATAACGCTGGTACAAATACTTCAGGGAAATAAGGGAACTGTCACATATGTTACGCCACCTGTTACAGGATTACCGATGGCCAAAAAAGTTGCAAAGCGATTCTACACGTTTCAAAGGTAGTGTCCTCCATCAATTGCTGAAGGTTCCATGGGATCCTTCTATGAACGCTGAGCTTTAGTTCCTTCCATCCATACATTTTCCATTAGATTCAGGTCAGGGGATTGTCCGGGCCATTCTAGCAGATTTATCTTCTCTCTCTGAAACCAATTGAGAATTTCCTTGGCTGTGTGTCTGGGATCATTGTCTTGCCAAAACATCCACCCTTGTTTCATCTTCATCATCCTGGTAGATGGCAGCAAAATTCTTTTTCAAGAATGTCTTCATTTGTCCATTCATCCTTCCTTCAGCGATACGAAGTTTGCCAGTGCCATATACTGAAAAAACGCCCCACATCATGATGTTACCACCTCCAAGCTAAACTTCACTGTTGGTATAGTCTTTTGGGGGTGATATGCTGTGCCTTTTGGCCTCCAAACATGGTGTGTACTACGGCACTCAAAGAGTTAAATTTTGGTCTCACCTGACTATGTTATATTCTCCCACTATTTCACAGGCTTTTCTAAATGTTGTAGAGCAAACTTTCAATGCGCTTGAATGTGGTTTTTGCTCAGCAATGGAGTCTTGCACGGCAAACATGCATACAAGCCATGGCGGTTGAGTGCATTACTTAATATTTTCTTTCAAACAATTGTACCTGCTAATTTCAGATATTTCTGTACCTCTCCACAGGTGGTCCTTGCCTCTTGGATAACTCTTCTGAAAATTATTTTCACTCCTTTGTCTTGAACCATGCGGGGAGCACGTGGTTATGACCAGTTTATGGTGAAATGATGTTTTTTCCACTTCTGGATTACAGCCACAACAGTGCTCATCGCAACCTTCAGAACCTCTGAAATTCTTCGGTAACCAATACCATCATGTTTTGGAATAATCAGGTTACAACGGTCTTGAGACAGCTCACTAGTTTTACCCATCATGAGATGTTTCTTGGTAATGAGACAGCTTATTATAGGCCATCCGTTGAACCAGCTGATATTTTTCACTAAGAGGCAGGATTGCTTTTCTAATTACTGTTAGATTTCACCTGGTGTCATGATTTTCCATGGCTTTTTGCACCTCTCTTTCTTCATATGTTCAATACTTTCTCCGTGTGTATTTTCTCATCATTACACATAACTTAATTTATGGACAGCTATGGTTTGATTTCTTTGTCTGTATGGATTGGATGGGGTTGTTACCGACACATGGTGAGAATTCCATGTCAATGGCACCTTTAGAAATACAGTATATTTACTTAGAAAATTGGTGACATATTCAATACAGTGTGAGAAGGCCACTGGTAAAATACTGGAGGGGAGATATGCGTCACTCAGGATGTTAGCCTCAGTGATATGAACCTGGAAAAATGCTCCAGCATACTAAGTGCCGAGAAGGGTTAATAGGCCATGGTAAGGGTTAGGTTTTAGTGAACAGCTAAAGAGTAGGTGGAAGGCTGTTGACCATATCTCCACCCCAGTGTATGGTTCAGAAGCTAAATGTAGAGCCTTTGAAACAATTCACTGTTTGCTGTCTTTGGAGATGAGAACTCCAGAACTGTGCTTCTGTTAAAAAGAGAGCTGAACCTTGCTTTTATTTCCCTAAGCGGGTGGATCCCCACAGTCACAGACTGTACTGTACGCAGTGTCGGACTGGAGTACCAAGGGCCCACCAGTAACCAACTCCAGGACCCCACTTTTCAACTACATGCAAATGTGACATTATCCTCAATCAGAAATGTATATAACAATTAACTGGTTAGATTGTTAAATAAATAAGATGTTGCCTCTGTCTGTATATATTCAAGTATTTTGTGTTAAGTACTGCTCAGAAAAGAGGGTGGTGGCCCACTCATGCACAGGGACACAATGGGGGTTCTCCTTCCATTCCAAGCCTGGCTGTAAGTTATTTTCCTTTCCGTTATGCCAGAAGGGCTGTATTTGTCCAATTTTGCACTGGTTTATGCAGTACGTTTTTTTCAATAATCCAGTTGAAACTTAAATGGAAAGCGTTCCTGAGACTACCTCTGTGAGCAGCTGAGTGAGCCGATCTACCACAACAGGAAGACGTTTGAATTACGTGACAGGGGCCATTTTATTACATTCTTGGCGAACCCCTTTAATGTTAAACTTGGATCAGCAATATATATAATTTGTGTTAAACAAAAAGTTAAGACCAAAGGGTGATGCGTTTTTCAAGTTGCTAATTAAACAATTATTTGTGTTTCACCCACAAAAGTGCATGGCTGATTATAATGGCTGTGTGTTATGTAGGCTAAACAGCTGTTCCCATGCAAAATCAAACTACTGCTTGTTAGGCCGGGGTCAGACTTGCGAGAAACTCGCATGTGTCTCGCACATCAATACCCACAGCACTGCCGCCGGCACTTAGACCGGAGAGCTCAGCTGCATGTCTTTCTATGCAGCTGAGCGCTCCGATCCAAATGCCGTTGGCAACGCTGAGTTTCTCACAAGTCTTCACCCTGGCATTAAAGCGCTGGGAGCGCGCTGATCGTTGCTCTCCCCCTGCCACACGCAGCGATGCACGCTGGCCAACAGGAGACCAACGATCAAAAAATGGCCCAGGACATTCCTGCACGATCAGCGATACCCGGCGGGGGGGCCGGTCGCTGATGCGTCCCACACACAACGAGATCGCTAGCGAGATCGCTGATGCGTCACAAAATCAGCGATCTTGCTAGCAAACTCGCTATGTGTGACGGCCTCTTAATCACAAAACAGCAGGGCTATTTGGTGCTGCAGCTCATGGCCACTCTTGAGCCTGACCCTGAAAGACAATGAATCCATCTTTTTACATTGTGTCATCTCACAGGATTTTCACATCTGAATATATAGCCACTCGCTAGCAAGATGTGAAAATGCTAATCACTGCTAACAGCTTTCTATTCCTCCTGCTAGCAGAAATACAGCAGAGGGAACTGAGCACTTTAAGTGCTGGGGTCAATATTGACTGCTGCATGTAAGAAGTGTGACAGAGGGAGATTGCTCCCTGTTTCACTCCAATGGCTACCCACGCATGGGTTGCTGATAGTTATGGCAACCAGTGGCCTCTGGGACTCCCAAACATCAAAGTCTAATAGACTGTTCGAAAGGCATGGCCCATTAGGATGCATGTCTGAGTTGATAATGCTCTGCAATACATGAGTAGTGCAATGTATTAACAATGTGATCGAAGGATCACATATTCCAAGCTATTTGTAGGCCTAATATTGTAAAAATACTGTAAGTCAAAATTAAAAAATATTTAAGCGTTTATACTATTTATATCTTTTAAACTTTTCTTTTTTTCAGATTAAAAATTCCTTTAATTTATAAAAACAAATACTCTCCAACCCCCCCCTAAAAAAAAAATTACTCATGTTGTATCATCAGGTCTATAAAAACCAGTACAATAAAAATATATGATTACTTATTCCACCATGTAATTGGCCAACCCACTCCAACCCCCAAAACATAAACCTATGACAGAATTGCTATTTTTGTTCATTCTGCCTCCCATAAAATAATTATTAAAAATGTGTATGTCACTCAAAATGGTATCAATAAAAAACTACAATTTATTACGTAAAAAAAAAGTCCCATAAAGCTCTGTACACAGAAAAATTAAAATGTTAGGTCTCTGAGAACATTATGCAAAAAAAAAAAAAATTGCTGTTAAACAGTTAATGACTTGGCCATTTACTCCCCTCCTGACCAGGGACAGTTTCATGTTTTTATCGTACATGCGCTTTTAATGGTTACAATTTTTTCATGTTCACATTTTTAAATAATTATTGCTTCTTTCTTTTTTGCGACACATGGTGCTTAGTTGATATGCCATTTTTATAGTCCTTTTTTCGCTGATATGCGGGGAAAATGTAAAAAAAAACGGAACCAAGTGTCTATTTTTCGGTTTATTTTTTATTTACAAACACAAAGCACCGCTAAAAACATTTGTGTTAACCTTTTCATAGAAATTATTGTTATATATTGGACATATTTTTTTGATAAGGGTGGGGCTAGAAATAGCGAATTAGACTGGCAGTGTCTTTTTTTTAGTTTAGATTTTTTTCACTTATTTCTTTGCTATTTTTATTTACTTTTTTTTTAAATCAATTTATACACTGTGCCTTCCATAAGTTCTTAAAAGAATTCTTGAGGGACGAGGGTAGCATTTTAACATATCAATACATTCTTTTTTTTTGTTGACTTATTTTGTAACAAGTGCTGATACATTAGCCTCATGTACAGGGAAATTTCAGTGTCCTGGCTTCAAAGCAGAGATATCTGGGTTTTCTAGGACCCAGTAGCTCCTGCTCCCTCCCTGCACCCAGTGATCACATGTTCACTGGGTTCGGAGATTAAAGCACTGTGAGTGTGTTATGATTGAGTCACCGAAGGAGGCAAAAATAGAAATGCTTGCTAAGTCCAGAAAACCAGAGAAGTTGGCAGCTATCGGATTGCAGACCCCTGAACCTATCAACACAACTAGCAGTAGCCGTGGGGGGCTCCTACGATGCCCTAGGCCCCTCGATCACAGCCGGAGGACTACATAGCCTAAAGACAGAAAGGGAAATCTAAACTGCCCCAGAGCAGACCCCAAAGCAAAAGGCAGCCCCCCACATATAATGACGGTGAAGCAAGAAGAAAGAACAAAACACAGACAGAAAGATAGACTGAGCAAAGATGGGGCCCAAGCTAGCTTAGATAAGAAAGGACAGGAAGGCTGCTGTCTGCAATCCGTGAAAAACCCTAAGAAAATAAGAGCCAACAAACTGACAGTAAAAAGGCCCTGAAGACGAAGACGCTAGGCTTCAAAAAAGGCTATATCAGTACTCAGGAATATTCTGAAGACAGAGCAACAGGCAAAAGGAGATTCAGCTCACCCCAGCAGGGAATGGCAGAATCCAGAAAAGCAAGGAAAACAAAACACTAATGCAAAAAGGCAAAGCAGAAATCTTAGCTTTAGATGAGCAGGAATCAGACTGGTTTCCTAGAAGTCCACAGAGAAATCACCCGCAGGCCAGAAGGGCGTCGGCAGCCTTATATCCAGTCATTAACTCCACTCAGCCAGTCATCATCAGCCCCAGGTGTTTGACAATCAGGCTCACTACCTTTCTTCACCAGAAGAGGGAGTTCCTCGGGCCTCAGTAGTGAAGGGGAAAATGAACTCACAACAGAGTGCTTCTAAATCTATACACATTCATTATATATACACTACACTATGTACAATAGAGATACTAGTTCAGCACTGTGTATACAAAGATAGAGAAGGTAATCATGGCAAAAAAACAGGTTTATCTTCTCTTTGGGTAGTTTGGCCGTGAGACAGCCACCCTCACAATCTTGTGAAAACTTATTAAACCGTAATCTTGTCGACCCATGTTATGAAGCTTTATATTTATCTCAGAAAAAGAACAGAAAAAATTAAACAAACAACGCTAAAATTGCTGTTTTTTTGCTCATTCCCCTAAAAAAAGAAAGTTAATTTCGTGATCAAAGAGTCCTTTTTACCCAAAAATGGTACCAGGGAAAACCACAACACATGTTCCGTAATAAAATAAGCCCCCAAACAACTCTGTCTACAGAAAAATAAAAAATGCATGGTGAAAATTGTGATTTTTTAAAATCCTTTTTAAAGAGGGTTTTTTTTTTTAAGCAAAAAGAAGAAAAAACTAGATACATTTGATATTTTCATTATCAGATCATCCTGCAGAAGGAAAAGTAAGGATAAGTCCAGCCTCACGAACAAAACATCTTCATTTATTAGCATGTAAGTATATAATTGGACAACATGTAAAAATCCTAGTAACATTTACGTGTTTCAGGTGCTCATGGCATGATTAATGGATGCCATGAGCACCTGAAACGCGTAGATGTGATGATACATTTAAAATGTTGTTCAATTTTGTACTTACACGCTAATAATAAATGAAGATGTTTTGTTCGTGAAGGTGGACTTATCCTTGCTTTTCCAATTGTGGCGCTTGGGCTGAAACGCTGTTTTGGCTCCAATCTACATCTCAATCACACAATGGTGAGCTGCGTAATAAAAAGTCAGGTTCACCATAATGGCACCATTGAAAGTCATGTGTTCCTTAGTTGCTGGAAAAATGTGACGCAAAGCCACTGACAAATACAACTCTTCCTGCAATAAAACAAGCATTTATACAGCTACATCTACAAGAAAATAAAGTTATGTCAGCTGGAATGTCACAATGACAAAAAGTGTGATTATTAAAGGGATTAGTAAAAAAAAAAAAAAGTTGTAATCAGCTTACCCGTCTGCAAAGCAATCCCCAAGCCTGCCAACGCCCAGCACGGACTGTGGTGAGCATCCACATGAATTAGGAGCAAGAGGAAGAAAAAAAAAAGTGATCCAGCTGGAGATGGAGGCGGCTGCAATTTACAAAGCTTTATTGGACAACTTAAAAATATGTTGGTTCTTTAAAAATTTCTTATAGCAAACACCAACCACACCAGTGAAGAAGATCAACGCGTTTCAACTTAAAAATAGTCTTAGTCATGATCTAAGACTATTTTTTAGTTGAAACGCGTTGATCTTCTTCACTGGTGTGCTTGGTGTTTGCTATAAGAAATTTTTAAAGAACCAACATATTTTTAAGTTGTCCAATAAAGATTTGTAAATTGCAGCCGCCTCCATCTCCAGCTGGATCACTTTTTTTTTTTTTCTTCCTCTTGCTATTAAAGGGATTGTTCAGTCCAAACAGATAAGTCTGCAATCACTCTGCGTGCACTGCGGGGATTCAATGGTTTCTGACCCAGGACCAGAGGGTATGTATGTGTTATACATACTCCCGGCCAATGGGCGCAGCCTCGCTTCCTATACACATGAATTGAGCAAGGTCGCTCCCTCTAGTCGGCCACGCCCACAGGACAGCAGCGTCTTTAGAAGGGGCGCAGCCTCGCTTCATACAAGTGTATGGAGAGAGGCCGCGCCCTCTAACCAGGAGTATGTATAATTCAAACATACCCTCCGGTCCCGGGTAAGAAATCGCTGAATCCCCGCAGCGCAGTGCATGCACTCGGGAAATTCATAAGTTTACAGTCACACAGAGTGACAGCAGGCTTATCGATTTAGACCAGATAACCCCTTTAAAGCTAAGTTATGCCTGGTCTTTTAGGGGTTAAGGAGCACTCTTCTACAGCACAGCAGAATAAATCCTGTAATATATAGTAATATACATTTGCGTCTTCCTGTTTCTCCCTTCTTTACTACACCAAAGAGTTTCCCCTCGATATAATTGGGGTCTAACTAACAAAATATGTAGTCAGGACTGAAGACATTGAAAGGCCCCCCCAGAGCTGTCTGTAAACTAAGGGCCCCGTCACACATAGCGACTCACCAGCGATCCCGACAACGATATCAACTTGTCAGGATCACTGGTGTGTCGCTACATGATCGCTGGTGAGCTGTCAAACAGGCAGCTTCACCAGCGATCAGCACAAGCAACGCCGAGCGGGCGCGTCGCTGTGTACGTTAGTTACCAGCGCGCTGATGCAGGGAGCTGGTAACTAAGGTACACATCGGGTTTCTAAGCGGCGCACGTCACTTAGAAACCCGATGTGCACCTTGGTTACCAGCTCCCTGCATCAGCTTGCTGGTAACTAAGGTACACATCGGGTTTCTAAGCACCGCTCGATGCTTAGAAACCCAACATTTACCTTGGTTACCAGCGCGCTGATTGCTGGTCATTGCTCTCCCACCTGCCACACGCAGCGATGCGTGCTGTCCAGCGGGAAATCAACGACCTAAAAAAAGTCCTGACCTTTAAGGAACGATCAGCGATAACCGGCAGGGGGGCCGGTCGCTGATAGCTGTCACACACAGCGAGATCGCTATGTGTGACAGGGGCTTTAAGGGCCCTTTACACATAGCAATATCGCTAGCGATATCGCTAAGGCGTCACCGATTTTGTGATGCAGCAGCGATATCGCTAGTGATATCGCTACATGTGATACTCACCTCCGACCCGGCTCCCCGCTGGCTATCGCTGAACGCGCGAGATCGGCCTGGTCCATTTCTCGTCGTCAGCTTCCTGCTGGCGCTGACGAGCGAGCCATGGACGCGGGCGGAAGACGGTCACCCTCGCTTCGTCTGAAAGGTAAGAGCGACCGCCGACCGCTGCTGCATCGCTGGTGAGATCTGCCTGTTTGGCAGCTCACTAGCGACCATTTAGCGATGCACCAGCGATCCTGACCGAGTCATATCGTGGTCGGGATCGCTGGTGCATCACTAAATGTAAAGGGGCCTTAAGTGCTGGTGTGACAGCAGCCTGTGTTATAACGACATAAATCACAACATATTGGCATAGAAAAGGATGGTGATACACTAAAAGGTTATTTATTTTTTTTATTCAAATGCAAATCCCTTATATTATTTTAAAATAATAACAACAAAAAATAACAATGCCTAAAAAATGTAATAATTAAAAATACAAAAAAAATCTGCAAGTGTCAAAATACAGTGGGTACGGAAAGTATACAGATCCCTTTAAATTTTTCACTCTTTGTTTCATTGCAGCCATTTGGTAAATTGACTGAAAAAAACAGAAATGTAGAAATTTTTGCAAACTTATTTAAAAGAAAAACTGATACTTATGACCATGTGATATTTCAATTTTTCTTTTTTAATAAATTTGCAAAAATTTCTACATTTATTTTTTTCAGTCAAGATGGGGTGCAGAGTGTACATTAATGAGGAAAAAAATGAACTTTATTGAATTTACCAAATGGCGGCAATGAAACAAAGAGTGAAAAATTTAAAGCGGTCTGAATACTTTCCGTACCCACTGTAGCTATTTGAACTGAAAAACACTTGCATTCAATAAAAAAAGGCACTTATTGTATAGCCATACAACAATAACTTGGAAAAAAAAAATTAAATGAACCAGAAAAAACCCAAACTTTTCCTTCCACCTAAATCAAGGCCTCATTAAATAATGTCAATTTAAAAAAAAAGTTATTGCTGGTAAAATGCGTAGAGGCAAAAAAAAAAAGAAAAAAAAGTGCATCACTGAGGCCCAAACAGGTTCTATCAACAAAGGGTTAAAAACACTAAATTATAAACAGTCGCTACTCGCTACCTGTCCACTTCTGCAATGGATCCATAATGAGCCCCGATGGGAACATGGGATTATTGAAAAAATAATGAGACAGCACAACATGTAGTTTGTGAAAGAATCAATCTGTTTCCCATATGATAAATGATCGGAAAAGATGTGCGACTATGATTTTTCTTATATTAGAGCCAATAGCTGAATATATGTATGATGAGCTGCATCCAGGTTATCTAAACAATGAAACTTAGTCTTTTAGATTTCTCTATCCACATTTACCAGTTGTCTACAACTGGACAAGAAATGTTACATTATTCAAAGAATCCATATTCTCGAAATGTGCTGAGAATGGGTGTGGGAACAGGATGGGTGACTGCTGCCTGCTGCTATACCCGTAAAACCCTCCCAAACTCACCCATCCATTACAGAACATAGGTGCAATTGGAAAATAAAAATATGACAAACTCATTTTGTGAAAGTTGTTCGCCTCAAGATAACGTTCATGCTAAACTATTTTTTTTTTATATAACAGATTTTATTTTTCAGTAACCAGACAATGCATGCCATTATTTGACTGACAAAGCACCTATGAACACCCGCACTTCCCAATCTCATCTGGTTATTTGAAACATCATTTGCCAATAAGCTCTTGAAGAAGTCATTAAAGGTGTTGGCCACTACTTTTTTTCCTTGGGATAGGCCATTAACATCCGATCGTTGGGGGTGCAACATAGCCCCCTGCAAATCTGCTGCAGTAACACAGCCGCTCTGTTATTTCTATAGGGGTCACAGGTGCTGCAGATCCATCTCCCCCTATTCAGAGAGAGATTCATAGGGAGTGGATCTGCAGTACCCGTCCGTGGCAACTATAGAAATAACAGAGCTGCCGACTTCCGGCAGAATGTGAGAATTTTCGGCCACCACGTGTAACAGCTTATCAGTGGAGATAGGCTATCACTAAAAAAGTAGTGCAGAACCTCTTTATGGGTTCGCTCACACCGGCATATAAGACGGCTGAGAGCTATTTGATATTGCGGATAGCACTCGGATCAATGTTATACTATGGGGTAGTGCGGATCTGTGATTATTTTGTCATGCTGATCTATCTGGCACGGGAAAACAATTGCAGCATGCTGCGAGTGGCTCTGATAAGTCTATGGGTGCGTGTGAAATATCAAGAGTGCATTTCGATGTCATCTGAGTGCAGTCTGATGCACGTGCACAGAAACAATGGAGAAGATGGAGAAATTTAGTTCTCCATCTTTTCCACACCTTTGCTGCGGTTTTCTCATATGAGAGATCCGAATCACACTAAGATGACACTCGGATCAAACTCTGACAGAGTTTGAACTGAGTGTCATTAGCATAATTGGCCTGATTTTCTCGCGTGAGAAAATCCACGCCAGTGGGAGTGTACCTTAAGGCTGCATTTGCACAATGCTGCAGTGTAAAGCTGCAGCATGCGTGTGCATGAAGCCTTACACAAAGTGTCACTTACTTATTTTCCCGTACATTGTGGCTGAAAAATACTAACAACACAAAAATTTGTGTTGCAAGTTTTATGTCTAAAATTGTGCTATTTAAGGTGCATTTATACTGTGCAATTATTGTAAACAAGCCTTCCTAGAAATCAGGGTTATGGAGTCGGAGTTGGTGTCCATTTTGGAAGAGTGGGTATAAAATGGACTCCTAAAATACATACGGTAAATTGGGTACCGTAGTACAATGTAGGATGTGATGTAAATTTTTTCATAAGAATTTGGGAAAGATATGAAATGTCCTATAAATGTCTGTTCTGCTCCTGATCTAAGGCTGATCTGGGATTTTAGTTGAGATGAATCTGTGCTGCACTTTATGTACATGCTCAGTAGTGACTAGTGCTGTAGAGTCGTAGTGGAGATGAATCTGTGCTGCACTTTATGCACATGCTCAGTAGTGACCAGTGCTGTAGAGTCGTAGTGGAGATGAATCTGTGCTGCACTTTATGCACATGCTCAGTAGTGACTAGTGCTGTAGAGTCGTAGTGGAGATGAATCTGTGCTGCACTTTATGCACATGCTCAGTAGTGACCAGTGCTGTGGGGTCGTAGTGGAGATGAATCTGTGCTGCACTTTATGCACATGCTCAGTAGTGACCAGTGCTGTAGAGTTGTAGTGGAGATGAATCTGTGCTGCACTGTATGCCCATGCTCAGTAGTGACCAGTGCTGTGGAGTCGTAGATGAGATGAATCTGTGCTGCACTTTATGTACATGCTCAGTAGTGACTAGTGCTGTGGGGTCCTAGTGGAGATGAATCTGTGCTGCACTTTATGTACATGCTCAGTAGTGACTAGTGCTGTGGGGTCGTAGTGGAGATGAATCTGTGCTGCACTTTATGTACATGCTCAGTAGTGACCAGTGCTGTAGAGTCGTAGTGGAGATGCATCTGTGCTGTACTTTATGCACATGCTCAGTAGTGACCAGTGCTGTGGGGTCGTAATTGAGATGAATCTGCGCTGCACTTTATGTACATGCTCAGTAGTGACTAGTGCTGTAGAGTCGTAGTGGAGATGAATCTGTGCTGCACTTTATGCACATGCTCAGTAGTGACCAGTGCTGTAGAGTTGTAGTGGAGATGAATCTGTGCTGCACTTTATGCACATGCTCAGTAGTGACCAGTGCTGTGGAGTCGTAGATGAGATGAATCTGTGCTGCACTTTATGCACATGCTCAGTAGTGACCAGTGCTGTGGGGTCGTAGTGAAGATGAATCTGTGCTGCACTTTATGTACATGCTCAGTAGTGACCAGTGCTGTGGAGTCGTAAATGAGATGAATCTGTGCTGCACTTTATGCACATGCTCAGTAGTGACCAGTGCTGTGGAGTCGTAGTTGAGATGAATCTGTGCTGCACTTTATGCACATGCTCAGTAGTGACCAGTGCTGTGGTGTTGTAGTTGAGATGAATCTGTGTGGCACTTTATGCACATGCTCAATAGTGACCAGTGCTGCGGGGTCGGAGTTGAGATGAATCTGTGTGGCACTTTATGCACATGCTCAGTAGTGACCAGTGCTGTGGAGTCGTAGTTGAGATGAATCTGTGCTGCACTTTATGGACATGCTCAGTAGTGACCAGTGCTGTGGGGTTGTAGTTGAGATTAATCTGTGCTGCACTTTATGCACATGCTCAGTAGTGACCAGTGCTGTGGGGTCGTAGTGAAGATGAATCTGTGCTGCACTTTATGTACATGCTCAGTAGTGACCAGTGCTGTGGAGTCGTAAATGAGATGAATCTGTGCTGCACTTTATGCACATGCTCAGTAGTGACCAGTGCTGTGGAGTCGTAGTTGAGATGAATCTGTGCTGCACTTTATGCACATGCTCAGTAGTGACCAGTGCTGCGGGGTCGGAGTTTAGATGAATCTGTGTGGCACTTTATGCACATGCTCAGTAGTGACCAGTGCTGTGGAGTCGTAAATGAGATGAATCTGTGCTGCACTTTATGCACATGCTCAGTAGTGACCAGTGCTGTGGTGTTGTAGTTGAGATGAATCTGTGTGGCACTTTATGCACATGCTCAGTAGTGACCAGTGCTGCGGGGTCGGAGTTGAGATGAATCTGTGTGGCACTTTATGCACATGCTCAGTAGTGACCAGTGCTGTGGAGTCGTAGTTGAGATGAATCTGTGCTGCACTTTATGTACATGCTCAGTAGTGACCAGGGCTGTGGGGTCGTAGTTGAGATGAATCTGTGCGGCACTTTATGCACATGCTCAGTAGTGACCAGTGCTGTGGGGTCGTAGTTGAGATGAATCTGTGCTGCATTTTATGCATATGCTCAGTAGTGACCAGTGCTGTGGGGTCGGAGTTGAGATGAATCTGTGCGGCACTTTATGCACATGCTCAGTAGTGACCAGTGCTGTGGATTTGGAGTCGTGGTCAGGGTAACATAGGAGTCAGAGGTTTGGCTTACCGACTCCACAACCCTGCTTGAAACACTAATTTCCCGATAGATGTGACGTTTTAACAGGCTGCCAATCATCAGACAAATGATCAAAATGCTGGTTCATTGGGTGGAATGAACTTGTGGTTTGTACAAAAGATCATGGTTCTCAGCAGCACAACATCCCTGTGTATACAAGACTCGTGCTGCCGAGAACAATGGCAGCCTAAGGCCAAGTTCACATTTGCATACTGGGGCTTTGCGGAGGGCTGCGTACTTCCTCTGTTAAGCCCCACCTACTTCCGCATACTTCTGCATGTGTCCTGCGTACCTATCTTTAACATTGGGTACGCAGGACAAGCGGATGTTTGCGGATGCGTCCGCATGCGTTGTTTTGATGTGCCCGCCGTCCGCACAAAAATGCAACATGTTACGTTCGTCTGCACGTCAATACGAAGCAGGACGAATGCAGACGTATGCGGAGCTTAACGAAGGAAGTACGCAGCCCTCCGCAAAGCCCCGGTACGCAAATGTGAGACCAGCCTAAGCACACTGAAGGATCTACTACTGAAGCTGCGGTCTGCCTGTGTAAACAGTAAATATTCAATTTTAATGTTTAACGTCGCACAGTCATCAAATGTAAAAGCAGTGTCTTTATTAATATAATGTGATTGTTATCTAATCAATTTAAAAACATAGGTAATTTAAAGAGTTCCCTTATATTTTCTTGCATCTATACTATCAAACTAACCCCAAAGACAACAAAATCTTGGCTTGTTAAAATGTACAAGTGTATGACATATTAAAAATTATTTGCAACTATTCTGTGAAAACAACAAACAAGTCACCTATATATGGATGCTGCAAGCTATAACGTTAATTTTAGATGGATTTTTATTAGTGCTAGTGAAAGTTAAAATATTCGGTGTAGTCCTTTTTGCTTTCACAGCTCTGCCCAGGTTCACACTGTGGGGATTAGCCACCTGTACCCTAAAGGTGTCCTCTTTGCATTTCTGGCAGTCCTCAGAGAACACAAGTCAGGTCTGAAGTTACCAAGCAATTACTGTGAATGTGCTGCACTCAGTAAAAGCAAAAGAGGTAGAAAATTTAATTTGATAATCCAGTCGTAAGATCCAAACCTTTAACCTTTGCCAGAAAATTAATCAACTTATTTTTACATTTCATATAGAAACACGGCATAAACCTACGAGTCCAGAAATCAGGCCGTGGTTTCATTTGGTTGCAGAACTGCAAATGTGGACTTTTTTATTGTGGCAACGATCAAGCTGCTCATAATGGCTGCAAAATTCTGTATGACAACAGCGTCATTACTGACAGGTTCATCAAAACAAAATAACAAACAACAAAAAATATTAGCTGGCAACAATGGAAAGGAAATAAGCAAAAAGAAATAACAAAAACTGAGTATCACTCTTATAGAGCTCGACGACATACAGTATTTCGGATAACATAGTGCAAACGTCATCACTCCATTAGTAAGAAACGTGTTCCTGCAGGACAGATTTCCTTTATTTCTAGCAAAAGGAAACAATTGATACAAATAACAGATGAAATCGAAGTATATTTACACTAAACTGTAACCTATAATATCAATGATTAACAACTAATCCCTACACCCCACTTTTATTAGGGTTTAGAGCACCAGAATACCTATGTAAAGAGCTTCTGCTTTCAATCCCTCTATAAACATAAATAATGGAAATTTGGTGTTAGTAATCCATAGTCAGTCCTCATTGACAACAATTGACAAGAATAGGAGTTGTATATAAGCTGCACGGTGGAAGTACATGAGCACGTAAAGGAGTATTCCCATCTTCAAGATTCTGTCCCAATATGTTCTATATAATATAAGCAAATACCTCCAATTATAAATGTAGTATAGTTCTTCTGATTTGCTATGTTACTTACCCCATGTGCAGGGCATTGCAGTAGCTTAGGTATCCATGGTTACGACCACTGAAGGCTAACTGACGGTCACTATATCAACGGTCGTAACCATGGATACCTAAGCTACTGCAATGCGCTGCGCATGGGGTAAGTGAAATAGCTAATTGGAAGAACTATACTACATTTCTAATCAGAGTTATTTGCTAATATTATTATTATTATAACACCTATAACGTATTTGGATAGGATCTTGGATGGGAATACCCCTTTAATACAAGTCACAGCTTGTGTAAAAACGGAATGAGGTGTCCAAGCCCCATAAAGCAAATCTTTGACCCCTAATAAAACATGCAGTAAAATGGACCCAAAATTGTTGAGAGCGCTAGATAGGTGACGTAAAAAACTGATGAAATATATATTTGAGCAGCATGATAGAGAAAGTAAAAGTTTGACTGTGACCCACTTCTGCAAGTGCTCTGAAGGTGGTCCCTAACACTTTAAGGGCTCCTCAATCCCTCCAGTCTGCATTGATTAATGCAGCGCTCATCCAGAAGCCTGCTACAGCCGTCAGCCTACCGTAGGTGCATGGGTGTGAAGAGCTTATGGATGGAGTACTCAAGTAATCTGCGTTAGGGACCACCTTCTGAACAATTGCAGTGGAGAACATGCTGAATTAAAACTACACTTTCTTAGTCATGCTGCTGCTGCCACCCCACACAGAGAAAGGTTTACACAACTTTCCACGCTCATTAATTACTATATCCACAGAAGGCGCATGTTTTAAAATCATATTTGCTGTTTTTTTTGCCAACTTTGAAAAGAGATGTCAGATGAAAACAAATTCTGACCTATCAACAAGATCCACTGAGACCAGCGCCAACTAGTAGAACAGGGAACTTTACCGCGTTACAATGGAGCAGCAGTGCACATGTGCGACTGCTGCTCCATTCATTCCCTATGGAGCTTTGGTGTGCTTGGCTTTTTCTGACAGACCCAGAGAATGAATAGCGCGGTGGTCGGACGTCCAACCTGCAGCTGCATTTTGTGACGGTGATAATAGTTCCCCATCAGGGCAGAGCAGAGTCTGTTGAGGGCAGAGCAGAGTCCTGCAGTGCGCAGGCGTCGGGAGAGGTCTGGCGCCTGCGCACTGCAGTATTCTGCTCTGCCCTCAACAGGGCAGAGCAGTGCGCCTGCGCCAGAGCCACTACAGGAAGGGAAGAAGACGGCATCGTATGAAGATGGGAGGCGCCGGACCGGACCGCGACACCCATAGGACCGGACTGGACGCCGGGGTGACTATAATCTAACGTGATTTTCTTATCTTTCAGGTCCCATCGGGGGCTTATCTACAGCATTACAGAATGCTGTAGATAAGCCACTGATGACAATGCCGGCAGCTAATAGTCCAAAAAAAGGATGACAGATTCCCTTTAATAACAGTTAACTCATTAGAAGCCAAATACTTTGCTTGCTAATACACAGACAAACAAAAGGGTAACAATGTATTAAACTTTTGACTTCCAGGTGTAAAAGCTTTGATGAATCAGCCCCCAATTAAAGAGGACCTTCAACCAAATTTTTCATGTTGCACTGGACACAATATTATACAGGCTGCAGAGCAAAATAAAATATTTGTTTTGTTATTTTAATTTAAACGGTAAATTATACAACTAAAAAAAGAATACCAAAAATAATACCAAAAAGTAAGACCAGCCATAAAGGAGGAGGAGTGGGGTGTCACTGCCTATGAGCAAGAAGGAACAACCAGACATGAAAATAAATGGAGTAAGTTTGTATTCCAAAAATACGGTTTTCTTCAACTTTGGACAATATGATGTTATCAGCTTCAAAACTCTGAAATAACCTCTAAAAGAAACGTTCAAACTAAATCTACACATTATATATACGCCTGCCAACATGGTTCTTAGCCAAACGGCCCCAAGCAGACGTCCCTAAAAGCTATGTACAAGCGTATAGCAACATTCTACATTGAATTGTTTGTCTTCTCCCTCCCTCTCACTCAGTAGGAACAACTTTATGAATAAAGAACTTGTCAGAAACTTGTAGAAATCAGCTCCTGTTCAATGAACCACATTTTCTGAAGACACACCACGGATGCATTTTGTCAATTCTGCCCAAGGCCAAAAAAGACATAAAAGGAACTGAGTTATTACAGGCAAACTTGTTTTTTTTCAGAAGACTGTTCCCCTGACTGACAGTGTACAATTTACACAAGAGGTGTGGTTAATGAAATGACTGGAGCAGAAAGGTGCACGCAGGTTTCCTCTGATGACTACTTGAAGCCTGTCACTCAGTGTCTGGACGCCTTTTTAGACAGATATGCCAAAAAGTAGCATCACACATAGTGCTCATGCCTGAAGGCCACACACCGCAACTGCACGACTGTCAGACTATATATTTACACAAATATTTTCTGCTTTACATTAAGTGAAATTGCAATAAAAAAACAGCAGATAACTTCTAAATTAAATATATATACAATTTTGCCAAGAGAAGTAGCAAAGAGCCAGTTACTATAGGGAAAATGTAGCATCACATGGCTGTCATTATGTAGCCATGGCCATCTGTATCATAGGGACAGCTCGTGTCCGCTAGCGTGGGCGCCATTCGAACATAAAGTTCTAGGAATTTAAGTTAGCAAGGTTTTTTAGGATTCTATTGACATTAATGACCGGTTAATAAATAATTGTATTACTTTTTGTAAGTACTAACCACTGCATATAAGCTGACGCTTAACCCCTTCATGACATGCATCATACACGCAAGGCGCAAGTCAAAAGAAGGCGCATGGAAAGGGCTCACGGGGTGAGCTTGCCCCATACCCACCAGATCATGTCTGTGTGTTACAGCCAAGGACCTGCCTTTAACAACTGTGTTAAATGCTGCGGTTAATCTATGACAGCGGCATTTAACACGTGCCAGCATAGGGGAGCGTTTATCTATGCGGCCATGATGTGACAATCACGGGTCCGCCGAAGGGTTGCTATAACAGCCAGTGGTCTGTAGAAGGGGGCCTGTGGCTGGGCTTCAAAGGAGGCCATGATTTCTGCTATATATACAGCGATGCTGTGTATAGCACAAGTGATCAGATGATCGCAGCTTCAAGTCCCCAAGGGGACTACTAAGAAAAATAAAGTTTTTAAAAAATATGAAAAAAATTAAAAAAAAAAAATTAAATAAAGATAAAATTATCACCTCTTTTCCCTCCATTAAAAATAAAGATAATAATGAAAAAAATACACATATATTGTACCGGAAGAGAAGGAGCTGCTCTGTTGACGTGGAGCAGCTAAATCGCCGTCAGGTGCAATGAGTGGCCAACCAGAGCCTGCGCTGGATTGAACAGGGAGGCAGTTGGCAACGACCTGCCCGTCCGTCAGTTTTTTGACTCTTAGTAAAAAAAAAAAAAAAGATAATATTGTCTTGGATAACACCAAGAATATTTCCCAACCCTTTGACAGGTGATACGGTCATGAGATAAAATTATT
Organism: Dendrobates tinctorius; assembly: GCF_039654945.1. Taxonomy (NCBI): domain Eukaryota; kingdom Metazoa; phylum Chordata; class Amphibia; order Anura; family Dendrobatidae; genus Dendrobates; species Dendrobates tinctorius. The sequence goes on from NW_027361872.1 coordinate 13,381,238, forward strand.
TATTTCAGCTTTCAATTGTTTCAATGGTATAGCTGATTGGTTATATGGTGAATATGAGGAGAATTTTCATATCCAAATTAATATGGTTTTAAAATGTCAATATCAGAATATATTTTTCACTAAATATAAAAAATAACAAAAACAGCAGTTTCAAATGAGAAAAACATTCCAATGGGAAAAACGGAAAATTAAATCTTCTTGCCGTAAAGCTTTTCTTATGAGTCTCAATGTGTAAACATTATCTGAAAAGGAGCCTCTGACCAGTACAGACCAATTTTATTCAAATAGCGAGTAAGCAGGTACGTGTGAATACACCCATAACAAAACCACCCTAATCTGCTAATTGCCGGCCAAAATTAAGTGCAAGCCTAAAGCTCGTCAAACACATTCCATATACATCGCAATTTGTACAGAGGTCGGCTTAATTGTTTGCTTTTAGCACAGTTTGGTGAATTTTATAACAAAACAAAACCAAAAAATATAAACTGCACATAAATGTGTAAGCCGATTCCGGGATGGTGAGGGGTTGTTTCCATCAGATTGCTTATTATTGATCTAAAACAAGTTAAATAACAAAAGAAACTGATGCTTCAGCGCTCCTACATGTTAGTCATATACTTATTGTGTGTGTCTTAAAGAAGAAAAAAAAAAAGAACATTTTACTTTGGCGTTTCATCATCCCCTCAAGACTACTTGGGAATTTATAGTGCTTGTCAATCAACGGCTCTTGTTCATTTAGTGTCAATTGGCCCTGCCTATGGTGACAATACCAAAATTACACCTAATTATGCCTCTCCCCTCCACAGCATCATGATAACAAGGGGGGGAAGCAAAAAGTGGGCAATTCTTGACTATGAAAAGAGGGCAAGTCCCAAATGGAAACACTGTGTCACAGCATGTTTATGAAGAGAAGCGGCACTAACACATTCTCTACCTTGCAATAGAATGAGAATAATCGTCAGTCCAGGTGGAACGCATTTCTGGAGACCATTTTCCTTACATCGCTGTGCGCTCTGTGGGTATTCATGGGTTCAAACTGAAACCTTAAAAGTGCAGTAAAAAAGAACACGAATAATTATGGAAATTCACAGTGTTGAATTGAGGATAGACTCGATCTGCTCCACGTATTCGGTCCCTTCTAGAGCAAAGGTTTTTCTATGAACTACTAGTAGATCTACATACAGTTCCTCATAACTTGCCTTTTACTAACAGTATAAGAGGAGGAAAAACTCGGCACTCAAAAGGTAAGCAGATAAAATTGGAAGAGAAGGTTATTCATGCAATCCAATAAATATGCAAGTGACCTTCGACTAACATCCGCACTAATCCGTACCCCCCACTCCCGGCTCCAAGACTTCTCCCGAGTTGCACCAATTCTCTGGAATGCTCTACCCCAAGAAACTAGGACTAACACACCTTGCATAGTTTTAGGCGCTCCCTAAAAACACATCTGTTTAGAGCGGCCTGTCATGTTCCCTAATCGAAATCCTTTGATATATATATAGTCCATTCTCTACTTCTCTGATCATAACCCTCCATCAAACTTCATGGCTCCCAAAAGTACCACAAATACTGGCTGGCGACTAGCTCACGCAGCCTTTATCTACCCCCACTTCCTCAAGATGTCTGGACCATCATTGTAAATACACACCTGTATTTTGTCACCCCACCTCATTGTAGATTGTAAGCTCGTACAGGAAGGGTCGTCAATATCTTTGCATTAATTATTGCACTATCGTTAACTTTTGTTATGACTGTTGAATTGTAAAGCGCTGTGGAATATATTGGCGCTATGTAAATTAAGATTATTATCATCAACATTTCAGTCCTATATCCAGACCTTCATCAGAATGGTGCGGATTGCTGAAGGAGCGAGAGGTTGCAGGAGGCTTGCCTTTTACTAATATCGCACTATTTTCTTGTCTGAAACCAGAAGGAGGAAGACTTTTGTCCTAGGTTTAAATTTTGACCTTGACCAATGTTGAGCTGATAACCATTGGAGCAGGATTTATTCTCTTCTCTAAACTGCATTTTAACGTTAAGGTTCTTTTATACAGTTTTTTAAAAAAATGTTTTTATTTTGTTCTTACTCATTTTAAGATATCCACGCAAACAAACATCAGCATGAGATTGGGACAGAGACCCTGAGTCCAGTGATGTGTCACTTACTTTACTGGATGCAAAGGATGTGATAGAATCCCTGTTTTCTCTGCTGCCGATCTACCAGTTCTAAGAATGCTGAGCCCTGTCTAGTCCTATAGTGATAATCTCCATGTGATAAAACAAGGATTGCATTAAAACAGCAAAACACAGCCCAGTAAGTAAAATATCAGGGTCTCTGCCCCTACATCATGCTGCTCTCAGATTACATAGAAAAAAAGTGGTGATCGATTCCCTTTAAATAAGGAGGAAGAACAGGGTGAATTATGCCATTACCTAATGTGACTGGTAGATCCTGTGTGATCAGCTGTGTATAGAGGGGTTACCTGTCAATGTAATCATGTCTCTGATAAGGAAATTGTAGCAAATTGTTCCAGTAAAGGACAGAAAGTTAAATTATAAAACATCCCGAGTGGCCACTGTGGAAATTGCAAGACTACTAATTTTGTATTTAATAAAGATCGCACATGAAAGGAAGAAAAAAAAAACATTGCTAAACATTTTTAAAAATACATGGAATGCAAAAACCTGATTTAAACACTAGGTTATTTTCGGACGACACATTGCTTTTAAGTTATAAGCTCCAGGTGGAAAGAAAAGACAAGTCGAAAATAAGGTGACCATATATTATTTGGAAATCTCATGGCTCACCCATATTCATGGGAAGCATTTTCCAATTTTTAATGACAGTATTATCTTGGTTCTGCCATATAACAATACATTGTAGACTAGAAACATTTAATTATAGACCAAGAACTTGGGAGTACAATAAGGGTAAATAGCAGAATAATGTTTGAGGCCCAATTAGAAGTGTGGAAAGGTAAAAATGAATAATATAAAAATATATTCACTTTAAATGAAGATATATATAGGGTGGGCCATTTATATGGATACACCTGGGTGGGCCGACTTCAAAATGGCCGCCAGGGTCACCACCCATCTTGAAAAGTTTCCCCCCTCCCATATACTAATGTGCCACAAACAGGAAGTTTATATCACCAACCATTCCCATTTTATTGAGGTGTATCCATATAAATGGCCCACCCTGTAGAATAACCATTTATGGTACAAGCATGTGCTAAAGTGGTGATAAAGTGTCCAAAACAGCTTTACACTGTGACGCTGACAGTATCCTCTTTGTATCCTTCTTCACTACACTTCAAAACATCACTTTCTCTAGAGCAAGCCCCATTCTTCAGATTTAGCGCCTGTTGTCACCATTTAAGAAGTGACCCTCCAAGAAGTAATCAATCGTGCTGCTTGTCATCACTATACTTAGTACTTCCGCACTGAAAGTATAGGAACCTATACAACTACCTTAGCATAATAAATAAAAATATGGACGGACAAAAAAAAAAAAAAGGTTGATGTGTACACTTTACGAATAGAAGTGAAATAAAATGTAAATTTTATTCTAAACATATAGGATTATTGTCCCTAGAGATAATCATATTTTGTGCAATGCCGACTGGGTGATTGGACGTTTGGGTCTGCTTTGGGAATACTTTGGTATAACCACTGTGTGAGACGTAAAAACAATAAACCTGCAGTACCTCTGGGTATCAAAAAACAAACATTAAAAACTAAACCTATTAAAAGCTGGACATGCGTTGTAACAGGCTGATTCATACTTACATGTGTAGCTTTCAGCAATATCCAACAATGTTGAAAGATTGATTGTACTATCATTCTTGGTGAAAAAGTAGCTTGCCTATAAAATTTAATAAATGGGTGAGGCCAGGAGATATGCCTAATTGGTTAGATAAGCAGCGTTCTTTATGGCTTGCTGCGGCTGTGTCACCATATCAGTGATGGAACAAGGATTCGAGGAGAGTCATAAAATGAGTGGGCTTCTCTTTTAGGCCATCAACAGATTGCTTAAATACCGGTACACACAGGTCTGTGGTCTGCAGGCAGGGGGGGGGGGTGTCACCGATTTCGCTGGTTTACTTTAGTGTACCTCAAGTTTCTGACAGGAGTGAGGGTTTATGTAAAGGATTTATGCAGATGGCCTTCAAAGCCTAAAGACTCTACTGACTCTTCTCTGCTTCATTACAGAGAGGTTAAAGGGGTTCACCACCATAACCATTAATCTTAATGAGACCAGGGAGGTGTAAAGAAACAAAAAAAATGCTCACGGCCTAGAGTAGCATCACTGCGCCGCACTCTGTATTTTGTTTCCTTACAACATTCGCCAATGGGGGCACGTGACCACTGCGGAGAGTCGTGCCCGTTGATCAGATGAGGAATTCACATTCTGTTAGAGAGGAGGTGTTACTTAGATGTCTTGAATAAAGCTCTAGTATGTGCATCTTCCTTCCCCAGCAGTAGTTTCTCTTTACTCTTGTGTTCCTCATGTTAATGTGGTAACCCAGTACGGACCATTGATGTAATGATCCTGGGCCAGTTAAGGATGATTCAGTTGGTTTCACACTGCTTGAGTATTCAAGTAGTAATCACATGCTGCTACCATGTGCCTGCACTTAGCCTAGCCACCCACCAATCCCAGATCTGCTGTTTCAAGGCGTCTGACTACTAACTCTGTTCTGTTGGTCCAAGGTACTGGCCTCATGCTTGGCTCAGCCACATCAAGGTATCTGACTGGCTAAACGGCTATGCTATTCCAAGATGCTGTCCACAAACTCAGCTTTCCCTGTCTTCCATGTAGGCTCTGTGTCCGTATACTCGGCTCTGCCACATCAAGGTACCTGACTGGCTACACAATTGCTGTTCCAAGGTGCTGTCTGCAAACTCGGCTCTTCTGTACCAGAGTGTCAGCCCTCTAACTTGTCTCTGTTGTTTTCAGGTGATGTCTACCTATATGGTCCTGCTGCCTTAGTATATCTGACTGTCTACACAACTCTGTTATTCCAAGATGCTGTCCACTTAGCTCTGCTGCAACAAAAGTACCTGTTTACACAACTCTTCAGTTCCAAGTAGCTGTCTGTACACCTGGCTCTACTGCTTTATGGAACCTGTCTTGTCTTCATGGCTCTACTGCTGTTAGGTGGTATATGCACACTCAGATCTGCTGTATCAAGGTGCTTTACAAAATACAATGCCCTGTCATTCCATGGAGCAGTCCACACACTCAATTCTGCTGTTCAGTATATCCTTTTCTACTGATCCTTGCTGTTCCACGTGCCATTCATCACAAAGTGAGCTACAAGGCTGAGTTCACACATGACGTTTTTTTCGCTGCGGTTTTAAACGCGCGATTTTGCCGCGAAAACACAAAAAATAAGCATCCCATGCAATCCTATGGGATTCCGCAATGCTGTGCTAATGCTGCATTTTTTTCCGCGGTGGAATCGCTTTGCGGTAAAAAACGCAGCATGCTCATTAATTTAGCGGAATCGCGGCGATTCCGCCCACATAGGAATGCATTGTTCTGCTTACTTTCCGCATGTGGCTGTGCCCACCATGCGAAAAGTAAGCAGAACATTTGCGGATGGTACCCACGGACCGGAGGAGAGGAGACTGTCCTCCGGGCTGTGGGTACCATATCCCTGTAAAAAATAGAATTAAAATAAAAAATATTGTTATTCTCACCTTCCGGCGTCCCGCGCAGCCTTCCCGCCTCTCTCCACGCTCCCAGTCCCAGTAATCCTTAGCGAGAATGACCGCGATGACGTTGAGATCTTGTGGTAGCGTGACGTCTCGCGGTCATTCGCGATGACGTCGTGGGAGCACGACGTCTTGCGGTCATTAGCGATGACGTCGCGGAAGCACGATGTCTCGCGGTCATTCGCGCAAAAGATTACTGGGACCGGGAGCGTGGAGAGAGGCGGGAAGGCTACGCGGGACGCCGGAAGATGAGAATAACAATATTTTTTATTTTTTTTATATTTTATCTTTTACTACTGATGCTGCATAGGCAGCATCAGTAGTAAAAAGTTGGTCACACTTGTCAAACACTATGTTTGACGAGTGTGACCAACCTGTCAATCAGTTCTCCAAGCGATGCTCCAGATCGCTTGGAAAACGCTAGCATTCTGTAAGCTAATTACGCTTGCAAATCGCTAGTTTTTCCACGGGAAAATCGCGGGAATTTAAAATGCGATTTTCCAGGGGAATGGAATTCCGGAATTCTCGCGGTAACTTCCGCGAGAGTTCCGCTACGTGTGCACATAGCCTAACTGTGAAAAGTTGGGTCTGGCACTGTGAAGGGCACAGCTAATTGGTGGCCATGAGAAGTCCACTCACAGGATGTTGATTCAGGTGGATCCAGTACAGAGGAGCGTCACGATCCAAGAGGTAAATATAATAATAATCTTTATTTTTACATAGCGCTAACATATTCCGCAGTTTGAACACATTATCATCACTGTCCCTGATGGGGCTCACAATCTAAATTCCCTATCAGTATGTCTTTGGAATGTGGGAGGAAACCGGAGTACCCGGAAGAAACCCACGCAAACATGGGGAGAACATACAAACTCCTTGCATTTGTTGTCCTTGGTGGGATTCGAACCCACGACTTCAGCACTGCAAGCCAGCAGTGCTAACCACTGAGCCACATAAGTTTTTATGTTTTCACACACAGTTCTGGGCCCTTAAAAATTTACTTGTACAGTAGAGGAGACCCACCTTTAAGATAGACCTATAAACTTTGATACAACTTTAAGACAAGTTTTTTTTCTCAAATGAAGCTGATTGAAGCTTTGCTGCCCAAACATCCTAATTTTTGGTGGGCATAACCTTCTACTGACACGCCTAATGCCTATACCTGTAAGTAGACTTTGTATTTTTATTTAGATAAAACTATTGGTCAGTATGACAGACAACTTTTTATATAGCATCTTCTATTAAGAGACTGGAAGGATTAATGAATTTTATGCATACTACATACTGGTAGTTATCTTTTTACAATAAGAGCTAACACAGACAGACTTGAGCCATCCAAGCATTCCACAGTCAAGCCATTCATTTCACGTGTGAAATGCTACATTTCACCTGCAGCAATAAAGCACAACTCAAGGTGATTAGCTGATTGCTGTGGCAGCATCAATCTGAAAAAGGGGTTATTTTCTTAAGAAAAAATGTACACGAGAAAACTCTGGTATCTGACCCTTATCACTGCATCTTTGTATCAAATTCTAGCAAGGTGATACTAAAAGTGTTCTGCTCGCCATATACATGAAATATATGTTGGTCAAATGCTTATTTCTGCTCGCAACAATGTAAACATGCATGCTCAACTTTGATGAGACCAAGAGGTAAGATGGACTAAGACACTGAAAAACACCTCTTACAACAGTTTACCTGTGATTATATATCAGGCATGTTAGACTTCTCTATGCCTGATGCTTTTTCCTCCAAACACGGCCAAAGAGAGCTGATTCCCCCCCAAAACCGGCTAATAAGACAGGTGGAAAATCCGGGTACATTAGAAACAAATGTCACTTGAAACAAATGAAATCATTGAGTTTTCCATGGTGTAGTATGTCTCCAACATTAACAAATGGCTTTCCAAAATGAACAGAGGCATAACTTGATGGTTCTGCACACCAATGCAAAGTCTACAACCATTCGCATCCATCTATCATTTATGAGCAATTCAACAGTTCAGCGTATGACCATGCAGCAAAGCATGAAAGACCAATGTAATGAACATCTAGCTGCGGACCTTTTTGCTAGAAAATAAAATATACTCTGATCACAGTATTGAATAATGGCGCTGATAGTGTCACGGGTATGTCAGAAGCTGCAGACAGTCGAACTGCATCTAGCTGCAGAAGGTCTCTGCATTTGGCTTTGCAGACACCTTCTTAATCCTTCTGACTCTGTCTCAGCGGCAACCTTTCTCCAGCTCTAATTGACACACCTGGACCTGTGTGTTTATAGACTCCCAGCCTGCAACTGGGAATCGCCGGTGATATTTCCATTTCCCCTGTTGGGGCTTGGAGCTACAGCAGTCGACTATCTTTCTCTTTAGTGATGTTGGAGTACGTCTGTGTTACCTCTCTGAGTCTACTCAAGATAAGTGTTCCTCCTTGTTTGTCTATCCCATCTTCCTTTAGTTGTAGTGGGGATTGGCAGGTGTTACCCTGTCCTTCCCTCAGCAGGGCTTATTGCCAGGGTCAGGCAGGAATTAGGTTCCTGCTCGGCGATAGGTGCAGAACCTATACAAGGATGTTTAGGGCAGACAGGATGACTTTAGATCTGCCTAGGGGTCCCCCACTCCCCTCTTCCCTAGAGTTGGACTCCCTTCCTCTCATCCCTTCGTGTTGCACCTAGTCTTTCCCACACTGTGCATGACACATGCTGTAGGGACTAAAAAAAGACAATGGTTAGCGGTATATGCAATTGTCTAGTATTAGGGAATTAAACAATTTAAATGGAACAATTTAAATGGAAAACTAAATAATAATTGACCTAAAAATACTGCAGTTAATAGGACACAATAAATAACTGCCCCCAGTGAGAAGATGACACCCATGACTAGAAACCAGAATGCACAACTACATATATACATGCCCTCATGTAGAGCCCACTTCAGATAGGCTCTGCATTATGTACCGAGTTGTCAGGAGTCCTAGCCTTCTCATCTATGGGCAATTACTCTTGGGTCCTGGCCTTGGGAAGAATCTTGTACGCTGTCAGAATCTTACGTCTCTTGGGTGATGTTGGCACACTTGGTAAATTTGCCCAATTTTTGAATACCAACATTCCAAATGAATAGCGTCATCGCCACAATGCTGTGATTTTGGCAATGGGTAGATTTCTAGAGCGGACGGGGATGAATACGATAGTAAAATACCAATCATAGCCTACATGTCACACTTCTCTCCTGAAAATATAGAAAAAAATTAACGGGGTTTTCCTTTTTTAAATAATTGTCATGGCCATGTTCAAAATAATTAAAATCATCTATTACTTCCCACCCCCGGTCTAGAGTGTTGTCTCCACTGGATCCAATGACTGGCCGAAGTGCTGTTGACTTGATGTCACAACTGCAGTATATATACAATCACTCAAGCAGTGATGGGGACACTGCAGGACCTGGGGAGGATAAGTTAGGTTATTTTATTATTTTAAACATGGCCATACTGACTCAGTCCCAGAAAAAAGTTGGAAGGGGAAGACCCCTATATGGGCAAATGAGGGGCGACCAGTCCAAATGATAACAATCTTGCCAATGTTTGTTGATGAAGTCCTAGCTAGTCTGAAGGCCTCCAGGATTATGGGACCTGGTTGCAATTGCAACCTCTAAAAGTTTCAATTGCACCACTAGATTAGGCCCTGTCTTGAATATAAGAAGGTATGATATGTTTCATTGCTCCAAACACAGGAGATGACATTCCCAGGCTTGGACTGGCCCACAGGAAAACAGGAGAATCCTCCGGTGGGCCCCTGAGTAAGAGCCACCACCCTATTATATGAGCAGCACTTCCCACAATATACTTGAATCACTATGTACAGGCAAAGACGACATCTTATTCATTTAACAATCTACCCAGGTCATTGTTATATAAATTTGTGATTGAGGATAATGTCACATTTGCATGTAGCTGAAAAGTGGGGCACCATATTCCTATTTCTATAGAGATGCTGCCATAAAAATTACACAAATTGTTTTTTCTGTTAAATGTCCTAAGAAAAAAGTCTAGTAGGTTGAAGTCACATAACGGCACCATTTTTTATTTTCCACCTGTTTACAAAAAAGTAATTGATCACTTAATTTCAGCCTTGGCAATTAGCCCCATATATAATATTGTCAATACTGTGTACCTATTTCAGCAAAGTCGAAACATTTCACCGTCTTTTCTGCAAAGTTTTCCCCTAATCATGGGCAAAGCTTTAGACAGATCAAGGATAACAGATAAAAATAAAAGCACTGAAGAGAGTTTTTATTTATTTTGAGAGGACAGATAGTTAAGGCATTTTGCATTACAGGGTCGGAGAGAAGGAGCTAAATGACGAGAACATACCATTACAGGAGTAGGATCAATATAAAATAAAGATCATAGATAAAATAAATAATAATTCAAGAAAGTGACAGAACTTGAAATGTCAAATAACAGCTGCCAGAAAGTTGAAATAATTAGAAATATGAAAACCTAGCTTTTATGTCAGACATGAAAGCATGGCACGGAATTTATTGAAATTCATATTGTCAGACTGAAATGTATTAGTTACTTTTAGTTACTGAGGAAGATATAGACGTGTGCTTTTTATTACATTATGAGACAGTCGGACTGTTTACTAGCAACTTAATTCACTCTTTAAACAGCTCGAGCCGCAATTATTTACTGCTGTAAGTTACTGCTTTCACAAAGATGTCTTAAATCAACTGATAATTACAGCTGACAACAGGTATTTCTACAGTTCTGCCCACATAAATATTAAAAGTATAGTCTAATTTTCAATAAAAATCTCCTAGCATTGTAGAACAGAAACTATATTTGAAGCCAAAATATCTCAGAAGACTGTTGTTCTGTGAACGGTCACACACTCTCAGAAAAGACTGTGCAGGGACACACCATATTGGCAAGGGGAATGTTAACACTCAACTTTTTTTTATACTGTTCTTTGCCAGGAGCAAAAACAGAGGCATAGAATAACAAAGTTTAAAGAAAAGATGTTCCAAAATTGTTATTTAATGCGGAATACAAGTATTTACTAAAACAGACATGTTGATAGAGCTAAACGGACCACTTTTTAAAGGGAATCTGTCACCAATTTCTTCCCCTATAAGCTGCCGGCACCGCCATCAGGGGCTTATCTACAGCATTACAGAATGCTGTAGATAAACCCACGATGCAACCTGAAAGATAAGAAAAACAAGTTATATTTTACTCACCCAGGGGCGGTCCGGGTCCGGAGGGAGTTGCGGTCCGATCCGGCCCCTCTCATCTTGTAGCGATGACGTCCTTTTCTTTCCTGCTCGTCGTGGCTCTGGCGCACTGCTCTGCCCTGTTGAGGGCAGAGTACTGCAGTGCGCAGATGCCGGAAGAGGTCCAGAGCCTGCGCACTGCAGTACTCTGCTCTGCCCTAAACAGGGCACAGCAGTGCGCCTGCGCCAGAGCCCCGACGGGCAGGAAAGAAGAGGATGTCATCGCTACAAGATGGGAGGCACCAGACTGGACCGTGACTCCCTCCGGACCCAAATCGGACCGTCCCTGGGTGAGTATAATATAACTCCTTTTTTTTTTATCTTTCAGGGTACATTGGGGGCTTATTTACAGCATTACAGAATGCTGTAGATAAGCCCCTGATGGCGGTGCCGGCAGCTTATAGGGAAAAAAATTGGTGACAGATTCCCTTTAACGGTTAGCGTAGAAAAGGGTTGAGTTCAAGAAAGTAGAATGTTGACTTTTGCAGACTGTGAAGAGACACCGAATGCAAAGCACACTCTATTTCATCTGGTGTCATGCAATCGTTAATTTCTTCTGTAGACATGCTGGTTGCCCCATCGAAAGCTGCTGTGCACACACTGAAGGACCAGGAATGTGATGAAGGGTTGACCAATCTGGACATACTTTAGAGGGAAACTTGCCAACTGAGAATGCTCCTTTCAGATTAGTCAAAGAGCTGTAGGAGAGATCAGAGCAAAATAGGGTCCTATCTGAGAGATATGGTAAGTGATATAATCAGATTAGACTCACCTATTCAATCTGCTAAAAAAGCATGACCCTTAGAAAATCAGCTGCAGCAGATCGATGGGTCAGTAAGTGACCATGAGCCATCAAAGATAAAAGGCATTAGTGGACGGTTTCCGCTCATAATATGCTTAGAAGTTGTCAGGCAAGGATTAAGCGGAATTTGTAGGCAAGAAATTAATGGTGGCTTGTCCTATCAGATGGCCTTTACACCAGAAGTGGTCAGTGGCTGGTGGTTGCAAGATGACTGGATTTGAGCAAAGCGCCATGGTGCAGCTGAGCTGGTAGGAGGCATTCTAGCACCCAGATCCAGCTTGGCTGGAGGCAAGTGACATGCTCTAATCCCAACGGTCATCAAGGATCTTTGTGATACTTTGTGGTCTTTCCTGGAGAAGTCATTTGTACTTCGAAATGCATTGAATAAACGACTGTTTCATTTTACCTCACTGGAATATACAGTGGGGCAAAAAAGTATTTAGTCAGTCAGCAATAGTGCAAGTTCCACCACTTAAAAAGATGAGAGGCGTCTGTAATTTACATCATAGGTAGACCTCAACTATGGGAGACAAACTAAGAAAAAAAAATCCAGAAAATCACATTGTCTGTTTTTTTTTCATTTTATTTGCATATTATGGTGGAAAATAAGTATTTGGTCAGAAACAAAATTTCATCTCAATACTTTGTGATATATCCTTTGTTGGCAATGACAGAGGTCAAACGTTTTCTGTAAGTCTTCACAAGGTTGCCACACACTGTTGTTGGTATGTTGGCCCATTCCTCCATGCAGATCTCCTCTAGAGCAGTGATGTTTTTGGCTTTTCGCTTGGCAACACGGACTTTCAACTCCCTCCAAAGGTTTTCTATAGGGTTGAGATCTGGAGACTGGCTAGGCCACTCCAGGACCTTGAAATGCTTCTTACGAAGCCACTCCTTCATTGCCCTGGCGGTGTGCTTTGGATCATTGTCATGTTGAAAGACCCAGCCACGTTTCATCTTCAATGCCCTTGCTGATGGAAGGAGGTTTGCACTCAAAATCTCACGATACATGGCCCCATTCATTCTTTCATGTACCCGGATCAGTCGTCCTGGCCCCTTTGCAGAGAAACAGCCCCAAAGCATGATGTTTCCACCACCATGCTTTACAGTAGGTATGGTGTTTGATGGATGCAACTCAGTATTCTTTTTCCTCCAAACACGACAAGTTGTGTTTCTACCAAACAGTTCCAGTTTGGTTTCATCAGACCATAGGACATTCTCCCAAAACTCCTCTGGATCATCCAAATGCTCTCTCGCAAACTTCAGACGGGCCCGGACATGTACAGGCTTAAGCAGTGGGACACGTCTGGCACTGCAGGATCTGAGTCCATGGTGGCGTAGTGTGTTACTTATGGTAGGCCTTGTTACATTGGTCCCAGCTCTCTGCAGTTCATTCACTAGGTCCCCCCGCGTGGTTCTGGGATTTTTGCTCACCGTTCTTGTGATCATTCTGACCCCACGGGGTGGGATTTTGCGTGGAGCACCAGATCGAGGGAGATTATCAGTGGTCTTGTATGTCTTCCATTTTCTAATTATTGCTCCCACAATTGATTTCTTCACTCCAAGCTGGTTGGCTATTGCAGATTCAGTCTTCCCAGCCTGGTGCAGGGCTACAATTTTGTTTCTGGTGTCCTTTGACAGCTCTTTGGTCTTCACCATAGTGGAGTTTGGAGTCAGACTGTTTGAGGGTGTGCACAGGTGTCTTTTTATACTGATAACAAGTTTAAACAGGTGCCATTACTACAGGTAATGAGTGGAGGAAAGAGGAGACTCTTAAAGAAGAAGTTACAGGTCTGTGAGAGCCAGAAATCTTGATTGCTTGTTTCTGACCAAATACTTATTTTCCACCATAATATGCAAATAAAATGAAAAAAAAACAGACAATGTGATTTTCTGGATTTTTTTTTCTCAGTTTGTCTCCCATAGTTGAGGTCTACCTATGATGTAAATTACAGACGCCTCTCATCTTTTTAAGTGGTGGAACATGCACTATTGCTGACTGACTAAATACTTTTTTGCCCCACTGTATGTCTCAATAACCATCAGCAAGCACGGAAACCACCTACTAATTTCTTTCATCCTTGATGACCTTTCAGATTAGAACAAGTCACTTACCTCTAGCTTAGCAACCAACAGCCAATGACCACTTCTGGTGTAAAGGAAATTTGATAGGACAAGCCACCATTAAATTTCAGGACCCCCTGCCATTGAAAACAGAATCCTCAAAAAATAAAATACATCACTGCAGTAATAATATTAGCCCCTATTGTAATAATATCCCCCATCCTGGCCCCCTTGTGTCTCATTCCTGACTCCAGCCATATGTTCTCCCATCTTGCCCTCATGAGTATCCATTCTGCCCCAATGTGATATCCCATCCTACCCCATATGATTCTCCCCATCCTGTCCCATCTGTCTCCATCGTGCCACATGATCCTGCACCATGTGTTTTCATCCTGCCATCAAAACAAATTGGGGCTTGCCACTTTCAATAAAAAAAAACAAAAAAAACCCCCACCTTTCTCCTTACCTGGCGGCCACGGGTCCAGCCATTTCAAGCACGGACTCACCGGCGAATGACAATGACGTCGTACACTGGCAACGTATGCACTGACGTCAGCTGCCAGCTTCCGAGTGGCTGGCGGCTTTTAACTATAACCATGCGGGCCCGCACGGCAACAGATTTTAACTGAACCTGTGTCTTGTCTTCCCTTGGTGCAATTATAGTGATACCAGAATATATCGGTTTTTTATATTTGACTACTATCACACACTACAATAACTTTATTTTGCAAAAACAAAGTGTTTTTCATCACCATGTTTTGAGAGCTATATAATTTTTCTATATTTCTTCTGACAGTCATGTGGCTGCTTGTTTTTTTTGCGGGACAAGGTAGTTTTTTTATTGGTGCCATTTTCAGGCAAATAACTTTTTTTTATTGCTTTGTATTCCAATTTTTGGAGTCAGTCCCTAAAAAAATACGGTCCTAAAAAATGGTTTTGTAAATTTTGTAAAAATGAGAAATCGCGGATCAACTTTTAACCCTTCTAACGTCTACCAAAAAAAAATTCAAAACAAGAGATAGGGGCACCACCGTCTGTGAATAGCACAGTAGGATCCAACCAAGCCCATTCAAGGAACAATACAAAACACAACCAAAAACAGGGATGGGCTATGCAAAGGGGATCACCACAGACAATTGGTAGGCGTTTAGATAGACAATTTTTTATTTCAATTTAGACATGCATAAACCACACAAAAGGTAAAAACATTAAAAAGTCACACATGTGACTTGACAAACACATGACTGGCTCGCAATAGAGCCTTCACCCTAGAGGTGTACTCCACAAAAGACCTGCCTGTATAAACAGCATACCAAACGGTGACCAAGTGTAACGGGAAATGAGGAGGGTTGTACAATCCCTCAGTCCAAACGCTTGAAATTATTCCGAGGTAATTATGACCCCTAAATAGGTTGAATATAAAAAGTACACTTGGTCACCATAACCCAGAATGCCTGTCAGGAAGAAATTGTAAAGCATACATATAGTCATCATCAGATGGGTGCATCCCCAAATCAAAAAATAAACCCAGACAAGCAAAAAACCTGGGTAGAAGGAACCTATAACCATGAGTAATGGTATGTAGGGTAACCTACAATTGCAGAGTCCATGTGGGGCAACCTCAGGGAGAACAAGATACCCGACGCGTGTCGCCACCCACAGTGGCTTCGTCAGGGGTACTGAGTGTAGCTACAACACGTCTTTATATGTACACGGAGTGAGAGAGTTAATAGCGTACAGCTGTACCACTCACCAGAATAACCAAGAGATGTATAAGTGTCCTGTGAGCGCAGGAAGCCGTCCAGTGGCCATATTGAGAGACAATGCGCAGGCGCCAGCGTGTGATGGCAGGAAATACGTCACAGCCGGTATACAGTGCTACTGCGCATGCGCCAGTCAAATAGAAATAGAAAGTAGAATCCGGCCAACGGGACGGAGGTACTGCGCAGGCATGTGATGACGACGAAAACGTCACAGCCAATATACAACTCTGCTGCATATGCGCCAGCAGGAAATGGATTATAGCCAACAGATCGAAAACACTGCGCAGGCGCCGGCGTGTAAAAACAGTAATATCTATGGCAACCGGCATCCAGAAGTTACTACGCATGCGCCAACCCATGATGACAGGAGAAAAAAAAAAAAAAAAAAAATCCCATCCAAACCCATGTAAAGGTATAATGAGAAGCATGGCCTCAAAAATAACCTCAAATAAGAGGTCCATTGGAGGTTCTTAATGGTCTATCTATAGATTGGATACAAGTTGTCATAAAGACAAACAATATATGCAGGACACCCAATGATAAACAAAATGAAACAACCATAAAATGCATACCCCTGCAACTCTGCTACATGGCCACAGGCGTGGCCGCAGTGTGTAGTGGCCCATGGTGGGTCCACAGCGCAGGGGATACACCCCAGTGATCCAGATAACCAGGGCACTCCTACACAAAGTACACCGATAAAGTAGGGGACAAGGGGTAAATTGTACATAATGTAAGGGTAACCAAGAAGTGACCTGAGGGGATGGATGGTAAAATAATCTTAAAGTACAACAATACAAGAAAGTGTATGAACAAAGCTGGTATGCTGTTTATATAGGTGTAGAAAACATCATGAGGTACACAAAACACCCCAAGAAGACACCCAAAGTAGAGCAGTGTCCAATACTTCAAATAATCCGACAGTCCTTCAAGTGTAACACTCTTGGAAGAAGAAGTCAATTCTGCTTATAGAATCCTGTGAATAACAGATCTTCGTTTAAGCCAACAGGGGCTAAAGCGTTCAAATTGAAGATCCATTTGGATTCTCGTCTAAGGAGCTCCAGTGTGATGTCACCACCCCTGATATCTGGTTGCACAGATTCCAATCCTAGAATTCTTGTTCCATGCCATTGTGAGTTGTGTGTCACAAGGTAATGTGAGGCAACTGATGTGAGCGTTTTGCCCTTTTCTCGATCCTTTTTAGCCGTAGTGATGTTTGAAAAGTGTTGCTGCGTCCGCCTCCTCAATTCTTGAGAGGTCTGACCCACATACACCTTTGGACACGGGCATATGAGCGCATAGATAACAGAACGTGATCTGCAATTAAAATAAGATGTAGTCTTGATCTGAAAAGGAGAGAAGGGAAGAGATACAACATTATCATTGGCCATGTAGGGACAAATGTTGCAATTCCCACACGGGAAAGAGCCCACTAAACGTATACCCCTGTTGAGCCTAGTAACAGGGCGTCTAAAATGACTGTGACTAAGACAGTCTTTAAGATTTTTTGCCCTCCTAGCCACCAAACTTGGTAGTATGGAAATATGGGGCTTTAGCCTAGGCTCACTCAGGAGAATCCCCCAATTACCTTTTTGGGGTAGCCCCTATCCATATACCGGCAAGTCAAATCCCGTGCCTGGGTCAAAAAGTCTGCGAAAAATGTGAAGTCAATCGGATGTTCCAGGGATTAACATTCAAAGCATCCATGAATGTTAATCCCTGGAACATCCGATTGACTTCACATTTTTCGCAGAGGGAGGTTGAATTTTTGGACCTCAAGCTCTCCCTCAATGGCTCTCGGATCACTACAACCCTCTATCGGAAGCCTACGTCTACAAATAGCCTACTGCATTTCACGAGTTTTCACCCTCAACATCTTAAAAAGGGCATTCCTAAAGGCCAATTTTTTCGGGCCAAAAGGAACTGTAGCAACAGTGAGGACTTTTTGACCCAGGCACGGGATTTGACTTGCCGGTTTATGGATAGGGGCTACCCCAAAAAGGTAATCTCCAATGCTTTTAGAACTGCTAGAGACTCTAATAGGGATGAGCTGTTGCAACCACGCACGAGTGGCCCGCCTAAACCCATGAGTATAATCACCACGTATAACAATCAGTGGGGTGATATCAGGGGCATTCTCTCTAGGCATTGGGGGATTCTCCTGAGTGAGCCTAGGCTAAAGCCCCATATTTCCATACTACCAAGTTTGGTGGCTAGGAGGGCAAAAAATCTTAAAGACTGTCTTAGTCACAGTCATTTTAGACGCCCTGTTACTAGGCTCAACAGGGGTATACGTTTAGTGGGCTCTTTCCCGTGTGGGAATTGCAACATTTGTCCCTACATGGCCAATGATAATGTTGTATCTCTTCCCTTCTCTCCTTTTCAGATCAAGACTACATCTTATTTTAATTGCAGATCACGTTCTGTTATCTATGCGCTCATATGCCCGTGTCCAAAGGTGTATGTGGGTCAGACCTCTCAAGAATTGAGGAGGCGGACGCAGCAACACTTTTCAAACATCACTACGGCTAAAAAGGATCGAGAAAAGGGCAACACGCTCACATCAGTTGCCTCACATTACCTTGTGACACACAACTCACAATGGCATGGAACAAGAATTCTAGGATTGGAATCTGTGCAACCAGATATCAGGGGTGGTGACATCACACTGGAGCTCCTTAGACGAGAATCCAAATGGATCTTCAATTTGAACGCTTTAGCCCCTGTTGGCTTAAACGAAGATCTGTTATTCACAGGATTCTATAAGCAGAATTGACTTCTTCTTCCAAGAGTGTTACACTTGAAGGACTGTCGGATTATTTGAAGTATTGGACACTGCTCTACTTTGGGTGTCTTCTTGGGGTGTTTTGTGTACCTCATGATGTTTTCTACACCTATATAAACAGCATACCAGCTTTGTTCATACACTTTCTTGTATTGTTGTACTTTAAGATTATTTTACCATCCATCCCCTCAGGTCACTTCTTGGTTACCCTTACATTATGTACAATTTACCCCTTGTCCCCTACTTTATCGGTGTACTTTGTGTAGGAGTGCCCTGGTTATCTGGATCACTGGGGTGTATCCCCTGCGCTGTGGACCCACCATGGGCCACTACACACTGCGGCCACGCCTGTGGCCATGTAGCAGAGTTGCAGGGGTATGCATTTTATGGTTGTTTCATTTTGTTATCATTGGGTGTCCTGCATATATTGTTTGTCTTTATGACAACTTGTATCCAATCTATAGGTAGACCATTAAGAACCTCCAGTGGACCTCTTATTTGAGGTTATTTTTGAGGCCATGCTTCTCATTATACCTTTACATGGGTTTGGATGGGATTTTTTTTTTTTTTTCTCCTGTCATCATGGGTTGGCGCATGCGTAGTAACTTCTGGATGCCAGTTGCCATAGATATTACTGTTTTTACACGCCGGCGCCTGCGCAGTGTTTTCGATCTGTTGGCTATAATCCATTTCCTGCTGGCGCATATGCAGCAGAGTTGTATATTGGCTGTGACGTTTTCGTCGTCATCACATGCCGGCGCCTGCGCAGTACCTCCGTCCCGTTGGCCGGATTCTACTTTCTATTTCTATTTGACTGGCGCATGCGCAGTAGCACTGTATACTGGCTGTGACGTATTTCCTGCCATCACACGCTGGCGCCTGCGCATTGTCTCTCAATATGGCCACTGGACGGCTTCCTGCGCTCACAGGACACTTATACATCTCTTGGTTATTCTGGTGAGTGGTACAGCTGTACGCTATTAACTCTCTCACTCCGTGTACATATAAAGACGTGTTGTAGCTACACTCAGTACCCCTGACGAAGCCACTGTGGGTGGCGACACGCGTCGGGTATCTTGTTCTCCCTGAGGTTGCCCCACATGGACTCTGCAATTGTAGGTTACCCTACATACCATTACTCATGGTTATAGGTTCCTTCTACCCAGGTTTTTTGCTTGTCTGGGTTTATTTTTTGATTTGGGGATGCACCCATCTGATGATGACTATATGTATGCTTTACAATTTCTTCCTGACAGGCATTCTGGGTTATGGTGACCAAGTGTACTTTTTATATTCAACCTATTTAGGGGTCATAATTACCTCGGAATAATTTCAAGCGTTTGGACTGAGGGATTGTACAACCCTCCTCATTTCCCGTTACACTTGGTCACCGTTTGGTATGCTGTTTATACAGGCAGGTCTTTTGTGGAGTACACCTCTAGGGTGAAGGCTCTATTGCGAGCCAGTCATGTGTTTGTCAAGTCACATGTGTGACTTTTTAATGTTTTTACCTTTTGTGTGGTTTATGCATGTCTAAATTGAAATAAAAAATTGTCTACCAAAAAAAAATTGTTTCAAAAATTGTGCTTATGTAAAGTAGACATGTGGGAAATGTTATTTATTAACTATTTTGTGTTACATAACTGATTTAAGGGCATGAAATTAAAAAGTTTTAAAAGTGCAACATTTTTGTCAAATTTCCGTTTTTTTCACAAATAAACGTAAGTCGTATCAAATAAATTTTACCATAAAATCTGCAGGTCAGTTGGACACTTGAACAATGAGAGATGACCTTCTCCCACCTTCCTCCAGTTCTGTGGAAAAATGCCTGAATAAAAGCTGTGAACTATAAAAGGGGGATCTGCCTCTGTTTCCAGAGACTGTACAGAACAGCAGGCAGGGAATCATGGCTCCAACCGGAGGAATACACATTTGATCCACTGTCCATCACTGAACCCATGGAGGCGATTGGCGAACCCAGGTTGGGACAACCAGGTCACCTGGCCACATACCTCATTAGACTATCAGCTTCAAAAGCTTGCTGCTACCTCCTCTCTGTGAGTATCTGCCAAAAGTGGGGCGCCACTGGTTGGGGTAGTAGATCCTGGAAGCCCTGAAGTCACAGATGTTCTAATTCCCAGCGAGCCAGTGGAAAGAGGAGACTCTGTCATTTGCACCATCTTTACTTGCTGGGACTGTACTATATGTTAACTGTTGGTGGCTCTACAGTGGCAAGAGCTAGTCGAGATAACTGGAGATAGGACAGTATGCAATGTATGGCCTATATGTGCCTCGCTGCACCCTCTCAGTGCTCCATAACACTTTGATACTAATCACTTTTCTGTCCGCTAAGTCTTACCCTGGGTCTCAAAACCGACCTTTACCTGGTTTGGTCTGCCTGCCGAGGTGGTGTTCCAGGGTGTACCTACTTCCTCATGCTAGCAGTTACTTAAAGGGACAGGTGAGAGTTGGGTACCAGATGACGACCAAAGATGGGTGAGCTGTGCTAAAAGGACACGGCAAGCCCTCCACCAGAGGTGCTACTTTTATCTGGACACCACATGCATACATATATTCATATATTCAAAGGCTGTTTTGGGAAAAGGCTTGCCCCTGTGGGAGAATAAAATTAAACCTCCCATGGTAAGTGTTTTTCCGGGCGCTGAACCTAAAGATCCTGAGATATCCTGAGATATATCTGCCGTAGGGGTCACCCACAAAGGGAAAGAGTGTGAACTCAACAGGTTACCCTCGAGGTGTTGTCAAGAGAGGTCGAGCAGACCATGGCAATTCTGGAACTGGAAGTGCCCCGGAGAACATTAGGGACAGTCTTGCTCCAGATTCCCTCTCTGACCCGAGGGAAAGGGTGATAGAGATAAATCGGGTGGCTTAGCAACAAGGTGCAGAGTTGTTTTTCTGCGCATGGTGGTCAGCCAGGATTTACTGTATAGGGTTGACAAAATCAGGGATAAAGTAGAGAAACATTTGGTAGTGCCCCAATCCTTCTGTCAGGCGGTGCTTGAGATGGCTCACACACAAATATGCTGGGTGGGCATTTAGGGGTTAAAAAGATGCAAGAACGTATTTTACAACTTTTTTTTGGCCTGGAATTTATGCCGAGGTACAGAGGTTTTGTGAGCCGTGTCCAGAGTGTCAACTTACCACACTCGCCACAAAGTCGTATGTCTGCCCCTTATAGAGGTAACTTTTGAGCGGATTGCTATGGATCTAGGGGACTAATAGCAAAAATCCGCTCATGGCCACCAACACTTATTGGCTACCTGGAGGCAATTCCGCTTCGCCACACCTCGGCTAAACTTATAGCCAGGCAGCTGTTTGCCATGTTCTGCCACCTTGGACTACCTAAGGAGATCCTTACTGATCAGGAGGCTCCTTTTATGTCTAAAGTGACAAAGGAACTGTGTAAGTTGCTCCAGATAAAACAATTGCGAGCATCAGTGTACCATCCGCAGACCAATGGATACGTTGAAAGGTTTAACAATTAAATACATACTAAAAAAAAGTTGTCTCCACAGATGGGAGGAATTGGGACACGTTATTGCTCTATTTAATGTTTGCTGTCCGCGAGGTACTGCAAGCTTCAACGGGATTCTCACCCTTTGAGCAATTGTACGGCAAGCATCCTAGGGGGCTGCTGGACAAAGCAAAAGAGACGTGGGAACAGGAGCCTACTCCGCATAAAAGAACACGTGGCAAATATGCAGGATCGGATCGCGGTTGTCATGCCTTTAAGTGAAAGAACATATAACAGATGCCCAGGCAGCACAGAGCCGAGCGTATAATAGAAAGGCCACGGTCAGGTCCTTTAAAGAAGGCGATCGGGTATTAGTCTTAGTGCCCACAAGCGAAAGTAGGCTCATGGCCAAGTGCAAGGGCCATATGAAGTCTGGGAAAAGGTTGGGGGAGATGAATTACAGAGTATACCAGCCCGAGAAGAGAAAACCCGAACAACTGTATGAATGGAAGGACCAGGAATGCATGATTACGGATGCGACTTCGGTCGTATTGTTTGGGGACCCTACGACACTGGTCAGGAGAGAGGTGAAGCTAAGCGACACTCTGTCTAAACAGCAGCGACGGAAGGCTCTGAAATTAGTGCAGTACAATTCGGACTTATTCTATGAACTGCCCGGCCGCACATCGGTGATTTGTCATGACTCTGTCACCGTGACTCAGGTAAGGATATGAATGAAACCGTACCGTGTGCCAGAAGCCCGGAGGCAAGTCATAGCACCTGAGGCAAAACAAATGCTCCAGCTAGGAGTTACTGAGGCGTTCAGGAGTGAGTGCACTAGCCCCATTGTACTAATTAAGAAGAAGGACGGATCCTTATGATTTTGTGATGACTCCCGAAAATTGAATGAAGTGTCAAAATTTGACCTTTTTGCCCTGGGTTGATGAACTGATTTAGAGACTGGGGCAGGCTCAGTACTTCACAATGCCTGATTTAACCGGCAGGTACCTTTGACAGCCAAGGAAAAAAAAGCCATTGAGTCCCCAGAAGGTCTCTATCACTATGTTGTCTTGCCTTTTGGATTACATGGGGTCCTGACCACATTCCAGAGGCTGATGGACATAGTGTTAGAGCCCCATCAGAAGTATGCATCAGCGTATGTAGATATTATCTTTAGTACTGACTGGCACACCCATTTGTCCCTGGTGCGGTAGTGAATTCGCTTAGAGCCGCAGGCTTGACAGCAAACCCCAAAAAATGTGCAATAGGTCTCGAGGAAGCCCAGTACTTGGGGTATGAGACTGGCAATGGGGTTATCAAACCCCAAATAAGCAAGACTGAGGCCATTCAAAACTGGCCACGGCCTCTTACTACTAAACAGGTAAGAACGTTAGAGCATTAGGTATTATCGACGGTTTACACCTAATTTTGCAGAGATCTGCAACTCTGCCCGATCTCTTAAAGAGAAAGACGTTGGTCGTGGTTTGGTGGAACCCCCAGGCGGAAGAGGCGTTCCAATCTATGAAGTTTGCGTTGTGCAGACAAACTGTCCTCACCAGCCTCAACTTCAAGAAAGGCTTTATTGTACAAACAGATGCCTTGGAGGTAGGCATAGGAGCGATTCTGTCAAAGGAGGTGAACAGAGAACAACATCTGGTCACCTACTTGAGTACTAAACTTACCCCGTCCCCCAAAAAATTATAGCATAGCGGAGAAGGCTTGCATGGCAATTAAGTGGGCCTTGAAGTCCCGACGTTATTATTTCCTCGTATGACATTTTCTCTTTGTAACAGACCATTCAACCTTGGACTGGATGACAAATGCCAAAGACAGGAATGCTAGAATCACCAGATGGTTTCTGTCACTGCAAAATTTTAGCTTCACAGTGGCACATCAAGCAGGGAAGGTGCAAAGAAATGCAGCTGCCATGTCACGGGCACCTGGTATGGAGACAAGTGTTCAACCCCGCAAGTATGAACAGAGGGTGGAGGTAGGGGATATGTGATGCAGTGAGGGGAATAATATACGAGGTGTATCCCCTAGGATGCGCATAAAAGCATATTGAACCCGCTGGAATACATTGTGATTACAGCAACGATTGCATTTACAATGCAGAATAAAAGAGTTTGGATTTGATCAAACTATTCGACCAAATCAATTTGTAGGAAAAAAGATACAGGCTTTTATTTTTGGAAGGATTTGCAGGTTTGGTAGTGGGGTGAATCTCTCCCTCCAGTCCGGGTTTTGGGAGTGGCTCTATGTCCACGATTCCCATTTTAAACTCTCAGTGTTGGTTTGAGTGTGTCAGTGGTCTGGTTGCAAGCTGCAGAGAAGATCTATGCAGGACTAATTCGTGTGAAGTTAAACACAGAGCCAAGGACAACACGGCTTCTGACGCACCTAAGGGTAATATGGTGGTGCTGTCACCCACAGCAACGGGTGCTATATGGAGTGTATTTGGATGGCCCGGCAGCGATCCGGAGGAGAAAGCATTAATTCTCTTAGTCTCACCCATTATTTAAATCTTCCATTTAAAGGGAATCTGTCACCAATAATGCAGAGACAGAGACCCTCATTCCAGCGATCTGTCACTCGCTGGCCTGCTTGATGCTCTTTTGAGAAGATAACTGTTTTAGCAGCAGAAGAATATCATTACAGGACTAGTAAACATGCCACCATGTAGTCCTCACACATGAGCTATGTACAATCACGGCCCACACCACTGATTGGCAGATTTCTATGTACATTGTATATTGAAACAAAGCTGCCAATCAGGGTTGTGGGCGAGGTTATACAGAGCTCAGCATTCAGAGACCTGCAGCAGATAAAACAGTGATTTTAGCAAAATGTCAGCAAACAGCCAGTAAGTGACACATTGCTCTAATCAGGGTCGCAGTCCCTACATCATGCTGCTCTCAGATGTGGCAGCAAAAGCCTGAAGACAATTTCCGTTTAAATTAAACATGAAGTTTTCCATTGAGAGCCGCACAAAATGACTAATCATATCTAGGCACCCAGGACTCCTGTATATGTGGCATGGTGGTGGTGGGTAGGGAGCAACGTAAACTAACACTTGAATTTATGTTTGAAGTTAGACTATTTTAATGCGTCTTTGGATTTGAAGAACCTACTGTACCCACTGATATCTTCCACATATTTCAGTTTTTACTCTAATTAGATGAAGTTGCTCATATTGTATTGTAGACAATAGAGCACCCCAATCTAGAAACAAAATGAATGATGCAAAGTTGTTTTCACACACAATAAACCTCTTTCATGCTACAGCATACAGCTAAAAGCAGGATCTCTGCAGTTAAGAAACCAAATCATCCTTTGATGTGTCTATAATTATTATAGGTTTAGTCAAATGTCTTTAGGCAAACTTGCTAAGTAGGAATGTAGAGATCAAAACTGACATTGTGACAATGCAAACTGAAAATAGATCCAAGACAAAAACTGTGTGGCATAACAATACAACAAAATCATAAAAGTGTGAACAACATAATTAAAGGAATTATTTTTTTAGAATTTCAGGTAATTTTGGATGCAAATATTATTTATGAAATTAACATTACATTAAAGTGGGTGATCTAGGCACTCAAGTTTGTGCAACCTCACAGTGTGCACAGCGCACGCTGTCAGGATTTTCCGGTTCCGGGTGCATACATGTAATCACATGCCAGCTAGATGTGCGCGGCCTTGCTCAATATAAGGCTAGTTTCACACTAGCGTTTTGGGCCGCAGCGCACGGCCGCCGCTAAGCCCCGCCCCCTCCGGTCATCTCTGCCTAGTATCGCACACAGCTGCATGCGATCTGCACACCCTATCTTTAGCATAGGGTGCGCAGACTGTGCGCTAGTAGAATTTTGCGTGCGCTGCACCCTTTTGACGGTGCTCCGAGCGCACCAAAATGCAATATGGTGCGTTCGGCGCACACTGGCGCACCGTCAAAAGGGCGCAGCGCACGCAAAATTCTACTAGCGCACGGTCAGCTAAAGATAGGGTGTGCAGATCGCATGCAGCCGTGTGTGATACTAGACGGAGATGACCGGAGGGGGCAGGGCTTAGCAGCGGCCGTGTGCTGCAGCCCAAAACGCTAGTGTGAAGCTAGCCTAAGTGACTTCAGTTAGGCCAGACACATCTAGTCAGTATGTGGATGGAAGTATTCAAATTATATACAGTACTTGCGGTCATATGTTCGACTGCTCCTGGCAAATGCTGACAGTGCACACTATTCCGGTGTTCTCTACCAGAGCCGCAGCCAGACACCATATTGAATTCCAACTGGCCAATCCTTACAGCAGGAGGGTCCATATACACATAAGAAGGTAGGCTGATCCTGACAAAAATGGGGGGGGGTTCTGCTAATTGTTATCTAATATGTATTAGGCACTCAAAAGGCTTTTCTACTTTATGAATAATGGTCCCCAAACGATTTTATACTTGCAAAACACTTTTCTTAAACTGGAAAACCCGTTAGGGGTGCAGTACATGATGCAAGGACTTGAGATAACAGTTATTTAGTCGACAGCTAGCTCATCTGCACGAGTAGTCCTACGAAAAAAGGGCAATCTAAATGGATATCTATTAGGGCAAATGCTTTTTTTTTTTTCTTTTATATACAGTACGTCTGGTAAGATGGAAAGAAAAATGAGCAATATAAGGGAGAATATAAAAGTAAGAGTTGTGAAAGCTATAACTTGTTTTTTAAATAATGCTATTAAATGTGGTAAGGCTTTCTCACTGATAACAATTTTGTCATTACTTAGTATGTGTCAAATGAACTAACATTATTCTATACACATATTAATTATTCAAATTTTCCTGGAAGAAAATAGCTACTCCATGGCCTAATTTAATTATAGTTAAAGAAAGACTCCCATTAACATTTGTATCCTCTTAATTAATTGCAAATATAAATATTATACAGCACTGTGTGCTTACAATTGCTCATTTTGCCTTTCTACCCAGTTAATTCTTCTCTTTTTCATTAGGTCTATGACATCACATGATTTAAAACAGGCTGCCTGAATCCTTCTAAGCTCTATGCAGAAACAGGAGGTCTCTTTTTCCCTGCATGAGTCATCATTGTAAAATTCCTGGAGGATGTGGGGGAGAGTGGAACAGCTGTGTCAGGTGAGGAAGAGGGGGATGACTCATGCAGGGAAAAGAGACTTCCTGTTTCTGCACAGAGCAGAGAAAAGAAAAGCATTAATTGGGTATAAAGGCAAAATGAGCAATTGTATGTACACAGTTATAAAAACTTTAATGAGAGTAATAAAGAATTCTGTCAGTAGGATCAACCCACCCAAGTCGTCTATACAGGTAAGTAGGTCATAGGAAGCTCTAGCCATGGGGAGGCATACAAGTGAGAGTTCTGAGCAGCATGTCTATTCAAATTAATGGCTTGTTTAATGTTATCACAAGTTTCTCTACTGGAAATGGAACTCATCTGATGCCTATGGATCATAAAATGAGAGGTTACTATGCAACTCCACTTCCAAAAGTTTGGAAGCTGTGTTAGACATAAAGAGAACAAAAATAATGGAAATATCTTCTAGCTACATTTTATCCAACAACAGAACCCAGATCAGAAGTTTAACATTAGACATTTCTCCATTTCACTTGAAAAAATAACTCATTTAAAAATTGATGGCAGCCAAACATCTCAAAAAAAGTTGAGATCAGGTTAACAAAAGGATGGAAAAGTAAGTTATACTGATGCTGGAGTGTTATTTTTCAACTAAGTCGCAGGACAGTGTATAAATAGAGCATGTTAGAGAGGAAGAGCCTCTCAGAAGCAAAGATGGTCAGATATTCACCAATCTGTGAACAACTGCATCTAAAATTGTGGAATAATTAAAAAAAAAATTCTCAATGAAAAATTGCAAAGACTTTGAAAATCCCACCAGCTAAAGTACAAAATATTATCAAAAGATTCAGAAATTCTGGAGAAATCCATGTGCACAAGGGACAAGGTTAACAGGCAATTTTGGATGCTCGTAATCTACAAGCCATCAGGCAGCACTGCATTAAAAACAGGAACGACTTGGTCATGCACATCACTGCATGGGCCCAGGAATACCTCCAGAAATCGTATGTGAACACAGCTCATCATGCAATCCACAAATGTAAGTTAAAACTATATTATACAAAGAAGAACCCATATATCAAACAATCACAATCCAGAAATGCTGCAGTCCTCATTGCATTTGTGTTTTCTTTATATTTTACAGAGCATCATCATTTTTGGGGAATTGAGTTTGTAGGTGCCAACATTTTCGTCATTTATTTTCCTAAAGATAATATTTAAAGAAAAGCCCCAAATACTCAGAGAACACCTGAGAATGCCCGGGAAAACTCGAGTAACGAGCATACTCGCTCATCGCTATTACTATTAATATTAAAAGAACAACAGCTGTAGATATTGTAGCAAAATGGTGGATTTTTCACCCCTTTTCGCTGTTACTGTGCATAAATCTGCAGCAAATGTATCAAATGTTGCAAAGCACTTAGGAAATTTGTCTCTATTTAATCTTCTAGAGATGCAGATAAATGCAAGTGATATCATCAAGAAGAAGTGTGAGGCCCTTACACAATGAGCATGTTAAACTCTTAATGCTTTGGCATGCATATGAATGGGTTTGTTTCCATAAGAGGCCAATAATATTTTAGATTTATCAAGTAAGATCGATTTAAAGGGACTGTCCAGTACTAGGATAACCCGTTCGAGATCTGAATTTTTGGTGCCGATAAAATAATAACACTTATACTCACCTCCCGTACCAGCACTGTTGGCACTCGCGCTCCAGGGCTCTTGTGCGGTTTGTAGACACGTGAGCCCTGTGCCCCATCAGTGCCAGCGTCATCGCCTTTGGACAAATCGAACATCAAGAGGAAGTCAGAGAGCAGCCACAGCCCTGGCTTCTTGTTGATGCTCAATACGTCCGATTGCAGGGACAGTGACGCCAAAACTGACTGGGCTCCGGCTTCACGTGTTATAGCAACTGCACGAGATCCCTGGGAACGCGAGTGCCGACACCGCTGGAATGGCGCTGACATGGGAGGTGAGTATAGGTGTTTTTATTTTATTGGTGCCAAACGTTCAGATCAAGATTGACTTGACCTAGTAGTGAACGACCCATTTAAGTTGCTCCATGGTTTGTATCAGTTGATTTAAGACATCATGGACCCGGATGCACTTGTAAAAGTAGTTTAAGCTTCTTTATGTTGGAAAGGAGGGCGTTTATATGACCATGTTTTTACTGTGTAGCCACATTTTATTATAGGGTGCTTGATGAAGCATTTATGTGCTTCCCAGAGACAATTAGGAAAAATCTCTCCAGATATATCAATTGGTGAGAACATTACTCTTTAAAGGGGCATTCCCATCTCGATTACTTCACGTGGATATGCCATTAAAACAGTAAATGCAGAAAATTGCAGATCCCATCAATGGTAGCTAACTCAAGAATGGAACCCTGATGCGCACTGCTGTTATAAGGGGGTTTCCGGATCACCTCTCTCTTGAGATAGCCAAAGGTCCCATTGGTGGAACCTGCATTCAGTAAAAATGTATTACGCATTCTTTGGTTATGTAAAAAACGTACTAGGTGATAATACCCCTATGGCCGCCTCCTTGTCAACCAGGTAAGGCCTGTTTCACACTTCAGTTTTTCGACGTGAGTCAAAATCCGCCAATTTTTGAAAATGGCGGATCCGCCATTTTTTCCCATTGAATTACATTAGTGGCGGATTTTGGCGGATGGTCGTCCGTTACGTCCGCTATTTGGCGGATCCGCCAGATTTCTGGCGGATTCTGTCTAGAGGTGGACGGACTATGTAACGTTTTTTGTCTGCGTCAAAATGGCGGATCACGGCGGATCCGCCATCTGATAGAATGGCCGTCTATGGGAGGCGGATCTGCCGGGATCCGCCATTTAGCGGAATCCGCCGGCGGAATCTGTTTTTTCGCACTGAGCATGCTCAGAAAAAAAGATACTTTTCCAGACAGTCCAAAAACTATATAAGGTGGGCTAATTGTGCCCAGACATGCAGTACCAGCACCAAGACAGAAGAGAAGAGAACAGACCAGACAGCCTGCCAGCCAGCCAGCATCAAGAGGCCTGCCACCAGAAGCCAGCACCTGCCAACTGCAAGTCAGGGCCAAGAGGCCTGCCACCACCGAGCCAGGACCGAGAGGCCTGCCAGTGCCAGCATCAGCAGCCTGCCAGCAAAGATGCCTGCAAGTGTGAGTATAACCTATTTGTGGGTGACATTTCTGTCTGTGTGTACTACGTGTGTGTGTATGGCCTCCCAGTGTTGCATGTCTGTGTGTGTGTATTTTTATTATGCATTTTTTTTCATACTTTACTTGTTTTTCGGTTCTTGCATGTGTACTGCATATTATTTTTATACTACTGTAATTTTATTTGAATGTTTCCAAGTGTGCTGTGATTGTGTGTTATGTGTGTATTGTATGTGGTGTGACTGGTATTGTATGTGGTGTCACTGTAGCATGTGTTCAGCATTTTTTTTTCACGTACTGTGGTATTTAAAATAAAGAGAGCATAGTAGCTCCTACTTGTAAAAAAAAAGAAAAAAAAAATTATAATAAAAACTGTCTCCAAAAACTGTCCGTAGTTTCATTGTAAAACCAGGTCACGTTAAGTGTGGGTATACGTGCAATACCTAAACAAGGTCACGTTAAGTGTGGGTATACACTCACTTATAGATTCTCAGTTAACTCTGCAGCAGGGAATTACACACATGCAATACCAAAACCAGGTCACTTTAAAGTGTGGGTATACATACAATACCAAGGTTTTTTTTTTAGTTTCTTTTTTTTTTTAAAGGGGAACACGCGGTGTAGGGTTGGGAAGGTTGCGCATTGCGCATATCAACATTCAATTTTTTTGGGGTGGTTTTTCAATCAAAATACATCTGAACATACATTTTTTTTTATCTTTTGTACAGTAGCATTACAAGTGTGTTTATACTTTCAGATCCGTTCAGGAAGAAACCGCAAACCAGGCTGCAGCAGACCCGCAAACCAGACCGCAGCAGACCCGCAAGCTAGTCCGCAGCAGAGAGAGAAAACACTTCAATTTTCCCAGTAAGTATAAAGGCCTGAAAGCTTTTTTTTATCCTTTGTACAGTAGCTTTAAAAGTGTCTTTTTATACTTGCAGATCCGTTCAGGAAGGACCCGTCAGCCAGGCAGCAGGACACCCGCCAGCAAGGCTGCAGCACACCCGTAAACCAGGCCACAGCAGACCCGCAAGCCAGGCCGCAGCAGAGAGAGAAAACACTTCAATTTTCCCAGTAAGTATAAAGGCCTGAAAGCTTTTTTTATCCTTTGTATAGTAGCTTTACAAGTGTCTTTTTATACTTGCAGATCCGTTCAGGAAGGACCCGCCAGCCAGGCCGCAGCAGACCCGCCAGCCAGGCCGCAGCAGACCCGTAAACCAGACCGCAGCAGACCCGCAAGCCAGGCCGCAGCAATAATGTCTTCTTCTGGGAGCCCTCCCTCACAGCATCAGCGAACTGAGGTAATATAAATAATGTTTATTTTTTACTCTTATTTTACACCTTTTTTTTTAAACCCTATATGCATGTATTATGTTTTCACAGGAAGCTGAATATGAGGAGCTTACAGGAGGAGACATGCAGGGTGAAGAAATTCAAGGAAGGGGCGTGCAGAGTGTAAGTTTAGCAGATACAAACACTGACATACATAATGCTACACCCAACACAAACATTCATCACAGCACACACAATAACTATGCATCCAACCAAGCATATAATTTTTTTTTACAGTCTTCACAATCCGGTGCCCGCACTAGAGCGACTCCCAGGACATCCCAGCGTCGTCGAGGTGATGCTTCCGGTGGTCGGCGAACAGTAAGTAACACTTTATTTGGGTGATTGATTAATGAACCTCATCTGTCTGAATTTAATATTACTTTTTTTTTTCTTTTTTCACAGGTTTCACAGCGTGCTCCCAACATACCATTCAAAGAGGGGATGATCATAGATGTGGACACCCTCATCGAGGCAGTGCAACCACAGAAGCCGCTGTGGAACATGGCGAACCAATACCATGCCGACCAACCAACCACCCGACGGCTTTGGGATGAAGTGTGCTTGGAGGTTATAGAGAACTGGGAGGAGCTCGATATGAGGGACAAGGATTTAGCGCGTAAGTATTCCAATTTCAGTAACTTATATTACAGCATGTGAAGTGTTGAATACTAACCACTTTGGTTTTTTTTGCTTCACAGGTGACAAGGTTATCATACGGTGGCGGTCACTCAGGGATCGCTTCAAGAGGGACTTCAACAAGGAAATGCAGGCCCCGAGTGGATCGAGAGGACGCAGGAGCAGCCAGTATAAATACTACAGAGCCCTGTTCCTCCGGTCGACGATGGTGAGCAAAAGGTAAATATTCCACACATTTCTGTAGTACAAATGTTTACATGTTTAACCTAATTTTTTTTTCAGCAATGCCAAATGAAATATCAATATATTAATATATCTTTTTTTTCTCTTTTATAGCACCATCTGCAGCACTCGGGAGCCTGCTTCTGAGTTGCCTCCCTCTGGAGGGATCCCTTCGGAGACCGCCACCGGGGACCACATCGAGGTATCCGACCCCTCTTGTGTCATCCCTCTGTCCCATCCACCAGCACTGGAGCAGCAGGGCAGTCTTCATCACATGTAGCTGCAGGTGATGATTTACAGTTCCCTTTACCCCACTCCTCTGACACTGCCGCAACATCTCTACCAACTTTTGGTTCTGGACGGCAGAGTCTGAGAGGTCAGGAAAGGATGACTTTGAATGACTGTTTGATTCTGAATTCAACCGTCCAGAATGCATTCCGAATTTTAGGACAGCAGATAACTTCTGGGTTGAACATGATAAATCAAAATATCATGGAACTCAGAAGTTATATGGAGAGGATGAATTCAGAGTCAAACCAGGCGCCGAGACATATTTTTTTTCAGTCAGTTGTCCGGCAAATGGAAGATTTAAATCCTCACCTGCAGATGCATGTGATGCAAGCCTGTCACAATGCTCTAGTGACTGCAGTCTCCCAGGCCTCCCAATCTACCCATCTACCTATTCCATCATCTTCTCATTCCACCGTCCATCCTCCCTCAGTCCATCCTTCCACTTTGCATCCTTCCACTGTCCATCCTCCCACCACTCCTTCTCCTTTCTCTAATTTCCAATTCCATTCTTCCCAGTGCCTTCCTTCCCCACTGCATTATACCCCAATGACCTCACCATACCCACCCCCAGCCACACCTTCAATGTTCCCACAAACCTCCTCTGTCCATCAACTCCTGTCCCAACCTGTTTTAAACCCCCCTTCCACTTCTGATCCTCACCAACTCCGTTCCCAGTCCTCCCCCCTCCTCGATGTGGTCAGTCCTGTTAACCCCTCCAATGATATCTCCATCCAACAATACCAGCATCTGTAAATAAAATAATGTGTTAAAAATTGTCAAAAAAATAAAAAAAGTTTTGGTTCAAAACAACTGTGTTGTTTAATTTTTTTCTTTAGTGTTAAGTAAAAAAAAAACAAAAAAAAAAAAACACCAGTGGTGTTTAGGTTAAATACACAACACTTTGGTAAAGGTACAAAAAGGTTAAAGGTACACCGGTGGTGTACATGGAAAAAACACACTTTTATTAAATAAAATTGGTGTAAAGGTACCATAACTCTGAAGCAAAAAGGGAACAATTACAAAAGTTTTTCTTACACAAAAAAGGAACCTTGGTATAAAAAAAAAAAAAAAAAATTATACCTTGTCATCTTGCCAGTCAACTCTTCCTTCCGGTGTCACAAAATAATCAGCAAATGTGTCCCTCATTCTTGTCACTGTTACAAGTATGTCATGGCACAACTGTGTTGGTGCACAAAAGAAGGTTCCCACACCAGAATAGATACCAGAAAAAAAATTTTGACACTCAACTTTTTGTCATAAGTGAAGAGTTTTATTTGCAGTCACATATAAACGTTTCGGCTGTAACAGTAAGCCTTCATCAGTACACAAGACTGCTGTTGTTCACTAAACTGC
Organism: Dendrobates tinctorius; assembly: GCF_039654945.1. NCBI lineage: Eukaryota > Metazoa > Chordata > Amphibia > Anura > Dendrobatidae > Dendrobates > Dendrobates tinctorius. Next base: position 13,415,211 of record NW_027361872.1, read on the forward strand.
TGAACGTTAAGATAGGGAGCCACTGTAATAATGGGAGTGATGAGTAAGTAATGTGCCATCCACACTGGATTACAAGGCCTAGAGACCTAAGAGAGAGGGGACGCTAGATCAGTGTCCACAGCAAATGGAAAATAGTGGAATCAATCTTCTATGAGGTCCACGTTTAGTATGGGGATGGAATGGACTCAGATGTAGCTAAGCGGCCTCAGGAACAAGTATGAATATATGGATGGCCTTGTTCATGTACATGTAATATAATGAATAGCCGTTTCGTTGGTGGGTGGTGGCGCCATGTGACCTGGAGAGTACGCAGAATCCACCGCTAGTGTGACAGCTACTAGCGTACTCTCCAGGTCACACGGCGCCACCACCCACCGACGAAACAGCTATTCATTTAATTACATGTACATGAACAAGGCCATCCATATATTCATACTTGTTCCTGAGGCCGCTTAGCTACATCTGAGTCCATTCCATCCCCATACTAAACGTGGACCTCATAGAAGATTGATTCCACTATTTTCCATTTGCTGTGGACACTGATCTAGCGTCCCCTCTCTCTTAGGTCTCTAGGCCTCGTAATCCAGTTTGGATGGCACATTACTTACTCATCACTCCCATTATTACAGTGGCTCCCTATCTTAACGTTCAGCAGTTTTGTGAACAAGAGCAGTCTTGTGTACTGATGAAGGCTTACTGTTACAGCTGAAATGTTTATATGTGACTGCAAATAAAACTATTCACTTATGACAAAAAGTTGAGTGCCAAAATTTTTTTTCTCATTCTTGTCACTGACACAGTACTCCGAACACTTGTCTGGTGATAATCCCACAAGGTGGTTTCACAAACATTTTCTTCCATGGAAACAGGTTCCTTTGAAATTACAAAATTGTGCAGGATTACACATGCCTTCACCACCTCATCCACAGTCTCAGTTTTCATTTTTATGGCCATTAACAGCACTCTCCATTTTGATGTTAAAATCCCAAAAGCGCACTCCAACACTCTTCGCGCTCTTGTCAATCGATAGTTAAAGATTTTTTTCGTGTGTGTCAATCCATGACTTCCATATGGCTTCAGAAGATGTTTAGACAGTTGAAATGCGTCGTCACCAACACACACAAATGGCATTGGTGGGCCTGTTGTTCCAGGGAGTGGTCTTGGAGGTGGGAATTCAAAATTGTCTCCATACAAATGACGGCCCATTGCAGACATCTTGAATACCTGAGAATCATTGGATCAACCATACGCACCAATGTCGACCCCAATAAATTTGCATTTTGAGTCTGCAATGGCCATCAATACAATTGAGAAGAATTTCTTATAGTTGAAATATTCAGATCCGGATCCAATGGGTTTCACAATCCTTATGTGCTTCCCATTCACTGCGCCAACACAATTAGGAAACTGACATATTTCTTGAAAGTTTTCTGCAATCTCAAGCCACCTTTCCTGTGTTGGCTGTGGGATGTACTCCTCATTTAGACAATCCCACAATGCACGGCAGGTCTGTTGTACTATTCCAGAGATTGTAGATATCCCAAGCCGGAACTGGTAATGGAGGGAGGTGAAGGATTCTCCAGTTGCCAGGATCTGTTAAAAAAAAGGGGAAAAAATAAATTTAATACAAACTACAAGCAAGAACATGACAACAAAAGTCTGCAGAATCAGAAAACTTTTAACAAAAAAGATAACTTACCGAAGGGTCACCATCAAACGCTCCGCCGGTGATATAGAAAAGCGCAAGTAGGTGTCCCTTCTCTGGATTTGCGCTCCAACATGCTCCACCAAAATCTCAAACAGGTCCTGTCTCATCCGCACATAACTGAAGAACTTGTCCAGGTTATCCCTCAATTCCAGATAAAGTGTCGAAAAAACTCCAAGGGTCAATCTCTGTGCATTTATAGGATGAATCCACTGCCGTCTCTTCTTTCGCCGACGCAGGATGCACAGTCTTGTTTCCTCCCTATGCCGAGCAATAATTGCCAAACGATTGCACTCAAAATCAAAATCCACACAGATGCTATTAATATTCGCTATTATTCCTTCCATCTATGCCACTAGCTCTACAATCTTTCAAAGATATTGTGTTAAATCACCATAGATTTAGTTTTCCCCTAGTTTCCAGGATCCAATCACGTTTGGGAGCAGTTTCCAAGAGCAATTCATATTTGGGAGCATCCCATTTGGAGGTGTGGAAAAACAGATCCGTCTGAAAACGGATCCAACGGATGATAAAAATGGATGCAAGAGGATGGTACGGATCCGTTTTTTGACGGATCCGTATAAAAATCTGTACAGCGGATCAGTCAAAAAACGGATCCGTATCATCCGCTTGCATCCGTTTTGCCACATTTATAGCGGATCCGTCAATCCGCCGCGATGTCGGATCTTGACTGACGTCGAAAAACTGAAGTATGAAACAGGCCTAATGGATTAGGGATTCATTAAACCTCCACTGAAACAAACAAAGCAGGACTATCTGATAGATGAGAGTTGGAGCTATTGCGGCATGGTCCGAGAAGGTGATGGAGATTAGTTTGTTTGACAAATAATATCCAGGAGCATGTGTCATGGAGAGTGGAACATCAGTCAGAAGGGCGCGTGAATTATCATAAATCTACCAGCTGAGATTCATGGAGAGAAAGGTGAGCTTAGCACAGCAATCATTGCGAGAGGCGAGTGTTTCCTGGGATACATCCCGATGTGGACCCAGGGTTAAATTAATCTCCCAAATTAGGAATTTTCTTTTTGCACATAGATCAAAGGGCAATCACTACTGGATGATCACAATGATCTGTCATTCTTATTTGGTTGTGTCATGTACAATAACAAAGGCCCCGTTAAGACATGAATATTAAAATTCCAAACATTATAAGGAAACAGGCAAATAAAAAAATGCAAAATTCCTCTTTCCAGGAAAATTTGAGCAAGGATGTTGTTTACGAATGGAGGTTGTTTTGTGAAATGCTCCTGTGGAAAAATAACCAAGAGTCAAGCTGAGCGGCTTTAGGGAGCTTAAAACACGTTCAAATTAGTCTTTACATTATTCAACACATTACTGTGATATTATGTAAAACAGAAGTCTTTGCACCAGCTCCTATAAAACATAATGCTGGGAGCCAAAGTTAAGCTGATATTTAATAAGTTCCAATTCAGGCAATATGAGGTGACTGTCACATCCAAAAGAATTCTGCACCTTTGGCTTTTCACTGTGAGCCTTAGGCAATGTCAAGGCTGGCATCAGGCCTAGAGGGTGCCTAGTGCCATACTCTAGAGACATTTCACGACAAGAGGAAGACGCAGACTTTCCAATACCGAGTTACTCATGGCCAAGCTTTATTGTGTGTTCTGTGCATTTCACTTTCGGATCTATTTTTCCATAGGTTGATATTTCTATAAATAATACTTCAGGCCGTTACATTTGTGCACATTAAGAAATATAATTAAAAAGGAGAATAAAGTGCACTTGGAAGTATGAGGTGACTCAGGTTCGCAAAAGTCAGAACAAAGGAATTCTCTTACGCTGCAGCTCGGAAAAAGCCTTGAAAACCAAATTGTGTCTGGTTTCCTGAGGCAGGTTATAGGGAAGGATGAAAGGAGTCTATGAACTCAGCGTACACTTCAGTGAGTAGCAGACACTAGAGTTTATTAAAGATGGCCACTATATTTCCAAATGAGAATTAACAATATGATGATCTTGAAAGTTAAATCTTATCTGACAACCAAAAATATACAGTAATTATATGTGATGACCAGGATGACAACTCGGCGGGTAACCAGCTAGCCTCCCGGGCAATAGGATATGGACATCTTGTGAGGCAGGATAGTCAAGAGCTCCGGGGTCGGTAACAAAGGGCATGTAACAGCCAAAGGAAAAAGACAAAAGCGTAGTCAGGTAACAGTTTGAGGTGAGAGTATCAGGAAGCGGATCAAGACGAAGGGGTAAGTCAAACAGATGGTCAAAAAGGTTAATCCAAGGTCGGCAACAAAGATCAGAAAAAAACTCAGAGTACAGAGCAAGCAAACATACAACTTGAGCAAAGCTACAATTGTCAAAGGTCTGACAATTGACAGAGTGCTAAATAGCCATGTAATCACCCAGAATAGATGACACCTGGAGGAGATCCCACAAAACCAGCTATATGGGACAGCTAAGCTGTCAATCACAATACTCACTCACAATCCTGACAGTTAACCAAGCCCTCGATCCCACTGGGTGGCAGAGCGGTCATTCACAGCGTCCCTAGGACACCATGAGTGGTGGAATCGTGACAATACCAGTAGACTGGGACAGGTACTGCAGTTTTAAAATACTTAGCTGGACATAGAGATGACTTTCCAGCTGTTCAATTCTCTATTCTAAGGTCTGCACAGATACCAATGAGATCAGAAGCCTTGTTAGGTAAGTAATTCACTAGACCACCTGAAGCTGTGCTCGCAGAAGATCATTCACCAGTCGTTCTCAGCCCGGATGGTCGCATCTTGGCACCATCCAAGTTGAAAACTGTTAATCCCCAGACATTGATTACGATGTGGGACAGAACGACGGAGAGGTGAGGGATATTTTTGTTTTTTATTTTTGTTTTATTACAGGAGACAAGGGTTTTGGGGGAATACGTGTTAGGTGAGTAACTGTGTTTGTTATTTTTAAATAACAGAAGTAAAAGTCTTTTTTTAATTTCAAATAAAAGACTTTATTCTGGCTTTGTCTCTGTTTACCATATAACTATAAGTTTAGTAACAATAGGTGTCTTATAGATGCCTCTCCATTACTAATCCGTGGGCTTGTTGTCACCTGACAATAAAAAAGGTGACATCAACCCCACAATTATGAACCCCACTTGCCATTGCTACAGGGCAAGTGGGAAGAGCCGGGCAAAGCACCAGAATTGGCGCATCTAATAAATGAGTATTTTCTGGGCAGCTGCGGGCTGTTATCTTTAGGCTGGGGGGTCTACATCCGTGGCCCCTTACCAGCGTGAGGCAACCAGGCTCCAGCTGTCTGCTTTAGCAAGGCTAGTTGTCAAAAATGGAGGGGGGATCCCACACCAATATTTTAAATTTATTTACTTATATAATTGAAAAATACGATGTGGAGACCCCTCTATTCTTGATAACTAGCCTTGCTGAAGCAGGCAGCTGAGGGTTGCAGCCCCAAGCTGTGAGTTTTGCCTGTCTGGTTATCAAAAATACAGGGGAACCACGCCTTTTTTTAAAAAAATTATTTACAGTGCAGGTGACAGCTGATGAATACTCCCATCGGCCACCTGCTCTCATTGTTATTAGCGGCAGCAGGCCTCATCTGATGGGAGCAGCAGTCCCATCAGCCAATACCAATGAACAGAGGTAAACTTTATACCTCCGATCATAAATGCGGGCTCACGCTGTCATTTGACAGCATGGGAACCACGGCTGTCTGACTGGCAGTGATGATCAGAACCAGTGTTTGCCGCGCTGTCATGCCCATGACAGTGCGACAAACAAAACACCCAGTATTTGGGGGGCCGAATCCGAACAGTAACACGGTAGGTCATGCAATACCTACCAAAATATCCAAATGCAAGCAATATATATACATATATTTTATACCTATATATAATATATTCTTTACAGAAAGTTCATAGAAGGAGGATGCACCATTATTCTTCATATTGCCAACTCTACTCTAGGCTTTCCTTTCAGAGGACTATGGGTACATCATTACAAGTGAGGCATCTGTAATGTCATTTCACACTAGCTAGAAAGATAGCACTTCACAGCATGACTCTAAAGTAGGAAAAATTTATCTGCTTTTCTCGTTACAACAAAAATCCCTTTTGGGTGAAAACTATTGATTTGAAGGTTAAATAAATTCATCTCGCTGGGCCCCTGTGTAATTTAAAGTAAGTTGGCCTTGGGAATCTTTCTGACATTTTTAACATGTGCTGTTCACGTCAGTTTTTATCAAGGAAATAACATAAGAACTCCCAGGAGTTTTTTTTTACGGTGTGATCATTATTAATTATAGGATTTCTTAATGGGTTATGCCATGTCAATTCCTTGTGGCATGGTTAAGTGACGTTTAAATTAACAGGCTATAGTCAACTATGTGAAACGGATCTTCTATACACTTCTGACTAGCAGATTGTGCTTTTACCATAGGCTATGGGAATCACGAGAGGTTTTATAATAACCTGCAGGAAAATAAGCTAAATCAACTCAATTTGTCCTGACAGTAAACTTAAAGACCGAGTTCATGTTCAGAATTTCCTAAAACCTCTTGAAATACCTGCTTGAGCAATGTGTGTATATACAGTACCACCTATAATATAAAGTATAAATACATATATTTAATTTAATTTTGTGGTAATAGTTTATTTTTATTAACAAAATAAAAAGTGAATGAACTGAGTAAAAATCTAAATGGACCATTATTTGGTGTGACTAACCGCATTCAAAAAAGAATCAATTCTTCAAGGTACATTAACGTAATAGTTTTTGAAGCACCTAGATTCCTCCCACAGTCCAAAGATACAGTGATAGGGAATGTAGATGTGAGCCCTAATGGTGACAGTGGCGATAATGCCTGTAAAATGCTGTGGAATTAATCTCGCTATATAAATGAGTAAATTAAATAAAATAAACTCAGCCAAGTGGTTGTTCCAAACATCTTGGATAACTAACCACATATTTTTGTCATGGTGTATTCTGAATGCTGGGCAGGCGGTGTAGGGGTTAATTGGTAGAGCCTCCTTCTGGGTCTGGTGAGGGTTTTTATAGCTTCAGGTGAGGACCCTCCCCTGTCGTTTATACTCCTAGTTTGAGTGTGCCCGACCCTGCTCCGTTTGTGCTCTCGCCTGTCCTGGTACGATTGTTTGGTGTATGATCTGGTTTGGCCTCGGTTTACGTCTCTTGGATTCTGATTTTGTACTTGTGTGTCCGTCCCATGTATGACCCCTGGCTTTGTCCTGACCTCTCTGTGATCGTGCCTCTGGTACTTCTGCCTCCGTCTCGTATGTGACCCTCTGCTACGCCTGACTATTCTCTGACTCACGATTCTGTACCTCGTTTGCCCGTACTGTGTATTACCTCCGTTTTGCCCGACTGAGTTTTCTCCCATCTCTGAAAGCAGGACGCTAAGCCCCGCCCCCTTGTAGTCACATGACCGTAGGTCCTGTGCCTGCTTGCTAAAGCTTCAGCGTTCAGGTCCTGTGCATCTGTACTTTCTGGCTATTCCAGTCCCCGGGGCCCCTACAGTACAGGTGAGTCCCTGCTCAGCGGAGGCTGCATGCCGACGCTGTAAGGAACCTGATAATTTTCTTTGGATGTTGGTCTTCTGTCTCCTCATATAATCCAAGATAGACCCGATGATGTTGAGATCAGGACTTGAGCCATATCATCACTTCCAGGACTCCTTGTTCTTCTTTCATGCCACAGGTGATACATCATGGCAAGAATAAGCACAATAACAAGACACAAGTGTCATGTCGGACACTGTTCACACCAGGGTGTCCGGCAGACAGCGGTAATACCCTATTCCACTACAGTATGCTCAGGGACTTTGTTGGGTATTCTGTTCCAGTCGGGATAGGGTTAACCAGGTTGTCATGCTGGCTGAGGGCTGGGCCACGCCCTTGGTCTTTAAATAGTCCGTCCTGACTATGGGCGTCGCCGACTATAGCTTTTGCCTAGTGCTAGCAATACCGGTCAGCAGTGGTGGTTTTGGAGCGTCTGATATCTGGTGCAGTATATCTCTCAGTTGTTCTTTCTCCTATCTGGTATATATATATATTTGGTTGCCCTTGCACATTATTGTATTCCCTTGTGTATTAACGGTGTGGTGTTTCTTTTACCCCTGTCCATACGTATTTGTGGGGTCTGGTGTCTGGTCCCCTCACCGGGTGGAGGGTGGTGGGTTCAGCTTAGGGCTGGACAGGAGACAGGGACAGGGTGGAGGCCCAGGCAGGCACACCTTCAGTGTAAACCCTGGGTTGAGGGACAGACAGGGTTTTCCCTAGTCTGAGGGACACTGCAGGGGTCCAGGGGTTTTAGCCCAAAGTAACCTAGGCATACCATGACAACAAGGTAGTTATGCTGCATTAGCAAGGTCTGTCCCAGGCAAAGATTTCAAAATCAACTGGGGTTTCAAGATGTGATGTTCAAGCGCTTTTGACGAATCACCAAGAAATGGGCAATGTAGAGGATCGTTAATGTAGTGGTTGCCCATGGAAACTTAGCGGAGAAGATGAAAGAAACATAATGCTTACTTCTTTTCAAAATCAGAAGATGTCCAGCAGTGCAATGAGCTCAAAATTGGGAGGAACTATTGGGACTCACGCTAATATTTGGAGAAGTCTGGTCAGCTTTTGGCCGAAAACCATATCTTTGACATGGCTAAGTGAGCTATACATGAAAACATTGGAACTGGGGAGCAGAAAATGGCAGCAAGTGCTTTAGCCTAATGAGTCAAAATGTGAAATATGTGACTGTATCTGAAGGCAGTTTGTTTGCCAAAAGGTTGGAGAACGGCACAATAATGTAGGCAACTGTTAACCATGGTGGAGGTTCCTTGCAAAGTTACATTTGAATAAATGGAAATGGGGATTTGGTCAAGATAAATGGTGCTCTCAATGCTTACAAAAACAAACACGTAGCTACTTATCCTTCATGAAATTACATCACAGTGGTGTCTGATGTGGTGCTTTAAATTTATTCTGCAGCAGAACAATGACCCTAAACATACAACCAATGTCATTAAGAATTAGGATCGGTACCAGCTTATATCCACAAAGGACCTGTGATTCTCCAAGATGTTTAGAACAACCTTTCTGCAGAGTTCCGTCAACAACTGTGGGGGCCATAGAATCACCTTCAGCATAAAAAAAATAAAATTACAGTTCACATTTTAGTAGATTCCTCTGCAAGCTGACAGCTGAATGACCTGTTATGTGACCTTACATTAGCTTCTGGTCTACAGTGAATGTGATTTGTCCAGCAATGTAGACATTTTTAATCCTTAAAAAAGTTTCCCTCGATTAGTCCCATAAATAAAAGGGCAGCAGTCATACATGAGCATGCCTTGACATTTAAACCTGATTAAGAAAGAATGTGAGATCGGGCGGGATATCTGTTCTTGTAATCTGGGGCTAATAGTAGTGGGGCCCGAAGAGATCAGAACATTTATCACCAATACTCTGGATGGGTCATGAATGTCTTTTGGCGATAAAACCCCTTTACATCTCATACAGGAATAGACTCTTATTTGAGTACAAATTTCCAGAAAGAAAAACATTTTAACAGGTCACTATAACCTACAACAAAATGGGCTGTCTAAAATTATTAACATTTTTTACAAAGTTTGCAGAGTTAAAGCATGCTCAATGAGCTGCATAGAGGAAGCAGTAAAACATAATTATAAAGTAACCTCCTCTTCTTTGATTTTACTGCCTTAATTAGTTCCTTCTCTAAACCAAATAAAACATTACTCTAAAATAAATAAACCACTTACTCTGCTGGTTCAGGTATGTCTTCTAGTGATGAGTCTGAAATCACTTGCAAAAGGCTGAAGACTCCCCATCTAAACCATCACAACTTACCGTAAGTGAATCTGATGAAAAGTGCTACTATACAGCTTCTTCACTTGTATAATGAAGAGATACAGCGGACATAAAAAGGCTACGCACTCCTAAAAAGTTTTTGTCATGTAAAAAAATCATTCCAAAATGCATCAGTTCAGAACTTTTTCCACCTTTAATGTTACAAATAATATGTACAATTCAATTAAGAAAAAAATGACATTCTTTTGGATGGAATAAGAAAAATGAAGAACTAAAATAATCTAGTTGCATCAATATGCACACTTTTAATCTAATACTAATAAAAGAGATGAAGCACTATAGAAATCTTGCAGATGTGCGCAGCTGTGTTTTCTCAACATCATTGAGCCGCTGAAGCCAGGTGTATGTGTCTCGGCATCAGAGAGGCGCACTGTGCATGATCGGAAGTCTTCTGCATTTTAACATGAGCGTAAATATGATTGGCTAATTCTGATCTACATTCCCAATTATTATCAGAAGGTGTCCACCCTTATGCAACCATATTATTTTAGTTTTGTTATTTTTATTTTCTTATCAAAATGATTTTAGTTTGTTTCACAAAGGATTTGTATACATCATTAAAGGGAACCTGTCACCAGGTTTGGCTGATATGAGATGCGACCACCGCCTTTCAGGGCTGATATACAGCATTCTATAATGCTGTATATCGGCCCCCAACCTGACCTGTAAGAGAGGAAAAATAACTTTTATTATACTCACCTGCGGGGCGGTCCGGTCCGAGGGGTGACACTCTTCTTGGTCCGGCGCCTCCATCTTCTTGCGATGCCGCCCTCCTTCTTGGTTCATGTGGATGACACGTCCCTGCATCATCCACACAGTCAGCTCGGCACCGTGTTCCTGCACAGTCGCACTTATCTGCCCTGTTGAGGGCAGAGCAAAGCCCTGCAGTGCGCAGGCGCTGGTGAAAGGTCAAAGAGGCCCAGCGCCTGCGCACTGCAGGACTTTGCTCTGACAGTAACAGGGCAGATAAGTACTGGTCATGTGATAAATGCAGAGGTGCATGGCTCACTACATTAGTTATCACAGATCTGTCCTGTAATGACCCACCGTTATGAATGATCATCACATGCACAGGACAAACTAGACTGTAGGAAGTATTCTTATAGCCAATGTCCCTCGCTGACGATAAGGCTTATCAATGTCCTGTACAATTTTCAAGTTAGATTCACTATTATGGTATAGATCACATTAAAATCATCGTACAGGTAGCGCCTCTACTTTCTATTCTTCATTCTCCAGTTTTTTTTAGATATTAAGCACTATGTATAAACATTTACATTTTAAGATAAAAAGCTGCGACTCCAGCTCCACCAACTCTTTATTTCAGTTACACGGCAATAGCAGTGTATGTCTACCATAGTGTCATGTCTCAGGATTCAATCTGGCGGTCCTGTGCTGTTTTTGGCATCTCTGTCCGCTGAGCCACAGCAGGTTCTGTTGGTGTCTAGGTGCTGATTACCTTTTGCCTTTGTCCATTCCTTTCAGACAGCACATGTTTTTCACTTGTCATCTAGCATGTCCTATCATCCTGCAGGTGTTACCACTTAAACCTTCTCTGCTTGCGATAGTCTTTGGTGGATTCTGCTTGGAGTTCTAGTCCTACTCCTGAGTATCTAGGCCAGTCACATAAGTGTACTGCTGAGGTTTCTTTCTTACACTGTACTCCCCCTTGATTCCTTAGGAGGTACGAGATACACTCAACAGCCTTTCAGGGAGCCAGGTCCGAGTTGTATTCTCTAGTTTTACAGTCAAGGTTTATCCAGGTCGCGCTGGAGAAAGCTAGGGCCTGTGTTACTTGATACTATAATCTGTACAGGAACTGGGTGGTGTTTGTGCATTTTTCATAGTTAGATCCTTTATGTATGTGGGCATTACACATATGAATTAATCAAGTTCCTGATACATATGGATAAGGCATCTATAAAGTCCCATTTATACAAGTGAAGCCAATATGGCCTCTATTGCAAATTCTGTTATTTTACTGTATGGAAAAGCATAGCAGAATGCACTATTCCATAAAGTGGAATTAAGTGAAAAAAACATTTTTTTTGTGATAAACTCACCGTAAAATCCTTTTCTCCGAGACGCTCATTGGGGGACACAGGTACTGTGGGTGTATGCTACTGCCGCCAGGAGGCTGACACTAAGTGGATGAAAAAGAGGTTAGCTCCTCCTCCGCAGTATACACCCTCGCCTCGATTGCAGGCAGAATCAGTTTGGTGTAAAAACAGTAGGAGATCTACAAGACAAAATCAGCCTCAATGTTGGTAACAACATGACTAGAAAACCCACCTGGTATCTTAAATACCTATTAATAAGCAAAAAGGAGCCAATTGGCTAACAGGGTGAGTGCTGTGTCCCCCAATGAGCGTCACGCAGAAAAGGATTTTATGGTGAGTTTATCACAAAAATCCATGTTTCCATGTTTCTCCTTTGCCTCATTGGGGGACACAGGTACTGTGGGATGTCCCAAAGCAGTCCCTGGGTGGGAGTTGATTCACCGGTCCAAGCTACACGACCCTACTAAGGGTGCGCCACTGCCTGGAAAATCCTTTTACCCAGGCTGCATGTGCTGAAGCCAGCGTATGGACATTTATAATGTTTGGAGAATGTGTGCCAGCTGAACCAGGTTGCCGCCTTTCCTACCTGCTCCGCCGATACCTGGAACCGGAAAACCCGTGAGGCGCCCACTGTTCGAGTTGAGTGCGCTCTGATCTCTGCTGGCATAGCTGCGCCTCCGATGCGGTAGGATTCCTGAATCATCAGGCGAATCCATCTGGCTATGGTCGTTCTTGAGGCAGCAAGTCCCTTCCTGTGACCCTCAGGGAGCATGAACCGCGTGTCTGTCTGACCAAAGGTTGCCGTCCGTGACACGTATCTCCTGGGAGCTCTCCCCAGGACCAACGTATGAAGAGCCCTTTCCACCCGGTGTACTGGAGCCGGGAAAAAAGGAGGGCAAGGCAATATCCTCATTAAAACGAAATGAAGAAACAAACTTCTGCAGAAAAAGGGGGAGCTGGCCTCAGAACCACCTTCTCCTTGTGAGATATCAGGAACGGAGCTCGGCAACATAGAACTGCCAGCCCCGGGTCCCGCCTGATTGATGTTATCAACACGAGGAACACCACCTTCCAGGAGAGGTATGTTGAAGACACCTATTGTAGTGGCTTGGATGTTGCTTCCTGCAAACGCCTAGTGTTATGAATGAGTCACCGTAGGAGGCAAAAACACAAATACTAGCTAAGTCCAGAAAACCAGAGAAGTTGGCAGCTATCGGATTGCAGACCCCTGAACCTATCAACAACAACTAGCAGTAGCCGTGGGGGGTTCCTACGGTGCCCTAGACCCCTCGATCACAGCCGGAGAACTAAATAGCCTAAAGACAGACAGGGAAATCTAAACTGCCCCAGAGCAAACCCCAAAGCATTAGGCAGCCCCCAACATATAATGACGGTGAAGCAAGGAGGAAAAACACTAACACAGATAGAAAGATAGGCTGAGCAAATGATGGGGCCCAAGTTAACTAAATAGGACAGGATAGAAAAGCTGCTGTCTGACAGCCACAAAAACCCTATCAAAACAAGAGCCAACAGGCTGATAGGGAAAAAAGCCCTGAGGACGCCAGGCTTCAAAAAGACTATATCAGTACTCAGGTATTTTCTGAAGACAGAGTAAAAAGGAAATCAGCTCACCCCAGCAGGGAAGGGCAGAAATCCAGAAAAACAAGGCAAAACAAAACAAAAACACAAATGCAAAAAGCAGAACAGCAAACGTAGCTTTTGAGAAGCAGGAATCAGACTGGTCTCCTAGAATCCCTCAGAGAAATCATCAGCAATGTAGAAGGGCTTCGGCTGCCTTATATCCAGTCAGCAATTCCCGTCACCCAGTCATCATCATCCTTCTCAGGTGCTTGGTAATCAGCCTCACTACCTTCCTTCACCAGAAGAGGGAGTTCATCAGACCTCAATGGTGAAGGGGAAAATGAACTCACAACAGCCTAGGACCAGGTTAAGGTCCCAGTTGTCCCGAGGGGTCCTATAGAGGGGTACCAAGTGTGAGACCCCATTGCTGAAGGTCCATACCTGCAGATTGTTAGCAATTCTGCGCTGGAACAGGACGGATAAGGCAGATATTAGTCTCCTAAGGGAACTTGGAGCTAACCCCAAGTCCATGCTGGACTGGGGAAAAAAAAAAAAGACAATGTTGGGAATAGAGAATCCCAGTGGAGAACGACCGTGGTCCTGACACCATGAAAAGACAATCCTCCAGGTGTGGTGGTAAATATGTACTGAGGAGGGCTTCTGGGCACTAACCATTGTAGTAACCACATTGCGTCCGAACCCAGCCTAGGCCAAAAACCAAGATTCAACGGCTAAGCATTCAAACAGAGGGCCCCTGGATTCGGGTGGTAGCTCGGGACCTGAGAAGGTAGATCTAGGCGCCCTGGCAGTCGCCAGGGAATGTCAGCGAGTAGCTGTATCAGGTTTGCGTACTTCGCCCGCCGAGACCAATCTGGGGCCAGAAGCGTCACTGGAACCTCCTTCTGCCTTGATTCTCTTGATAATCCTTGGGAATAGCGGCAGCGGGGAAAATATACTGGTTCCATGGCAGAACCAACGCATTCCCGGCACTTGCCTGCGGGTCCCGGGACCGAGGCGACCACCCTGGCGCCTACCCCGGAAGACGTCTGTTCCATGTCCGGCGATCCCCAACATCGGCATACTTACCGGAAAAGACCTCGGGGAGTAGTGACCATTCCCTGGACACAAGACCCTGCCGGCTGAGGAAGCCTGCCGCCCAGCTCTCTGTGGACGGCCGATCACCGAGTGATTCCTCTCGGCCCAGTGAGGGATGTGCCTCACTTCGTACTTGGCTGCTCTGCTGCGGGTGCTTCCCTGGTGATTATGTTAGCCACTGCCGTGGCGTTGTCCGCCTGAATCCGGATAGGGCGGCCTACTACAGTAGGGGATGCTGAAAAAGTTGCGGAGCCAGCCAGGCTGCTTGAATTTCTAACAAGTTGGTTGAGATGCGTGCCGCCTGCGGCGACCATCGTCCCTCGCGATGGTGAAAAAGACTGCACCGTAGCCGGAGGAAACCGGCGTCGGTTGTGACCATCAACCCTTGGTCGGGGAAAAGGGTTTCCCCTGAAGATGGGAGGAACTGACTGTCCTCCATCCAAGTGCCTGTCTGACCGGCCTAGGCAACAGGCACTGGTGGTCGAGAGAGAACGGGTTCTTGTCCCATGATGACAAGAGGGTGTGCTGCAGGGGGTGAGGATGGAGTTGGACAGCTGGGGATTGCTCCCATTGCTGCCACCCTCTTCTTTATGACCCTCATGCAAAGACGAAAGGTATGAGGGACTGGCTGGCGAAGTATCTGGACTCCTTGCCGAAGAGCTAGGGCCTCGTCTTGAGGAAGGATCACCAACCCTCGGGAGGTGCTGAAGATCATCCTTAAAAGGGAACTCCTTTGAACTGGGACCGGGGATGATCTCTCCAGGTTGACCAACCACCTGAAGCAGGCAAGAGTATCTAGCGTGATGTTGATGCTCTCCTCGCATGCTCGATATGAGGGGCCCTTGATCAAAAGGTCTTCTAAACAAGGCAAGACAACTATGCCCCGGGAGTGCAGGAGGGCCATGACGACCGCCCTGACCCCTGTGGACACTCCGGGGACGATAGCTAGCCCGAAAGGGAGAGCTGTGAACTGAAAGTATAGGCCGCGGATAGCGAAGTGTAGAACGTTCTGATGTGGAGAGACAATGGGGACGTACAGGTACGCGTCTTGGATGTCGCTAGAAAAACCTCCTCCATGTTCTATAGCCGCTATCACCAAGTGAAAAAACTCCATCCGGAACTGTCCTGATCCTGACAAATCCGTCCAGAAGATTAAGGACCAGAATGGGCCTCATAACCCTGTCCCTTTGGAGACCGTGAACAGGTCGGAATAGAAACCCTGACCTCTTTCGCCTTCCGGCCCAGGGATGACAGCGCCATGTTTCCGGAGCAACTCGATGGGGGCTGTTTGACAAAGTCTAACTTGTACCCCGAGGATACCAGCTCCCTTACCCATGTGTTATGCCCGAAGGAGAGCTAGACATGGTGAGGCCAGAGTAGGCGACTGCCTACTCTGCTGGTGTCGCCTGGCACTTGCCTCGCGCTATTAGGCCGAAGATCCGCGGGATCTAGGTCCCCTTGACCAGGGGTTGTTGGTATCGCATTCTCCCCAATGGGTTGGCTCCATATGAGACTTGATGAGTCCTAGTTGGGGCAACCTGCAACTGGAGTAGGTTGCTGGAGCTCCCCTGGGGTTGTGAAAGGACCGAAACCGTGTCTGACTCAGGTGACGAAAAAAGCTGCTTAACCCTTTATTTGAGGGAGAAAACTGTTTCTGCCCCCCTGTGGGGTCAGAAATAAGCTGGTCCATTCTTTCTCCAAACAGGCGAATGTAGCCACACTCAGCCTAGAATGGCCGATGGCACCCCTCTGATAAGGGCAAGAAGTTAGGGACTTCTTAGAGGTTAAATCTGCACGCCAAGTCCTCCTAATTAACAATATCTGCTATCTCCGCAGGCAGGTCCATATCCTGCAAGGCTCTGTACAATGATTCAGACCCAGAGCCCATGGCCTTAACTCCCAAGTTGCCGGAAACGAGGGAGAAAGTGCTGAACCCAACGCCTCAAATACTGAGCGAGTCAGGCCCACTATGAGACAGTCGGTGGGATCCTTAATAGCGAAACCGTTAGGTATGGACAACAGGGCTTTAGCGGCCAAGCGCGATACGGGTGGATCTACCGCTAGGAATTCCACCCACTTAAAACGTCAAGCGTCTTCTCTATGTCGTCACTCTGGGTGAACGGCAATTACTCTAAGAGGCTGCTTGACCCACTCAAATGACACCCTGTGCTCTGAGGCCAGGGTGAACTTATTTGTTAATTCCCAGGGTCTGGTTGGCGGCCTTCGAAAAGGCTGTTCATTGTTTCCTGTTAACTCAGAGTAACTAAGTCAAGGGCCTCATCCGTCGTAATCTGAATTCTCGTTATAGACTACTGGCGAGGGCGAGCGAGAGGCAGAGCTCACGGATGCCGAGGCATCGGACGAACCGGGAGACGCTGTGTGGGTTCGATTCCCACGCGTCTACCTAGTGAGAGAGCGGCTTCTGCAGACCGGAGGCTTCTGAAAGGTGGAGGACCCCTCCAGGACAAGCGAGCCACTATCCCTGCCCATACCTGGGGCTTGAAGGGACTTGATTGCTCTCGTAATGCCGTACATGCAGCATACAGAAAACGTGTACGTTTTAGCCGCTCTGGGCATGGTGACCCTGTTAGGTGATATGCCTGCAGGGTTCCACTACTTAGCCTCTGGCAAAAAAACAGAGGGTGGACTTCTCCTTCAGGGGTAGCACTTACCCCAGTCATGTGCCCCGTCCTGGATCTCCTTTAGGCGTCCAACCTGCCGAACCGCTGCACGCTTTTCCAAAAGGTGCACCTCGGCGTGTGGGCGGCCCTGCAGGGAGAGAAGGTGCCACCGGTGACGCCCTATGGCCGAGCTTCTGCTCGAGGCCAAACACCGGCTGAAGCCGGGGACTAAAATTTTCTGGAGGCGGGTCCGGAGGAAGTACGCGCATCACGGGGGCGGGATTTCTGCCCGCGGCCTAGTACTGGCAGAAGCCGGGGACTAAATTTAGGGCTCCCACCCGAACACGGGGATGGGAGCACCAAGAAACCGCGGCCGTGTAATTATATATGCTGCCAAGCGCTAACGCTGTGGGGGCGCATGCTGGCGCCTGACCGCTACTGCCGCCCAGGGGAATGCCGACCCTGGGGGTTTCAGGCGCCTTCCCAGGACACCTCCTTCAGCGCCTCACCCCTGGAGCTCCAGCTGATTCTCAGGTTAGGGGGGGGAAGGGGGGCTGTATCCAAATCAAGGACGGTGCAGGCACCCTAGCTCCATCTTTTCCTCCAAGGGATGAGGAGAGGGACCGTCCGCCGCCTTGCAGCACCGCAGTCTAGCCTTGGTGGTGCAGTGGGGGCTGCACGGACTATTCATAGGCCTCTCTACAGCCTAGGGTTTCCTACCTTAGGGTGGTCAGGGCGAGTCCGGCATCATGTCCTGCGTCGCGGGAAAGGATACGTGGAGGTGACACTCGCACGTGCTGGCCCGTTGTTGGTTTGGGGAAATCGGACCCTTTCAATAGGGTCCGTTGCCCTTGTCTCATCTTCATGGAAAGTAGAAAAAACAAACAAGTCTGGGAAAAAAACGACCAGACATGTCCCACGTCGCGGGAAAGGATACGTGGAGGTGACACTCGCACGTGCTCGCCCATTGTTGGTTTGGGGAAATCGGACCCTTTCAATAGGGTCCGTTGCCCCTGTCTCATCTTCATGGAAAATAGAAAAAGGGAAAAAAAAAAGGACAAGTCTGGAAAAAAGACCAGACGTGTGTGCCTCCTAGGACACTAAGCAAAAACTGATTCCGCCTGCAATCGAGGCGAGGGTGTATACTCCGGAGGAGGAGCTAACTTCTTTTTCATCCACTTAGTGTCAGCCTCCTGGCAGCAGTAGCATACACCCACAGTACCTTTGTCCCCTAATGAGGCGAAGGAGAAAAAAATTATACCGCACGGTATATGGAATCACATGGGTGATAGACGTCTCCATATTTCATCCGCTACCTGTTTCCGATAAATGTATACAGTTGTGGCCAAAAGTATTGACACCCCTGCAATTCTGTCAGATAATACTCAGTTTCTTCCTGAAAATGATTGCAAACACAAATTCTTTGGTATTATTATCTTCATTTAATTTGTCATTGTCCTAAAGCCAAATTGGATATAATTCCACACCAAACATAAAAAAAGAGGGTGGACAAAAGTATTGGCGCTGTTCGAAAAATCATGTGATGCTTCTCTAATTTGTGTAATTAACAGCACCTGTAACTTACTTGTGGCACCTAACAGGTGTTGGCAATCACTAAATCACACTTGCAGCCAGTTGACATGGATTAAAGTTGACTCAACTTCTGTCCTGTGTCCTTGTGTGTACCACATTGAGCATGGAGAAAAGTAAGAAGACCAAAGAACTGTCTGAGGACTTGAGAAACCAAATTGTGAGGAAGCATGAGCAATCTCAAGGCTACAAGTCCATCTCCAAAGACCCGAATGTTCCTGTGTCTACTGTGCGCAGTGTCATCAAGAAGTTTAAAGCCCATGGCACTGTGGCTAACCTCCCTAGATGTGGATAGAAAAGAAAAATTGACAGGAGATTTCAACCCAAGATTGTGCGGATGTTGAATAAAGAACCTTGACTAACATCCAAAAAAGTTCAAGCTGACCTACAGTCCGAGGGTACAACAGTGTCAACCCGTACTATCCGTCGGCGTCTGAATGAAAAGGGACTGTATGGTAGGAGACCCAGGAAGACCCCACTTCTTACCCCGAGACATAAAAAAGCCAGGCTGGAGTTTGCCAAAACTTACCTGAAAAAGCCTAAAACGTTTTGGAAGAATGTTCCTCTGGTCAGATGAGACAAAAGTAGAGCTTTTTGGCCAAAGGCATCAACATAGAGTTTACAGGAGAAAAAAAAGAGGCATTCAAAGAAAAGAACATGGTCCCCACTTATCCTGCTCTCTACAGATGCCGAAAAGGCTTTTGACCGTATTGGCTGGAGATATATGGCTTGTGTTTTGCAGAGGTTTGCCTTCCCTCCTCCTTTCATAGACGCAATCATGTCACTGTATGCCTTCCCCACAGCCAGGGTCAGGGTGAATGGGATATTGTCGGCGCCTTTTGCCATCAATAATGGCACTAGGCAGGGTTGCCCTCTCTCCCCTACTTTATTTGTCTTAGTGATGGAGTCATTCATCCAAGCCATCAGGCAGGACCCCGGGATTGAAGGGTTTAAAATTAATCATCTGGAATTGAAAGCGGTTGCCTTCGCAGATGACCTTTTATTACTTTTATCTAAAACGAGAACTGCAGTTCCTAGGGTCCTGGAACTCTTCTCCCTATTCGGAGAACTCTCAAATTTTAAAATAAACTTAGATAAATCTGAGGCTTTGAATATCACGGCAACGGAGAGGGATGTTCAGATTCTGAAAAGCCTGGCCCCTTTTACATGGCAACGCAATACACTCAAGTACCTTGGGATATATATCTCGAATGACCCCTGTACGCTGTTCCAGTATAACTTCCCCCCCCCCCTGTTAAAACACGTTGAAACTCTTTTAAAGACATACGACGTTCCTCTCTTGTCCTGGTTGGGTAGGGTAAACGTGATGAAGTCATACGTGTTCCCTAAAATATTCTATGTGATGAGTATGATCCCTGAGTCATTCTTACGCGCTTTAGATCGCCTGATGGCGAAATTTGTTTGGAGACACAAAAGGGCCAGGTTGCCCTTGCGACTCCTATCGCGCCCAAAGCGAAGAGGGGGAGTTGGCCTACCTAATCTCACGGCTTATCATCAGGCTATCTTATTGGCAAACTGGTTGAAATGAATAAAATGGGCAGAAAAAGGACAGGATGCACATATAGAGATGCAGCTCATGGGTAGGAATGCGCTAAAATTCTTGGGGACAGATTGCCCACTACCTAAAACTGGTCTGGGAGATATCCTTCTGGCCATCCTACGCACCAGACGCACATTGATACCGATAAGAGCACCCCACTGCAACTTCCTAGATAAAATTCCAATTGGGCTCATACCTTACATATTTAGACCAGATTTCACAGACCCGTATGGACTCTGGTCCTCATTACCAAACAAACCTATTTCTCACCTATTACAGGGGAAAATTCTATGCGCAAATGGCTGGCCAGTGACTGCGGGGAGACGTCCCATAAACCATTTACAACTCTCACACGTAACTTACTTTATGAGTCAAATCAAAACACTTCCTCAGTTGCCCACTAAATGGCTCTGGTTGGAAATATTGACGAAGGTTAACCATTATGTCCCGAAAGTGGTATCAAAATTTTATTCCAATCTCATAGATGAGGAAAACTCCTCCCAGCCACCTTTCCTACATTCGTGGGAAGTGGAACTAAATATTTCTTTATCCCCACTGGACAAACAAAAGATCTGTGCTGCTTCTCATGGCTTCTCCCGTTGTGTTCTATTTCAAGAGTCGGCTTATAAGTTACTATCGCGATGGTACTACACACCAGAAAAACTGCATCATTTGGGACTGATTAGCTCCCCTCTGTGTTGGAGGTGTGGGGAGTCGCGGGGTAACCTGTCTCACATTTTTTGGTTCTGTCCTACTCTCGCAAAATTCTGGTCAGATGTCATGGGGTTTATGAAGAACCTTAGCATACTTAAGGCAGACCTGACTGCGGCGGAGGCACTCTTATCCTTACCTTCAGAAAATTTCCAACCTAAGAAGCATGAGCTAGCGCCATTGATGCTGGGAGCGGCAAAACAATTGATCGCCCTTAGGTGGAAACAGCAAACCCCCCCGACTCTGACAGAGTGGAAACGTAAAATAAGAGATTTGTTTAGACTCGAGGAGCTCACGAGTTGGGACTCGTCATCTCATGAGAAATTTAAGAAAACCTGGGCACCTTGGATACATTTCCAGGACACTGCGGGGAGGTTGGGGGGTGCCACGGCGGCCGAGTAAGTGGCGAGGAGTGATTGAGCCCTGGGGGCCACTGAGCCAATTTCTTCAAACTATCTAAGGTCATAATTACAACAGATGTGCATGAGAGAGCGTCGTATCGGCTGAGGCGACATTCTGGTGGGGGCGGTTCATCGGGCCTCTTCACTAATATTTTTATCGGAGAACCTCAAGAGCTTGTTTTTCTTTATAAAGTATGCCCTAGAGCATCAAGGATACCTGCCTATGTAATGGGTTAGTTTTAGTTAGGTTATTTACCTCGTTAAGTGTTATATTGTTTTGCAAAGAGTAAAACTGTATAATTAATGCTCTGTAATTCTACATACAGACTTGTACCTCAAAATTTGAACATGTTTTGCTTCTGTATTGCTGTAATCTCTCTTTATTAATAAAATAAAGAATTACAAAAAAAGAAAAGAACATGGTCCCTACAGTCAAACATGGCGAAGGTTCCCTGATGTTTTAGGGTTGCTTTGCTGCCTCTGGCACTGGACTGCTTGACCGTGTACATGGCATTATGAAGTCTGAAGACTACCAACAAATTTTACAGCATAATGTAGGGCCCAGTGTGAGAAAGCTGGGTCTCCCTCAGAGGTCATGGGTCTTCCAGCAGGACAATGACCCAAAACACACTTCAAAAAGCACTAGAAAATGGTTTGAGAGAAAGCACTGGAGACTTCTAAGGTGGCCATCAATGAGTCCAGACCTGAATCCCATAGAACACCTGTGGAGAGATCTAAAAATGGCAGTTTGGAGAAGGCACCCTTCAAATATCAGGGACCTGGAGCAGTTTGCCAAAGAAGAATGGTCTAAAATTCCAGCAGAGCATTGTAAGAAACTCATTGATCGTTACCGGAAGCGGTTGGTCGCAGTTATTTTGGCTAAAGGTTGTGCAACCAAGTATTAGGCTGAGGGTGCCAATACTTTTGTTTGGCCCATTTTTGGAGTTTTGTGTGAAATAATCAATGTTTTGCTTTTTGCTTCATTCTCTTTTGTGTTTTTTCATTTAAGACAAATTAAATAAAGATAATAATACCAAAGAATTTGTGTTTGCAATCATTTTCAGGAAGAAACTGAGTATTATCTGACAGAATTGCAGGGGTTTCAATGCTTTTGGCCACAACTGTACATTGAGAGATTTCCTAACGCAGTGTGAAAAGAGCCTAAATTAATACAGTTTTGCAAACTAGATTACGCCAATCTAGTGAAGGTAAGAATATGACTGCAGTCAGTTTACCGCCAATTCTTTTCATTCGGTATTAACAGTGAATCTGTTCTATGTGAAGTCCGGGAACGGCAGGTGGTATTTGAAGCTTATCTCCTGTAATTCTTTTTCCCTAGAAACTAACCAATAACCCCCCACATATGTAACATTGCGGCAGTATAGAAAAAGTATTGATTAAAAAAAAAAGACAAAAAAAAAAGAAAAGCTTTTTAAATAGCATTAATTCTTACCAACTCCAGCGTTTATTGATTCTGCATCTATTTCCTCAGCCTTTTTCTTTGCCACTTTAGCAAGTGCCCATTCACCCTTATCTAGTGCAAGGTAATGGATGTCCTTTGGAAATATAGCAAAATAAAAGATTAATCTAAAATGAATCTTGGGCGCACAACAAAGAAGAATTTCAAAGAAAAAGAATCTTTTATTGCCCAGATCACAGAACATAGACAGGACTGATGAACCCACAGTTACGTTTTAATTTTCTCAATTTTCATTCTTCCGCGATGCAAATGTATCATCTTACGCACGCCTTATCTCCAGCCAGGCAATCAAACACATTTCACGAAGTAAAAAAGCATATATTTTACTTGCCAGCTTATGCTGCACTTTCTGACCAACCTATGCCTTTGAAAAGTCAACTGCTGGAGTCGGTAATTTTTGACAAAGACACCTTTGAATATACGCTATCCAAAATTAGACCATCCAAGAGGCCTTTAATTGAGTTCCAATGGGAATGGAATGGAATTGCTGGGAGATATTTAATAACGCAAAACTGCTTAAATAAAAGAACCCAATTTATCTGTTTAACCATAGACACAGCAGACTTATCACCAGTGAGACAAACGCCAAGGGAAATATGCAGCAATTACCGGTATACTCCTATTATCAAACTGCTCCTTTTAGAGATGGAAGTCGGCAGACAAGACTGTTTTATGTCTGCCTATCTCCTAAATGGCACCATGAATTCTTCTTATACTTTTTCACCCCAATATTGGGCAATTTGGGAAAAAAAATTTTTAGGAGCACAAGATGTTTGCTGGATAGTATTGGAAGTATGTCTTGTAGGAAAGGTCAAACAATGGTCAACGGATTCATCCATATTGCAAATTGTGAAATTCAGGATGCCAGGAATGCGAACATTGTTCTACAATAACCATATCTTCTTTATAAGGATCTATTCACACGTGTCAGATCAGACACAAATTTTGAAATAGATTCTGCCCCGAAATTGGCAACAAACCTGACGACAGTCCACATATCAGCAATCACAGTCACAAGCTACGGAAAATTTTGATGCAGATTTTAGCCTGTTCTAGTAACTCTCAGGATGTTGTTACTGGAAAGTCGGAGATTAGCCATACTAAATGGCAAAAACGAACATCGTAGGCAGAAATCAAAGTAAGATTTCTGCAAGTGGAAATAAATGCTGGCGTGTGAACGTGATCCTACACAGTCGTTACATTACTAATGTAATATTGCAGGTCAAATAGCAATTGTGCACATCATCAAGGCTCTCATAATGCTAATGTACAGTTCATTTTTGAGAATAA
Organism: Dendrobates tinctorius; assembly: GCF_039654945.1. Lineage (NCBI taxonomy): Eukaryota > Metazoa > Chordata > Amphibia > Anura > Dendrobatidae > Dendrobates > Dendrobates tinctorius. The sequence goes on from NW_027361872.1 coordinate 13,439,200, forward strand.
CCTGTTAAGACAAGAAAATGTAAACTGTACAGTGATTAAAAAATAATAATTACTATTGCAATTAGAGAAATTAATTTGGCTCACTTTGTTTATCTCATGTAATTATTGACTCTTTTTCTAATCGACTAAAGTAAACTTTTTTGGATCAACTCATCCAATCGTTCTCAATGGTCAGGTTACCCCATAGGATCCTTAAGCATTATTAGATCTAGTGTTAGACTCTCCATTAAAGAGTCCTTATGTTCATTATGTTAAAGATTTCAGCAAACACATCCGTGAAAAGGTTTCATAAAGGTTTTCTTCCCATTGTTATGTAGCCGTCCATACAATTAGCTGTGGAGCGGGAACATGCTGGGAAAGAACCAACGGCTGCATTGGCAGTGACTACCTGACCTCGCTGGGATATTGTGGATAAGGGTCTTCAGAAACAAAAACCTCACGTAGTGCTTTGTGAAAAGCCATTAAAGACGTGGATAATTTGACTTTTGAAGCTAATTTGGAAGGAGGGATGAAATGTCAAACGTCTAGAAGTCCATGTTGCATCATTATCCCTCTATATTGTACAGGCAAAGGAGTTCATAAGATGTCACTTTAGTGGTGATGTACAAGATACACTAGGTGCCATCGAAATCCCAAGGACAGAGATGGGGATTCTATAAAGATTGTCACTAGGGGGTAAGAGTTTCTAAGAAGTGAACAGACAACTTTACACCAAAATTAAAAATGAGCATACATTAGTACAACAGTTACACGAGTATCTAAATGGGTGACTTACTAATTTTTAAAGGTGTTTTCCAGTTTTTTCAAGTATATGCAGAGGCACCTAATTTTGCCATGAAAAACTAGAAAAACTTATTGACTCGAGTATGAGTCGGGTATGCATTGTCCCCTCATCCCTATTCTGGTATGCATGGCTCCTCATCCCTATCCTTGTCTACATGGCTCCTCATCCCCATCCTTGTGTGCATGGCTCCTCATCCCTATCCTTGTCTGCATGGCGCCTCATCCCCATCCTTGTCTGCATGGCGCCTCATCCCCATCCTTGTCTGCATGGCTCCTCATCCCCATCCTTGTCTGCATGGCTTCTCATCCCCATCCTTGTCTGCATGGTTCCTCATCCCCAGCCTTCTCTACATTGCTCCTCATCCCCATCCTTCTATGCATGGTCTCCTCATCCCTATCCTTGTATACATGGTTCCTCATCCCTATCTTTATACAGTTGTGGCCAAAAGTATTGACACCCCTGCAATTCTGTCGGATAATACTCAGATTCTTCCTGAAAATGATTGCAAACACAAATTCTTTGGTATTATTATCTTCATTTAATTTGTCTTAAATGAAAAAACACAAAAGAGAATGAAGCAAAAAGCAAAACATTGATCATTTCACACAAAACTCCAAAAAATGGGCCAGACAAAAGTATTGGCACCCTCAGCCTAATACTTCGTTGCACAACCTTTAGCCAAAATAACTGCGACCAACCGCTTCCGGTAACCATCAATGAGTTTCTTACAATGCTCTGCTGGAATTTTAGACCATTCTTCTTTGGCAAACTGCTCCAGGTCCCTGATATTTGAAGGGTGCCTTCTCCAAACTGCCATTTTTAGATCTCTCCACAGGTGTTCTATGGGATTCAGGTCTGGACTCAATGCTGGCCACCTTAGAAGTCTCCAGTGCTTTCTCTCAAACCATTTTCTAGTGCTTTTTGAAGTGTGTTTTGGGTCATTGTCCGGCTGGAAGACCCATGGCTTTCTCACACTGGGCCCTACATTATGCTGCCAAATTTGTTGGTAGTCTTCAGACTTCATAATGCCATAGACACGGTCAAGCAGTCCAGTGCCAGAGGCAGCAAAGCAACCCCAAAACATCAGGGAACCTCCGCCATGTTTGACTGTAGGGACTGTGTTCTTTTCTTTGAATGCCTCTTTTTTCTCCTGTAAACTCTATGTTGATGCCTTTGCCCAAAAAGCTCTACTTTTGTCTCATCTGACCAGAGAACATTCTACCAAAACGTTTCAGGCTTTTTCAGGTAAGTTTTGTCTTCCTGGGTCTCCTACCATACAGTCCCTTTTCATTCAGACGCCGACGGATAGTACGGGTTGACACTGTTGTACCCTCAGACTGCAGGGCAGCTTGAACTTGTTTGGATGTTAGTCGAGGTTCTTTATCCAACAACCGCACAATCTTGCGTTGAAATCTCTTGTCAATTTTTCTTTTCCGTCCACATCTAGGGAGGTTAGCCACAGTGCCTTGGGCTTTAAACTTCTTGATGACACTGCGCACGGTAGACACAGGAACATTCTGGTCTTTGGAGATGGACTTGAAGCCTTGAGATTGCTCATGCTTCCTCACAATTTGGTTTCTCAAGTCCTCAGACAGTTCTTTGGTCTTCTTTCTTTTCTCCATGCTCAATGTGGTACACACAAGGACACAGGACAGAGGTTGAGTCAACTTTAATCCATGTCAACTGGCTGCAAGTGTGATTTAGTGATTGCCAACACCTGTTAGGTGCCACAGGTAAGTTACAGGTGCTGTTAATTACACAAATTAGAGAAGCATCACATGATTTTTCGAACAGTGCCAATACTTTTGTCCACCCTCTTTTTTATGTTTGGTGTTGAATTATATCCAACTTGGTTTTAGGACAATTCTTTTTGTGTTTTTTCATTTAAGACAAATTAAATGAAGATAATAATACCAAAGAATTTGTGTTTGCAATCACTTTCAGGAAGAAACTGAGTATTATCTGACAGAATTGCAGGGGTGTCAATACTTTTGGCCACAACTGTATGCATGGCTCCTCATTACTATCCTTGTATGCATGGTCCTCATGAAAAAGCATAAAAAAAAAAATCGTACTTACGTTCCCTGTGCGCCCTCGCTGCATCTTGTCCCGGTGCCAGCTGCTTCTGCGGCCAGGCGATCACGTGTATAGGACTGGAGAGTGGTGACTCTTCATTACCTTAATGAGCGGGAAAATGTACTAGCCTGGTAGCTGCTGGAAGCCAGCGGCTGTGGCTGGCACTATGCGCGCTAAAAGAGAAATTAATATTCACTGCCGATGCAGTGAAAATTCATTTTTGTTTAGCAGTGGGCACAGGCTTTAGCCACAACCGCCAGCTCTTGCCTCCTTTGCCGCTCACCCAACCTCCCCCCCCACGCCATCTTCTGGGATGATGACTGGAGTATAAGCCAAGGGGGGCGTTTTTAGCACAAAAAATGTGCTGAAAAACTCGTCTTATACTCGAGTATATACGGTATATGGGTTCATCAGTATAATGATAAGTGCTCCTGGAATATCACAAAGGTGATGAGATCGAGGCCCATTCAGTATGATATCGATGCGTCTCACTGCAAGACAAGATGGACTTTTTTTTTCCCTTTAATAGACTGGGGTTTTTTTTTTAATACTTTTTTTATGTTTTCTTATATTCATTATATTCCATTAACCATTTGTATACAGGGCCTTGAAAAAATATTTATACCCATGGAACTTTTCCACATTTTTTCACATTATACCCACACACCTAAATATATTTTACTGGGATGTTATGTGAAATACCAACACAAAGTAGCAAGTACCTGTGAAGTGTAAAGGAAATAATACATGGTTTTCTAATTACTTGAAAAATATATACTGTATCTGAAAATTCTAAAAACATTAGTATTCAGCCCCCCGTAGTCCGACAACCGTAAATTAAATCCTGAGTGATCAATTTCCTCCAGAAGTCACATAATTAATAAATTGAGTCGCCCTGTGTGTGTAATTTATTCTCAGTATAACTACAGCTGTTCTGTGAAGAACTCAGAGGGATCAAACAGCATCATGAAAAACAAGGAACACACCAGACAAGTTACGGATAAAGATGTGGAGAAGAGCAAGGCAGGGTTAGGTTATAAAAGAAAAGCCCAAGTTCTGAACATCTCACAGAACACTGTTCATTCCATCATCCAAAAATGGGAAGGCGTTTGCAATCAAGGCACTGGCAATACACATAAGGTCTTCCCCTGATATCAGAGGTATAGATCTAGCGGGTCACGTGGACACCATTGGTTTATGTGGTGTCATGATGATATTTATAGATAGAGTGGAGGAGACGCTGACGCAAGTGATTGCCACTATAGATAAATTTAGTAAATATTCAGGCTTATATATAAACTGGGAGAAATCTGCTCTATTACCTCTCTCCCATAGCCTGATGTCCCATTTTGAGACCCTATCCTCGTTGCCTGTTGTATCTTATTTCAAATATCTAGGCATTATCATATCTAAATGCAGTAAACTCAACCTACAACATAATCTCTACCCACTGCTGAAACTAGGTTAAGACTAAATTTGCAGCTTGGAGTAAACTCCCGCGATCTGTAGCCGGTCGTATTAATCTGATCAAGATGATATTGCTTCCTAAACTTAGCTATTCTCTTCAAAACAGTGCTATAGTCATACCTATTTAACAAATAGCCGGATCCCGCCTGTCAGAAAAAACCTGATGTGTGAATGTAAACTAAGTCCTTCTTAGCAAATTTAAATTCCCAAACTACATCTTTTACATGGAGAAAAACTAGGCCCAAACTCAGGCTGTCTACCCTGCAGAGACCTAAACAGGGAGGTGGGGCGGCATTACTGGATTTTTTTTCTATATTATTTAGCTGGGCAGGTTAAGGCACTGAGTAAATGGATGCCTGACAACTATTTACCCAACTCTGAGTCATTTATTTTATGCTGCATGGAGTGCCTGTCCCCTGAGTTTCCTGTAGTCTGATACAATTAATGTCCCTCATCTATTGCCCCTACTCCCGACTAGCATGATCAGTCTGGAGACAAATTAAAAAAGTTATCAGATTTGAGGACTTCATAGCCAAAATTCCCTTGTGGAACAACAATTATTTCCCGGTGCTGTTGAATCACCCGTCTACTGACTTCTGGATTCTACATGATGTCTCCTCTGTGGGCGATTTTTATGATCACGGGACCTTAATATCCTTTGAACAAATACAGGCTAAATATGAAGTACTGAGGTCCCAATTTTTCCGTTACCTCCAACTGAGATCGGCTTTTCAGTATACGTATATATAGGTGTGGGCCGTGCTATCTCGTCTCTCCCTTTGATAGGAATTCTTAACTCGCAGGGTCCTCAGGGCCTTATCTCCTCTTTATATACTTACATGTTATCAGTGGGAGCTGAATCTGCTATAAGATCTATTAAGAGAAAGTGGGAGGGGCTCATCCCTGATGTGCAGGAAGAGGAATGGGAAGAGATTCTGGAGTTTCCAATCAGGGTGTCCCCATCTATCAATCATAGAATGACCCAGCTATATATATAATATACCAATCGTACTTAACTCCGACGCGACTCTTTAGGATGGGTCGATTCCAATCATCAGAATGTCTGCGATGTCACTCATCAGATGCAGATTTTATACATATGATATGAGCATGCCCTGTTACCTTTCTCTATTGGAAAGAGGTGACATCATTGCTGACGTCCCTGGTACAAACTCCTGTTCCTCTTGAGCCACTGGTCTGTTTATTTGGGGTATGAGATGTGGAAACTTGGGGACTTGGGTTTTCTTATGGGAAACGCTTTTTATGGCACAGAAGGTAGTGACATTACGATGGATGGGGGGCTCACATCCCTCCCTCAGAGCCTGGATTGAACTGGTGAACTCAGTTATTCCATATGAGCGCACACTATATCAGAATAGGGGGTGTCCGGGAAAATGTGATAAAATTTGGGATAGGTGGAACTCTTCCCACCTTACCCTATTAATGCGTAATGACTCGACATCATCGTAAAAAGTTAAGGTTTTCTTGCTTTGGGACATCACATTGAGGACAACACAATGTAAAATATTAGGCGGTGTTATAGTACTTATTGTAGTAGTAGTTGTCGTTTAGGGACTTCAAATGAAGCGTATTTTTCCGAACATGTACAAGATTAAATGATATTCTATGTTCCTTGTTTATTTGTTGATAGGTTCACTACTTATGTAACAATATAAGGGCTTGTATAATCTACATGGTACAAATGATTTAATGTGCACAACTTACTGTCCAATTGCAAATGTTCCATAGATCACACATACAGTGGGGAAAAAAAGTATTTAGTCAGTCAGCAATATTGCAAGTTCCACCACTTAAAAAGATGAGAGGCGTCTGTAATTTACATCATAGGTAGACCTCAACTATGGGAGACAAACTAAGAAAAAAAAATCCAGAAAATCACATTGTCTGTTTTTTTTTTCATTTTATTTGCATATTATGGTGGAAAATAAGTATTTGGTCAGAAACAAAATTTCATCTCAATACTTTGTGATATATCCTTTGTTGGCAATGACAGAGGTCAAACGTGTTCTGTAAGTCTTCACAAGGTTGCCACACACTGTTGTTGGTATGTTGGCCCATTTCTCCATGCAGATCTCCTCTAGAGCAGTGATGTTTTTGGCTTTTCGCTTGGCAACACGGACTTTCAACTCCCTCCAAAGGTTTTCTATAGGGTTGAGATCTGGAGATTGGCTAGGCCACTCCAGGACCTTGAAATGCTTCTTACGAAGCCACTCCTTCGTTGCCCTGGCGGTGTGCTTTGGATCATTGTCATGTTGAAAGACCCCGCCACGTTTCATCTTCAATGCCCTTGCTGATGGAAGGAGGTTTGCACTCAAAATCTCACGATACATGGCCCCATTCATTCTTTCATGTACCCGGATCAGTCGTCCTGGCCCCTTTGCAGAGAAACAGCCCCAAAGCATGATGTTTCCACCACCATGCTTAACAGTAGGTATGGTGTTTGATGGATGCAACTCAGTATTCTTTTTCCTCCAAACACGACAAGTTGTGTTTCTACCAAACAGTTCCAGTTTGGTTTCATCAGACCATAGGACATTCTCCCAAAACTCCTCTGGATCATCCAAATGCTCTCTAGCAAACTTCAGACGGGCCCGGACATGTACAGGCTTAAGCAGTGGACACGTCTGGCACTGCAGGATCTGAGTCCATGGTGGCGTAGTGTGTTACTTATGGTAGGCCTTGTTACATTGGTCCCAGCTTTCTGCAGTTCATTCACTAGGTCCCCCCGCGTGGTTCTGGGATTTTTGCTCACCATTCTTGTGATCATTCTGACCCCACAGGGTGGGATTTTGCGTGGAGCACCAGATCGAGGGAGATTATCAGTGGTCTTGTATGTCTTCCATTTTCTAATTATTGCTCCCACAGTTGATTTCTTCACTCCAAGCTGGTTGGCTATTGCAGATTCAGTCTTCCCAGCCTGGTGCAGGGCTACAATTTTGTTTCTGGTGTCCTTTGACAGCTCTTTGGTCTTCACCATAGTGGAGTTTGGAGTCAGACTGTTTGAGGGTGTGCACAGGTGTCTTTTTATACTGATAACAAGTTTAAACAGGTGCCATTACTACAGGTAATGAGTGGAGGAAAGAGGAGACTCTTAAAGAAGAAGTTACAGGTCTGTGAGAGCCAGAAATCTTGATTGCTTGTTTCTGACCAAATACTTATTTTCCACCATAATATGCAAATAAAATGAAAAAAAAACAGACAATGTGATTTTCTGGATTTTTTTTTCACAGTTTGTCTCCCATAGTTGAGGTCCACCTATGATGTAAATTACAGACGCCTCTCATCTTTTTAAGTGGTGGAACTTGCACTATTGCTGACTGACTAAATACTTTTTTTCCCCACTGTATCTTATTTCGAATGTATATGAGCATATGCATTTTATCTTATGTTTCAGGCTGTGTGCACACGCTGCGGATTAGGTGCGGATTCTGTAAAATCCGCAGGTGAAACCGCAGGTCAAAATACCTGCGGTTTTACCTGCGGATTGTTCTGCGGTTTTGCCCTGCGGTTTTTCATCTCCTCAATGGAGGAGATGGCAAACCGCAGCAGAATCCGCAGAAAGAATTGACATGTCAATTCTTTCTGCGGATTGAAAACCGCAGATAATCCGCGCGGAAAATTCCGCACCGTCTGCATTGCGGTTTTTGATTCCCATAGGGAATCATGGTACTGTACACCGCAGCAAAATCCGCAGCGTGTGCACCCAGCCTCATAATATATATGAGTGTGTACATGGATATATATGAGTGTGTACATTGATATATATGAGTGTGTACATTGCATTGTGTTTATTAATATATACAAGTATGTACATTCTATTTTGTTGTTAATAAACAAATTTAAAAAAAAAAAAAATGGAAAGCGTATGGCACAACTGTAAACCTACCAAACCATGGCTTTCCAACTAAACGGACATCCCAAGGAAGGAGAGAATAAGCCAAGAGGTCCATGGTCACTCTGGATGGTCTGCAGAGATCCACAGCTCAGGTGGGAGAATCTGTCCACAGGACAACTATTAGTCATATAATTAACAAATATAGCCTTTTTAAAAAACAGTGGCAAGAAGAAAGCTATTTCTGAAAGCAAACCTGTTTGCAGATTGTAAAAAGCCATGCAGGGGACACAGCTAGCGTGTAGAACAAGGTGCCCTGTTCAGATGAGACCAAAGTAGAACTTTTTGGTTTAAATGAAAAAAATGCTAAGTGTGGTGGAAAACTATCGCTGCACATCATCCTGAAATCACCATCAGCAGAGAGTAGGAACGTGGTCAGAGTTGATAGGAAGATGGATGTGGCTAAATACAGAGCAATCCTGGAGAAAAATCTGTTAGAGGCTGTATATGACATGAGACTGCGGTGCAGGTTCACCTTCTATCAGGACAACAACCCTAAACATATGGACAGAGTTACAATGGATACTTTTAATCAAAGCATTGTGTCGTGGCTAAGGATTGTATGACAGATAGAAGGCGGGGTAGAGGGAAGAGCACCAGGGAGGCTAGTCCTGATCTGGCACATCCCAATAAGTTTGCTAAGTTGGCAGATGAGGGGAGTATTAGTGCAGGAGTAGCACTGCTGCATCAAGACATGTCCTCTGAAAGCCGGAGGAGTGTCTGCTCCAGCAAGGGGGGAAATAGGAGAGCAGGGCAGGCCAGACAGGTTCTGGTAGTGGGAGACTCAATTATTAGGGGAACAGATAGGGCAATCTGTCACAAAGACAGGGATCGTCGAACGGTGTGCTGCCTACCTGGCGCTCGAGTCCGACACATCGCTGATCGGGTTGACAGATTACTGGGAGGGGCTGGTGAGGATCCAGAGGTCATGGTGCACATTGGCACAAATGACAAAGTTAGAGGTAGGTGGAAGGTCCTTAAAGATGATTTCAGGGAATTAGGCTGCAAGCTTAAAGCAAGGACCTCCAAGGTGGTATTTTCGGAAATACTTCCTGTACCACGTGCCACGCCAGAGAGGCAACGGGAGATTAGGGAGATTAATAAGTGGCTCAGGAATTGGTGTAGGAAGGAGGGGTTTGGGTTCCTGGAGAACTGGGCTGACTTCTCAGATGGCTACAGGTTCTACGCTAGGGACGGGCTGCACATCAATGGGGAGGGTGCAGCTGTGCGGGGGGAGAAAATGGCTAGAAGGTTGGAGGAGTGTTTAAACTAGGGACGGGGGGAGGGTACTCCTTTTATAGGAGGGGAAGACAGTGCAGATAGAGACCTGGGCACAAATAATGACATTGGGGGTGGGGGTGGCATGGGGGGGTGGGGTTAGAACAGTTAATAATTTAAGAAAATAGAGGTACAGAGAGATACATGAAGTGCATGTATACTAATGCCAGAAGCCTCGCCAACAAAATAGAGGAATTGGAGTTAAAGTTGTTGGAACATAATTATGACATGGTGGGGATATCTGAGACATGGCTGGGCTGTTAATTTACAGGGCTATAGTCTGCTCAGAAATGACCGTACAAATAAGTGAGGGGGAGGCGTGTGTTTATATGTAAAATCATCCTTAAAACCCATCCTGCGTGATAATATATATGAATCTAATAAAAATGTAGAGTTCCTGTGGGTGGAGATAAGGGGAGGGGGGAAAAATAATAAATTAATGATAGGGGTTTGTTATAAGTCTCCAAAAATAATGGAAGCAACAGAGAATATCCTCATAAAGCAAATAGATGAAGCAGCGACTCAAGGAGAAGTCATTATTATGGGGGACTTCAACTACCCTGAAATACATTGGGGAACCGAAACCTGCAGTTCCAGCAAAGGTAATAGGTTTTTGACAACTATGAGAAACAATTACCTTTCACAACTGGTTCAGGACCCAACAAGAGGGGGGGCACTGCTAGACCTAATATTACCCAACAGGCCAGACTGCATATCAAATATAAGGGTTGAGGGTCACTTGGGTAATAGTGATCACAAATTAATAAGTTATCAGGTGTCCTTTAATAAGATGTGTAGTAGAGGGGTAACAAGGACACTAAACTTCAGGAAAGCAAATTTCCAACGGATGAGAGATGATCTTGGTGCAATTAACTGGGATGATATCCTGAGACATAAAAATACACAAAGAAAATGGGAGACGTTTATTAGCATCCTGAATAGGACCTGTGCACAATATATACCATATGGGAATAAACATGCGAGAAATAGGAGGAAACCACTATAGCTAAATAGAGCTGTAAGGGGAGCAATAAGAGATAAAAATAAAGCATTTAGAGAATAACAGCAAGTAGGTAGTGATGAGGCATTAAATAAATACAGAAAATTAAATAAATTCTGTAAAAAGCAAATCAAGACAGCAAAGATTGAGACAGAGAGACTCATTGCCAGAGAAAGTAAAAAATCCCAAAATATTCTTTAACTACATAAATAGTAAGAAGCTAAACAATGATAGTGTTGGTCCTCTTAAAAATAGTCTGGGTGAAATGGTGGATGAGGAAAAAGCCAATATGCTAAATGACTTTTTTTCAACAGTATTTACACAAGAAAATCCCATGAAGGATAACATGATCAGGGATAAAATTCTCCATTAAATGTCACCTGCTTAACCCAGCAGGTTGTACGGCGGCATCTAAAAATCACTAAAATTGACAAATCCCCGGGCCTGGATGGGATACACCCCCGAGTACTGCAGGAATTAAGCACATACAGTTAGGTCCATATATATTTGGAGAAAGACAACATTTTTCTAATTTTGGTTCTAGACATTACCACAATGAATTTTAAACAAAACAATTCAGATGCAGTTGAAGTTCAGACTTTCAGCTTTCATTTGAGGCTATCCACATTAAAATTGGATGAAGGGTTTAGGAGTTTCAGCTCCTTAACATGTGCCACCCTGTTTTTAAAGGGACCAAAAGTAATTGGACAGATTAAATAATTGTAAATACAATGCTCATTTCTAGTACTTGGTTGAAAACCCTTTGTTGGCAATGACTGCCTGAAGTCTTGAACTCATGGACATCACCAGACGCTGTGTTTCCTCCTTTTTGATGCTCTGCCAGGCCTTCACTGCGGTGGTTTTCAGTTGCTGTTTGTTTGTGGGCCTTTCTGTCTGAAGTTTAGTCTTTAACAAGTGAAATGCATGCTCAATTGGGTTGAGATCAGGTGACTGACTTGGCCATTCTAGATTATTCCACTTCTTTGCTTTAATAAACTCCTGGGTTGCTTTGGCTTTATGTTTTGGGTCATTGTCCATCTGTAGCATGAAACGACGACCAATCAGTTTGGCTGCATTTGGCTGGATCTGAGCACACAGTATGGCTCTGAATACCTCAGAATTCATTTGGCTGCTTCTGTCCTGTGTCACATCATCAATAAACACTAGTGACCCAGTGCCACTGGCAGCCATGCATGCCCAAGCCATCACACTGCCTCCGCCGTGTTTTACAGATGATGTGGTATGCTTTGGATCATGAGCTGTACCACGCCTTTGCCATACTTTTCTCTTTCCATCATTCTGGTAGAGGTTAATCTTGGTTTCATCTGTCCAAAGAATGTTCTTCCAGAACTGTGCTGGCTTTTTTAGATGTTTTTTTAGCAAAGTCCAGTCTAGCCTTTTTATTCTTGATGCTTGAGTGGCTTGCACTGTGCATTGAACCCTCTGTATTTACTTTCATGCAGTCTTCTCTTTATGGTAGATTTGGAAACTTGGAAATTATAGGCCAGTAAGTTTAACCTCAACTGTTGGTAAAATCTTGGAGGGTTTTCTATGAGATACTATACTGGAGTATCTGAAGAATTACCTCATGACCCAATATCAACACGGGTTTACAAGGGACCATTCCTGTCAGACTAATCTGATAAGCTTTTATGAAGAGGTAAGTTCCGGACTGGACCAAAGGGATGCAGTGGACGTGGTGTACATGGACTTTTCAAAAGCTTTTGATATGGTGCCACACAAAAGGTTGATGCATAAAATGAGAACAATGGGGATAGGGGAAAATACGTGTAAGTGGGTTAAGACCTGGCTCAGGGATAGGTAACAAAGGGTGTTTATTAATGGAGCACACTCGGACTGGGTCACGGTTAGCAGTGGGGTACCACAGGGGTCAGTATTGGGCCCGCTTCTTTTTAACATATTTATTAATGACCTTGTAGGGGGCATAAGAGTAGGATTTCAATATTTGCAGATGACACTAAACTCTGCAGGGTAATCAGTACAGAGGAGGACAATTTTATATTACAGGAGGATTTATGTAAACTAGAAGCTTGGGCTGATAAATGGCAAATGAGCTTTAATGGGGATAAATGTAAGGTCATGCACTTGGGTAGAACGAAAAAGATGTATAATTATGTGCTTAACTGTAAAACACTGGGCAAAACTGTCACTGAAAAAGACCTGGGTGTATGGGTGGACGACAAACTCACATTTAGTGGCCAGTGTCAGGCAGCTGCTGCAAAGGCAAATAAAATAATGGGATGCATTAAAAGAGGCATAGATGCTCATGAGGAGAACATAATTTTACCTCTATATAAGTCACTAGTGCGACCACACTTAGAATACTGTGTACAGTTCTGGTCTCCGGTGTATAAGAAAGACATAGCTGAACTGGAGCGGGTGCAGAGAAGAGCGACCAAGGTTACTAGGGAACTAGGGGGTCTGCAATACCAAGATAGGTTATTACACTTGGGGTTATTTAGTTTGGAAAATCGAAGGCTTAGGGGTGATCTTATTACAATGTATAAATATATGCGGGGACAGTACAAAGACCTACAAATGCAAGTCACAATTTTTAAATTTCTATTTTTAAAACAATTAGAAAACCATGTATCATTTCCTCAGGAAGCTGGTGGCAGCTGAAGTGGAGGAATGCTGCAGGCCCTGGGTGGGAGAAGTGGGTGCCCTAGGGGTGCAATGTTGCAGTGTCAGCGTTGAGGTAGAGCGGAATGCATTGCTTTACTGGCATCCATTTCCTGAAGGCATGGACCGCTTGCAGTGGCGTATGCACAGACTGGCATCTCAGCCGTGGACTTCAAAGAAATGGCCACCGGTGATGGCGCTTGCGCAGATTGAGATTTTGGCAGGGCATCAGGTGGCCCATGGATTCAGGAAAAGGGCCGCTGGGAAAGCAATGCACTCCGCTCTGCCGACAACGGACCCGAACAATTGCACAGCTTCTGCCGCCTCCAGCCTCCTGAGGAAGGGACCTTGCCTCCAGTGATCCCGCTTCACCACCACCGCAACGTCTCTGTAAGCTACATTTGGACTATAAGACGCATCCCCCATTGCCCCCAAAAAATTTTGGGAAAAAATGTGTTTTATAGTCCAAAAAATACTGTAATTGCTAATTTGTGTTGGTATATCACTTAAAATACCAATAAAATAAATTTAAGTTTGTAGGTGTAACGTAAAAAATTGTGGAAATGTTCACAAGGTATGAATACTTTTTCAAGGCACTGCATAAAAATCCCTAAAGGAATATAATGAGCAGTATAGGAAAATATAAAAAAGTATCAAGAAAATAACAAAGACTAATAAAGAGAAGGAAAAAAAACAACTGAGGCAAGTAAAGATCTAAATCGATCATATATCGATAAGTTGAATATATTCTTACTATGTACCAGTTTATGCACTTATGATGTCCGAAACACTGAGACAGGTATGATCTCAGATAGGTGTCTGGTTAGCCATTGTTTAGCTCAGCCGTTTTCTGAACTAAAATGGTGATACAGAAAAGAAAGAATTACAGGTGCGTCTCACAAAATTAGAATATCATCAAAAAGTTAATTTATTTCAGTTCTTCAATACAAAAAATGAAACTCATATTATATAGTGTCATTACAGAGTGATCTATTCCAAGTGGTTATTTCTGTTAATGTTAATGATTATGGCTTACAGCCAATGAAAACCCAAATGTCATTATCTCAGTAAATTAGAATACTTTATATGTAACCCCCTTCTCATGTACAGCACCATGGAATAAATGGCGCTATATAAATAAATAATAATAATCACATCAGCTTGAAAAATGATTTTAAAATCCGAAATGTTGGCCTACTGAAATGTATGTTCAGTAAATGCACTCAATACTTGGTCGGGGATCCTTTTGCTTCAATTACTGCATCAATGTGGCGTGGCACGGAGGCGATCAGCCTGTGGCACTGCTGAGGTGTTATGGAATCACAGGTTGCTTTGATAGCAGCCTTCAGCTCGTCTGCATTGTTGGGTCTAGTGTGTCTCATCTAACTCTTGACAATACCCCATAGATTCTCTATAGGGTTAAGGTCATGCGAGTTTGTTGCCAATCAAGCACAGTGATACTGTTGTTTTTGCACCAGATATTGGAACTTTTGGCAGTGTGGACAGGTGCCAAGTCCTGCTAGAGAATGAAATCCATCTCCAAAAAGCTTGTCAGCAGAGGGAAGCATGAAGTGCTGTAAAATTTCCTGGTAGACGGCTGTGCTGACTTTGGTCTGGATAAAACACAGTGGACCTATACCAGCAGATGACATGGCTCCCCAAACCATCACTGATTGTGGAAACTTCACACTAGACCTCCAGCAGCTTGGATTGTGGCCTCTCCACTCTTCCTCCAGACTCTGGGACCTTGATTTCCAAATGAAATGCAAAATTTACTTTCATCTTTCACCACTGAGCAACAGCCCAGTTCTTTTTCTCCTTGGCCCGGATAAGACGCTTCTGGCGTTGTCTATTGGTCATGAGTGGCTTGACACAAGGATTTCGACACTTGTAGCCCATGTCCTGGATACGTCTGTGTGTGGGGGCTCTTGAAGCAATGACTCCAGTAGCAGTCTACTCCTTGTGAATCACCCCAACATTTTTGACTGTCCTTTTTTTTTTTAACAATCCTTTCAAGGCAACGGTTATCCCGGTTGCTTGTGCACCTTTTTCTACCACACTTTTTCCTTCCACTCAACTCTCCATTAATATGTTTGGATGCAGCACTCTGTGAACAGCCAGCTTCTTTAGCAATGACCTTTGGTGGCTTCCCCTCCTTGTGGAGTGTGTCAGTGACTGCCTTCTGGACATCTGTCAAGTTAGCAGTCTTCCCCATGATTGTGGAGCCTACTGAAACAGACTAAGGGACCTTCTTAAATGCTTAGGAAGCCTTTGCAGGTGTTTTTTGTTAATTGTTCTAATTTACTGAGATAATGAACTTTGGGTTTTCATTGGCTGTAAGCCATAATCATCAACATTAACAGAAATAAACACATGAAATAGATCACTCTGTGTGTAATGACTCTATATAATATGTGAGTTTCACTTTTTGTATTGAAGAACTGAAATTGATTTGTTGATGATATTCTAATTTTGTGAGAAGCACCTGTATAGTCAGTTTTCTTCCTTTTAAAAAATTCTAAAGAACCCTCATATTAATAAAATGTTCATCAATATAACAATACCAATAACATACAACTTACCATGAACAGATCTCGAGCACCGATATCTACGGCAAGCAGAAAAGCTTTTTCAAATCGCTGATGTCTGGAAAAAAAAAGGAGAAAATCACTAAAAAGGTCTAATCTTCATAAATAAGACCTGCCGTATTCTACACAGCAACATACCAAGATAACCTGAATAAATAGTAAGAACTGTAAAGTGCATCTATGTGGCATTGGTGCGGGTCTGGAGGATGTTACCTTTAGTAATGTTCTGAACAATAAGATCTTTGTACACAGGACAGGGCTTTTAAGGGCATGTACAATGACTTTGCTCTTCAGGGGGTTCCCATGCGCTGCCATTTTTAAGTTCAAGGACTGAAAGTGCTCACTTCAAGTGTGGTGACAGTGGCACAATGGAAAATTCAGGAAAATGAAGGATACAATGAGTAGATAGTGTGTCATGGTGGCAGAAACGTATAAGGAAGAACACACTGAACTTGTGAAGAAATTATATGGAGAGTGCTAAGCGTATTTTTCAGACTGTATGATGAACTTTTTTCCCGAAAATGGGGGTGCGTTTTATAGTCGGAATATACTTACAAATACTGTGACGGTGATCCCGGTCTGATGCTGCAGGGTAATGCAACCTCCCTTCCTAGGCTGGTGCAGCGGTCATGCTCTGTGGTGCGGCAGAGGTGCCCTGTGGTGCGGAGAGGGTCCGCCGACATTTTTTGAAAGCTCGGAGGTCCCCGCAGATCCACTGCTGTAATGTGACGGCCTCCGGGAAAATGTCATCCGAGGGCTGCGCATGCTCAGATTGAGATCTCGTTGCCGAGATCTGAATCTGAGCATGCGCCGGCCCCAGCAGCCATTTTCCCAGAGGCCACTGCATCGCAGCAGATTGAGATCTCCCAACGTTGCCGAAATCTCAATCTGAGAATGCGCCAACCTCTTCGTCCATTTTCCCGGAGGCCACCGCATCACAACGGATCTGCGGGGGCCTCCAGGCTTTTCACAAAAGCCGGCGGAGCCCCGCCGCCGAACCTGTCACAAAATGCCGCACCAGCCTGGGATGGGATTTCCCGGAGGTCACCGCACCAGCCTGGACCACTGAACAACCCTTGTGATCACTCCTCCACCTGTGCCTGTCCCACCCCCAGTAAGCTGCATTCAGACTGTCAGACGGACCCCATTTGACACATTATTTTTCTTCCTATTTTCCTTCTGAAAACTTGGGGTGAGTCTTTTGGTCCGGTGAGTCTTATAGTGCGAAAAATATGGTATCTCTCAGATGTAATAAATTGAATTTGGTATGCTCAGCGTAACAGACAGTTGATAAATTCATCTTTTGGCCCTAAGTGGTATCAGGGTGAAAAGTTCAGTGTTGTTTTTTTCTAATGACATATTTTATGTCATTAAATCTAAAAAGCTGTCAAACTTGGAGATGGAAGTGGATATAAAACCCACGCTGCTGGGGATCCAAAATACAGATGAGGCATGGAAGTGGTTTTATTTGTCAACGAGTTTCGAGACGATCACATCTCTTCATCAGAACAAAAAACAATGATGTCCTGATGAAGAGATGTGATCACCTCGAAACGTGCTGACAAATAATAAAGCATCCGGTCTCCTATTGTATTTTGGATCTCCGACAGCGCAAGTTTTATATCCACTTCCATCTCGAAGTTTGACGGCTTTTTAGATTTAATGACATGAAATATGTCATTAGAAAAAACAACATTGTCTTTGTTTAAAAACGAACAAAGGGGTTGTGACTTTCACAACCTCCCAACGTGAGCAAATCCATTTTACTCTTTTCTTAGTAATTTGGATAAGACCCTATTGCGCTTTTTGTCATTCCACTTTTTTATATAAACACATCAAAAAAGCCCTGAAATACTCCAGTTTTCAGCTATTTTCACTTGAGAACATACAAAATGCAGAGAACTCCTGGTTTCGCTATCTCACTTTTCAGCTTTGCTGTATAGACTGTGGCAGAGTCAGCAGAGCTAACTCTGTTTCATTCATGAGTGATGAATACAATGGCAGATAACTTTATTCTTACTCCCTTCTCAGAACACAGGCACGCTAGGTCATCTCGAGCAAATATGTGCATGAAGAGGCCGGAAGTAATAGTTGTCTGCCAAAAAATATTGAACTAATTAGAACTATGCAATAAAGGATGGACCATTGTGGCCTAAAACATTTAAAAAAACCGCTAAACTTTAATTAGTCTAAAATTCAACTCCATGATACATTCCCTATACAGCATAAGGCCAAGTCCACAAAATAGAAAATATAGACACATAATAAAGTAAACTTTACAAGATCGTGTGATATATCTATGTATTCTATGTTAGTGCAATTAAATGATGTAGTGCAAGTCAATTAATGCAACTTTTCATTGCAAAACGGTTTGAAGCAATTACCAGAGATATTAATCAGATTAGTATAAGGGAGATCCCATAAAGTGACTTTAATCGGCTAAATGAAATCATTCTTAGGCTCAGGTTGCCGTAGGCTATTTATATTACTGTTCTTCGCCTTTACATAGTTATTAATAACTTTCACTGTAGAAACTTTTTGTTTTTGTGAGACAAGAACCACATTGGCACCAATTACACATAGACGTTTCTTCTGATTTGAATCTAATTATTTATCTTCGTTATGAAATATAGACACCGCGACAATCTTACGCTGTGGTGGAAGAAACGGGAAAATCACATTTACTATCGAAACATTTCTCATTTAGGAAATAATCACATGACTACACATGCATGTCAGAATAATTTATATTATCATCAATTGGGCTGACTGAACCTTGACCAGACGTTGGCAGACTACCAGCCTCCACATCTCATGGCGATAATAAATTAACAGTACCCACACAACGTGTTAGTCACTTCATGGTGGATGCTATAGTACAGATAGAAGATAATTATTCATGGCCCAAAACAGCAATGCTACAAAAAAAAAAAAACCTCAAAAATATATGGAATTAGCAACCATCATTTAGTTTAAAAGCATATTTACTTAATAGATTTTTATTTTTGGCTAAAAATTAATGAAATAACTAATTCTGCAGCCAGATATGCACTATGTTACATAGAAGCTGCAGAATTTTTAGTGAAGGCTTAACAATAGAGATGAATGGATTGGTAGGACCTTGGCCCAAAGGCAACATCAGTACTCTGTCACCCGCCAGACGGAAGACCTCCTACCTGTTGGAATCCTCGGCACCTCTTCTGATTTTCAGGCTTCATGTAGAGCGATGCAAATATTGCGTAGAGCTGGGCCTACTAATCAGAAGAGGTGCCAGGGATGACGGCAGAGCGTTTGAAAGGGGTCCATGGACTACTGAAGTGGCTGCTGGACCAGGCCCTTGCAGATCCCCATTCTCTCATCTTTAGTTAACAGTGATATCAGTCACAGCTACCCAGACCCCAGTGTCTGTAACCCTTACCTCTTTGCTCCTGAACATCTTATATGTGGAGGAATGACCAGTTGAATGATGAGTTTTGATTTGGTCACAAAATCAGCTTACAGGAATATTCAGAAGAGAGATGATGGTTATAGACCTGCCATCAGATGAGCTCAGTGACAGGTTTCACTGTTAAGGCTTTGTTCACACTAGATATTCCTAACTCCAATTTTATGTTCCACCGCAACTGAATTAAGGGAAAATCTGAAACTCTGCCATACATCAGTGGCATCTGATGGACCCCACTGACAAAGCATGCTACAATATTTTGCCTGCATCTGCAACGTAGCCTCCAACAACTAACTCACTCTGCAGTCTATGTACTGGCGGACACAGAGGCTGTAGAATCCAAATAGTCCAACATTTTTAAAGAAACCCTATTACAACAATTTTAAGCCCAAAATACATGAATTATTTGGTTTCCTATGACATGACTGAATGACCTCGGCAGAAGTGATTGTTTCATACAGTAAGATATTCTCCTGTGCAAATTTAAGTTCATTTTCTTACTGTGGCAGAAAAGGCAGGAGTGTGAAAAATGTGAATGGAGCCTGTGACTTGTACTGTGTAAACAGTAGCCATCACTGGTGATACTCTATATGTCTCTTTGGCAAGACATGTCACCGGCTGGTGAGAACCGCCATGGCTTCGAAGCTTGAGAACTCTATGACAATTGCGCTCATGCATCACATTGGTTCTAAGAAAAAATGTCAGAATAATGAAAAGTACAATTTGGTGACTTACTCCAGCAACATTTCTTACCTCAAAAGATGGTGGAAAAATCTCCGGGCGTATCTACTGATTGGGTCTCGATACTCCATTATGATGGTGTCCAGCAGAGGGCAGGTTGGTGAATAGAAGGTACCAAGGCAGGCCTCCAATTGAGCTGTGTTTATAAGAAATGGCAGGAATTTAGAGATTAATACTTGAATTCATACAAATCAGACCTGCCACATGGGCTGAAGAATTTAGGAAAACATTGCCATCACAAATGTAAGAAGTCCCCTCTCCCCAGCACGAATCAGAAAAAATTGCCTTAATCCACAATTTGAGCACTAGGTGAAAATAATGGTTTTATCCAGTTATTGCGTGACTATTGCACTGGCGGTCAGCACCTAAGAGAAGCCATGCTCCATTAGGCAAATGAGAATATCTTGATTTTGAGAAAGTAAGGCAGCGTTCACACACTGCACTAACTCATGTGGCCATGCACGTCTTCAATGGGCAAAAGAATGAATGAGTTTTCAGATAACGCCTTACTGCACTCATTGCTGACCAAAGGTTGACGCAGCTGTTTGCTGCATGCGGTGGTTGGATGTCAGCCATAATATTATTCTGGAATATATATATACATAATGGTAGCAAATCAACCACAGATATTGGCTGAGATTGTACAATCATGTCTGGGAGAAGCACGGAGTCCTGGAGCACATGCTGTGAAAACCATCTTGAATTTATCTGTGTATTTTTTGTTTTTCTATTGAAGTATTTAGTTCTATGATAAGGCTATGTTCACATGTGTCGGATCCACTGAAGATTTTTTGAGGCAAAATCCACAGGGTGAAATCCACAGTGACCTACGCAGCATAAAATTGACATGCTGGGGGTTTCAAAACCACAGCGATGGTCAATTTACACTGTGGATTTTCTCCACAGCATGTGAATGAGTTTTCTTGACATCGTATTTATAACACTGTTACCGCAGTATCTGAATATAAGCAAGAACGTTCTGATTCCTTGACTTCAAACAAAGATTCAAAATGTGAGGAAAGTAAAACACAAAAGAATCTTAGAAGCTTGAAAAATGTATTTCATTATTATGATAGTGTAGCAACTCACTCGGATAAAATAGGTAATACACTAAAAACTGCAATTGACCCTGCCGATTCCTGAACAGACCAGAGATCCTGACCCCACAGTCCCTAGTGGTTCCTGCGTGAGCTGAGATAGCAATAACTACAGACTAGACAATGGCAACTCAAACCTATTCTGCCTGAAAGTCTGTCAAGTCTGTAAAGTCTGTCAAGCTCTTCATATTCCTCCTAAAGAACTGGAGAGCAGAGCGCAAACTACCTACAGAAGGGAAAGTGTGCTGAAATAGGAAAAGATTCCAGAGTGAGTAAAACAAACCACGAAATACAAAATAAAGGATTAAATTAAATACATACTGTTAGAGAATATGACACCTACCTACTAAAAAGAAACCCAAGATAGGTGCAGAGTAAAGAACATAAACAGCAGAGAGATAAACCTAGTTGGTCTTTCACTGACTGGCTTGAACTACAGCAGTATGGCTGGACATCAAAATGAGACTATCACCAGCCAGAAATACCAACAGGGGGAAAGCATATAAAGCCGCACCCGAATGGTGATAGGACACACCAAAGGGTAAATGAAAACACCTGTTACCCTAAACCACTGCAGCAAGGATAACAGAAACTAAACACTCAGAGAAAAGATGTATGTGCTGTGGCTCAAGTGACAGCAAAGACAACCACAAAGCACAGGCTCAAGAATTTGGAAACAGATGCATGACACTCATACTCTGATTACCAGTGACAACAAATGATCTGCTATCTGTACGATTAGTGGAGATCCTACCACTAAAACCAGCACCAATCAGCAGAACTGGGAACTTTTATCTCTATCAGAATGGAGCCACATTGTGCATGCACGACCTGTGTTCCATTCATTTACAATTTGCCTACCAAGCGTTGTGCTTGGATGTTTTCTGGCAGTCACATACAAAATGAATGGAGCAATGGTCAGGTGTCCAACCTGCTGCACCGATTTTAAACCTAGAAGTTCCACATTCAGGATAAAAATTCCTTGATCTACCAATTGGATAGGGTCCTAGCAGCCAGATTTTCACCAATCAGATGGTTATCACCTATCATATTAGTATGTCACAAAGGCATTGTCCAGTCAATACAAAATACGTTTCAACTTTTCTGCCGATAGCAATCATTCAATTTATTTTTTCCAACATGTAGGCTGAAATGTGATTGGCATCACAAGTTTCTTGGGGCAGTTTTTTTTTTTTACATTAGGCCAAAAATATAAGGAAAAAGTTGTAAAACTTTTTGTTATTCAAAGATTTCATTATCTGAAATGGAAAAAAACGTTAATGGATGTGAAATTTGTGTTTCTGACTACTAATCTGAGTTCCAGTATAAGATCCTCTTCTGTGTAACTTTTTTATTTCATGCAATCCCCGACTGCACATTGTGCAAAAACCATTACAGATTTTAAATTTTGTAAAGACCTCACATATGTAAATTATATATAATGTAATGTTTTGTTGATTTGATAAGCATCAAGAAAGTAATTAACTTATGTATTATTTAGTATGCTCACTTATATAGCGCCATCATATTCCACAATGCTTTACATAGATTATACTTTCTGTCCCCATTGGGGATCACACTCTAGCATCCCTATCAGTACGTCTTTGGAGTGTGGGAGGAAGCTGGAGTACGTGGAGGAAACCCACGCAAACACGGGGAGAACATACAAACTCCTTGCAGATGTTGTCCTTGGTGGGATTTGAACCCAGGACCCCAGCACTACAAAGCCATAGATAGAGCTAAACACTGAGCTAATGTGTTCTTAGTTCAAGTGAATGGGAGATAGAGTGCAGTACTTGGTATGGAGCTGCTGTGTTCTGCCCCGTACATGACTTGCCGCTGCAGAAGTGAATGTCAGCTGATCAGTGTGTGTTTGTTGGTTGTCGGACCTCTACTGATCTCTGATTTGTTACCTTTCCTTCAGACAGGCTATCAGTGTCAGTCCAGACAACTCCTTTAACCCATTTAGTGATTTAGACCACTGATAATACTGACTAGTGATGCGCGAACGTGCTTGGATAAGGTATTATCAGAGCATGCTCGTATGCTAACCTAACATACAGGTTATACCTGCATGTGTTGCGACTGTCAAACAGCCGTGAGACATGCAGCCGCGGAGAGTCAACCATATTTTTCGAGCACGCCGAACACATTCAGTCAGCACACGAGCATGCTCGAATAACACCTTATCTGAGCACGTTCGCTCATCACTACTGCTGACATTAACCTCCTTCCCTGCCATAGATGACCAGGGATTCTGGAATTACCCTCTTCATTGTCCTTGATCAACATGGATGAAGACTAGGTGTACAGCCCTAAACTCCAGGAATAATAGTATCATCCATTCAGTGTCCTAGATGTTGGCACTTCTCTTTTAATTACCTGTGACCATTAAAGATGCTAGTATTAGACCCCTTCAATAAAAACTAACTCTAGTCCAATAGGAATGTAGGCATTAACACTTTCAACACTCTAGACCACTAGGCAGCATAGAATCAACCCCCTATCTACACTAGACCTCACTACTAGACCTCCTCTGCCATCGTAAATTTACTGTAAATTTACTGCTTACTGTAAACAATATCTAGAACTTTGTATGTAACCCCCTTTCTCATGTACAGCACCATGGAATTAATGGTGCTACATAAATAAATAATCATAATAATACCACTGAAGACCACTTAGGTTTTCATTTTTACCCCCTTATCTACGCTATGCCATGAGGGTTACTAATATCACCCTCCAAAACAACCAGGCATGGATATTTCTGTGGGCTGCAATAACTTGGGGCTGGACTGATATATCTGACCACTATGCAATATTTATGGGGTGTTATACAGTATGTGAATGTCAACCTTAGAGGAGCAGTGTATAGGCCCCAAATGTTCTGCTAATTAACTTCAAAGTCCTACAGGGAAAAATTTTACTGTCAGTTAGGTCGGGTTCAAATGTCCGCATTGAAAATTGAGCCAGTCACTGGCACACGGACTACAATGGGTTCCTGGACTTCCCTTGTGCAGTCCATGGTGCACCCCAACAGCACATGGACAGATTATACGCATTTCTAGACGAGACCTTACTGGTTGAGTTACATTGAAATCTACCTTGTGTATAAAGCTGGTCCAAAGAATTGAAGCAGAGAATGGTGGACCTGCCGATCATGACTTCTCCAATTGCAATGATAAGTTACAGAGCCATGCGTACATCATATCTAATGCTTGTACTTGCCCCAGTCTCAGTATACAGAACATGAACACATGAAGAATGAGGCATGCCAGCAATTAGTTTGTATCTTTTTTCTACCAAGATGAGTACTACTAAGACTAGAAACAAACATCCTATTGCTTATACAAGTGGATCTCCAGCTTTTGTCTTCTTGTAGTCTCTAGGAAAAACAGACTTGCATGTCATTTTTGATACAAGCGCTTTCAAGTCTGCGAGTCACTATCTTGGCAGCTACTCTTAAGATACTTACATCTCACTACCGCCTTAACTTTAAACTCTGCATGCGATGTTGTTGGATCTCCTAGCGCCATTGAACCAGCCAGCCTCACATTGACTGCTAACAACTCCATATTCCTGAGCCCAGCAGTGCTCCATTATTAGCTGTCCCTTTTGTATAGCTTAGTACAGAACATACATTTTTTTCTTGTAAGATTATTGACTTTAGGATCAACACAAAGCTGCATTTTATCATAATAAATATTTAATATATGGATTTTGTCACATTTTTAAAGAAATATTGAAATGCAATATTGTTCAATTTGTATCTTTCTACTTTCTAATTATTTGCTAATGAAAAATATTAGTCTCAGTGCAAAGAAGGTCACTGGTAAA
The DNA here is from genome assembly GCF_039654945.1 of Dendrobates tinctorius. NCBI lineage: Eukaryota > Metazoa > Chordata > Amphibia > Anura > Dendrobatidae > Dendrobates > Dendrobates tinctorius. The sequence continues at coordinate 13,464,069 of NW_027361872.1, forward strand.
CTGTTTTATAGACTTAAGACTTTCAGATCATTGATTATCTGTGCTTGTTATAGTAAAATTAAATATATTAGCAGGGGTTATGGAAATCATTCATAGAAGTGTTGCTAAGCAGCTCTTAACCATTAAAGAGATATTTTATGATGTGAAGACCAGTTTATGAAGGTAAAACCAAGTGCTGCAGATTGTGTGGGGAGCTATAGAAATAAAATTATGTTATTATTACAACTAGTGATGAGCGAGTATACTCGTTGCTTGGGATTTCCTGAGCATGCTCGGGTGATCTTCGAGTATTTGGCGTGCTCGGAGATTTAGTTTGTGTCGAAGCAGCTGCATGATTTGCGGCTGCTAGACAGTCTGAATACATGTGTGGAATTCCTAACAAACAGGAAATCCACACATGTATTCAGGCTGTCTAGCAGCCGCAAATCATGCAGCTGCGTTGACAGAAACTAAATCTCTGAGCACGCCAAAATGCTCGGAGACCACCGGTGCATGCTTGGGAAAACCCGAGTAACGAGTATACTCACTCATCACTAATTACAACCAGTTTAAAAAACCTGTCCCATATTTAATTTTTTTTTCCACAAAAGGCTTAATAAAAAAAAAAAAAAACAACAATACACACTTCACTGATCCTTGCTCCAATTATGATGAAGCCCGATACTCTGTCAGTCTCTAAAAACACCTTCCCATGAAGATTATTTTTACTAAATCTGTGTATATGTGGTCATGGCTAAAAGTATTGGCTCCCTTTAAATTGCTCCAGAAAGTTTAGTAATTCTCCCTGAAAATTATTGCAATTTACACGAGTAAGCCTAAATTCCTATTGGAAAGCATCTTGTGGACAGATGAGAGAAGACAGAGCTTTTTGGTAAAGCACATCATTCTACAGTTTACGGAAAACAGAATGAGGCCTACAAAGAAAAGAACACAGTACCTACAGTCAAATATGGTGGAGGTTCAAAGATCTTTTGGGGTTGTTTTACTGCTTCTGGCACTGGGTGCCTTGACTATGTGCAAGGCATTATGAAATATCAAAGTTACCAAAGGATTTTTTGGTCACAATGTAGTGGACAGTGTTAGAAAGCAGAGTTTGTATTCTTGGTCATGGGTTTTACAGCTGGACAATTACCCTAAACATACTTCAAGAAGCACCCAGAAATGGATGGAAACAAAGCGCTGGAATGTTCTGAAGTGGCCAGCAATGAGTCCGGATCTAAATCCCATCGAACACCTGTGGAGAGATCTTAAAATCGTTGTCTAGAGAAGGCACCCTTCAAATATGAAAGACCTGGAGCAGTTTGCAAAAGAAGAGTGGTCCAAAATTCCAGTTGAGAGGTGTAAGAAGCTTGTTGATGGTTATAGGAAACAAATAATTGCAGTTATTTATTCCAAAGGGTGTGAAGCTGAAGCAAAATATTAAGTTGAGGGTGTAAACTACTTTGTTTGGCCTTTTTTTTTGTGGGGGGGGGGGGTTATGTGAAATTATGTCCAATTTGCTTTTTTTCCCTCTGTTTTACTGTGTTATTCAAATACTCAAAAGGAAATAAACACGTGTGTAACAAAACCTGTGCAATTGCAATAATTTTCTGGAATAAATACTTCAATTTATGGAACAATTTTTAGGGTGACAATTCGTTTGGCCATGACTGTTTGTACTGTAGTTTCAGTGTGTTAGTCTACTGACCTACCGCTGCTTTCTCCGGTGTCCAGAAACATTCTGCTCCTTTTCTCAGTGATGTCACTGCTCTGCAGACTGTGCGGTTTATTCTGCACTCTGTGTGACCCAGTATGGCTTTTACAATGTAATTCTATGAAGTGTCAGAACGAGACTTCATAGACTTACACAGTAAAAGAGACTTTCAGCTTAAGCATAAAGCATGGAGTGATCCTGATAGACTGATGAACGGTGATGTAACTGAGAAGAGGAGCAGAATAGCTCTGGATACCAAAGAAGACGGCAATAGGTAGGTATATGAACACATTCACCCTACACTACATACATTTACACACAGATTTAGTAAAAAAAAATCTTCACGAGAGCGCTTTTTTGATGCAGTCAATGTTTGTCTGCGGCTGTTTTATGTCAATAAGTCAGGAAGGCATCACTGCAACTAAAAGTAGAGACCAACAAGGTCAAGAAGATTAAGAACAGGAGCAGAGTATGCGTGATGTAAGCATTCTTTATTTTTTTTTTAAACAAAAGACTAAAAAAAATAAAATAAAATCTACTCATCGAAAATACACATTAACATGAAAACTGTTGAAACCAAAATTAGCATTTTCTTAGACAGGATTTTTTCTTGTTACAAGCTATAGGCTACACTACTCTTTTTCTCTTTTTGATCTTTGTCTTGTGTGATGATGTCATAGTGATTTTTTTTTAAAGTTTAAGGTCATCTTGTAAGGAAAATACATTATTGCTGGCTGGGCGAGCACAAAAAGCTATGCTAAGACAAAGATGACTGATATGGACGGTAAACTGAATAATCAAGGTCTCCATGAAAACAGTGCATGTTTTATTATGCAAAAATGTATATAATTAAATATGAGAGTCCCAAAAAATACCAATGGTTTCATTTGATGAATGCTATTGTACTGCACCGGTGATCAGAATTGGTCAGTAGCGCAGTCTGAGGGTCTTGGGTCTATAACATTAAAAGATCATCTATCAGCTTAGAAAAGAAAGGTTCATATTCCTCTTATTGTAAAATGAGCCAAAGTCCCTGTTAAGGAGTACAATCTAAAGATATCTACAAATTTAAAGTAGATATTCGGGAATAAAAATAGATAACTTAGAAAAATGACATAATAAATAAATAGAGGTTCCCGCAAAATTACATAAATTTACATTATGGCGACCATATAGGCAAAGGAGCTGTGCCCACACGATTGCTGCCAAGAGCTCGGCTTAAGTGATAGTGAAGACCCATCAGTCATAGCCAGGAGCGATCACGGCATTTAGAAGGCTTGGAAAAGGCTGGGAAAAGGAGGTACTGACTCTCCCACATGATTGGTAGCCAACCCTCCCCCCCACAACGTCATTGCTGGCTGCCGATCGTCGCCATGACGACCTCCGGGTTTGCCAGGTACGGTGGCCTGTTTAGACCTTGCCATGAGCATGATCAAAATGGCCTTCTGCCAGTGTACCACTGACTGGTGTAATGCAATGAAAATGGAGATTAGACCTACCGGTAATGTTATTTCCAGGAGTCCATCCTGACAGCACGATTGGTTGTCCTTCCTTTCGTCCTTACAGGGACAGGAAATGCACGAGAGGTCAAAGGTCCCCTCCCACACCCACACTCCAGTGATTTTACAAGTACCACGCCAGTATGGATGCAATTATTGTTTATTTAGATTTAGTACAAGCATATTATCACAAATACAAATCATCGGGAGGGAGAGGTCAAAGGTCCCCTCCCACACCCACACTCCAGTGATTTTACAAGTACCACGCCAGTATGGATGCAATTATTGTTTATTTAGATTTAGTACAAGCATATTATCACAAATACAAATCATCGGGAGGGAACTACCAGTGCTGTCAGGTTGTACTCCTGGAAATAACATTACCGGTAGGTCTAATTTCCTTTTTCCAGGACGTCTTTTCCTGACAGCACGATGGGGAATACCAAAGTAGGAATTCGCTAGGGTGGGACTACTGCTTGTAGCACTTTATGACCGAAGGTCGTCTGGCTAGCTGTTAGCGTGTCCAATTTATAGTGTCTACAGAAAGTGTTTAGGATAGACAAGGTGGCGGCCCTGCATATTTGCTCTACTGAGGCTCCCGCCCTCTCTGCCCATGACGTCGCTATTGCCCTGGTGGAATGGGCCCTAAGCCCCTCTGGTATAGTTAACCCCTTGGCCTCGTACGCTGAGGTGATAATTGATGTTATCCATCTTGCTAGGGTGTGTGTGGATGCACCTCTACCCCTATTTTTACCACTATACTGGATAAAGTTTTGTGTCCTGTCGCCACTCTCGCGTGACTTCTAAGTAGTGTGTGACCGCTCATCTAACGTTCAATGAGTGAAAAAGTTTTTCTTTATCGTTTTTCGGTGATGGGCAAAATGAGGGTAGGACTATCTCCTGGTTTAGATTCTGGAGAGACACTACCTTAGGGAGGAAACCTGGGTCTAGTTTGAGTATTATGTGATCTTCGAAGATATGAATGTAAAGGTTCTGGACTGACAGGGCCCGGATCTCGCCCAACCGCTTGGCTGAGGTGATAGCTACCAAAAATACGTTTTTTGTGTGAGCTTTGTGACGTCTATTTCAGATATTGGCTCATAAGGGAGCCTGCATAGAGTGTTGAGTACCAGATTTAGGTCCCACGGGGGGCCTGTTTTCCTTAACGTGGGCCTTAATCTCTGGATGGCTTTTGTAAACCGTGCTATCCATGGATGAGAGGCCAAGGAGAAATCGAAGAAAGTACTTAAAGCTGCTATCTGGAATTTCAATGTGCTTAGAGTTAGACCCTTATTAAATCCTGCCTGTAGGAAGTCAAGGATCTGAAGGATATTTGGGCGAGACGGGTCTATGGGGGCACTACCACCTTCCGAGCAGAACTTCTTCCAAATTTTACGATATCTTGCACTCATAACGGGCTTACGGCTAGCCTGCGACGTGGAGATCACCTGGTCAGAGAGGCCTCTGGATTTTAGGATATTCCTCTCAGGATCCATGCTGCCAACTGTAGGTTTCCTGGATTTGGGTGCAGAACTGGACCCTGGGATAGCAGGTCTGCCGCCGTCGGTAGATGGAGTGGCCCCTCCTCAGCCATCTTTTTGAGGAGGGGGAACCAACTCCATCTGGGCCAAAAGCGTACGACTAGAATCACCCGAGCTCCTTCCTCCTGGATCTTTCTGAGGACTCTCGGTATTATGGTGATAGGGGGAAACCCGTATAGCAGTCCCCCTGTCCAACTCTGGTTCAGGGCGTCGACCTCCTCTGGATGGTCTGCTGGATTGAGGGAGTAGAATCTCTTTAGCTTGGTGTTTTTTCTTGTCATGAAGAGGTCTAGTTGGGGTGTTCCCCACCGATGGCACAAGCCTATGAAGATTTCTTCTTTTAGTTCCTACTCGGTGGCCCGGACTTCCTGTCTGCTCAGATAGTCGGCTATGTTGTTCTTGGAGCCTTCTAGGTGTACTGCTGACAAGGAACGAACGTTTTCCGCCCAGGTGAGGATGCGGGCTGCTAAATCCTGAAGCTTCCTGTGCCTTGAGCCCCCCTGATGGCGTAGGAAGGCTACTGTGGTCATGTTGTCTGACATGACCTTTATATGTTGGTTCCGTAGACTCGACTTGCTTCATTTTAGCGTCTCACAAACTGCTCGTAGCTCTCTGTAGTTTGAGGACTGTGAGCTGATGTTTCCGGGCCATGTTCCCTGCAGGTATCTTCCCTCCAGGTGGGCTCCCCATCCTTCTCTGCTGGCGTCCGTGATGATGGTCACGCATGGAGACAGGATCCAAGGCACTCCCTGGTTGATATTTCTATGGCTGATCCACCACTTGAGAGATGATCTCAAGGCTGGGGACGGCCGAATATTCCTGTCAAGGGAGGACTGCCGTCTGTCCCATTTTGTCAGGATCTCCCTCTGCAGGCTTCTTGTGTGAGCCTGGCTCCACCTTACGCAGGGTATGCATGCCGTCAGGCTACCCAGGATCCTCATTGCGGTTCTTATGGAAATTCGATCTCGACCTAGCTGACGAACTTTGTCCATGATTGGTTTCTTCTTTACCTCCGGTAAAAATGAGATTCTTCTTTCAGAATCTAACATGACTCCCAGGAATTTCTTCTGGGTACTGGGCTGCAGGTCTGACTTTTCTTTGTTCAGGATCCAGCCTAGGCTTTCGAGCGTGAAGATTACCGAGACGAGTTGTTCTTTAACTCCGACGCTGAATGAGATATCACCAAGAAGTCGTCCAAGTATGGCATGATGATTATGTCTTCCTGTCTTAAGTGCGCCACAATTTCGGCAACCAGCTTCGTGAAAATTCGAGGTGCTGACGCCAAGCCAAACGGAAGAACCTGAAACTGAAAGTGGTAGTACCTGCTTCCTTTTTTCAGCGCGAAGCGTAGGAACTTCTGAGAGTGAGGATGGTTGGGAACGCGACAGTATGCGCTTTTTAGATCTATAGTGCACATTGCGGCGTTCCGGTCTATCAGCGGGATGGTGGTTTTCAGAGACTCCATTCAGAATCTTTTGTACCAAACCCATTGATTTAATGGCTTTAAGTTTATAATGGTCCGACTCTCCCCCAACGGTATTTTTTACTGTGAAGAGGGTTGAATAGTGGCCCTGACCTCTCTCTATTTCTGGAACCGGAACCACTACCCCTGCCTTTAGCAGGTCTTTTATGTCTGCCCGTATAGGATCTATCAGGGTTTTGAACCGGGGTTTGTAACCATGAATCGTGCTGGGGGGGGGGGGGGCTTGTGAAATCGAGGGTACAGCCCTGGGGATCGTATTGAGGATCCACCGGTTTTGGGAGATGATTTCCCATGCCTCCGCAAAGTGTCTGAGGTGACCCACTACAGGTTTGGCGTCATTGTCTCCTGCTTCTGGAAATTTGTCCGGAGCAAGACGGGGGAGTCCTACTCTTTCCCCCTTTTGTGTACTCCCAGCGAGATGATTTCCCTTTCCCCCTATATTCCTGCCTTTGGTAAGGACAGGATCTTTGAAAGGGAAAATGCCTTTTTGGTTTTTCCTCCAAAAAAACCTTTTTTGTCGTCCGAGGCATTCTCCAGAATCTTATCTAAGGCCGGCCCGAATACTTTACCACCTGAGAAGGGTATGGCACATAATTTATTTTTCGACTGGTAGTCCACTGACCAGGTCTTCATCCATATGGCTCAACGAGCCGCATTGGATAAGGAATTATTCCTGGCTGCAAATCGCACAGATTCGGCTGAAGCGTCCGCCAGGAATCCAGTTGCGGTTTTTAACAGGGGAAGGCCTTCTAAGATATCGCCTCTAGGGGTTTTCTCTTTTAATTGTTGCTCTAAGTGGTCGATCCATAGATGCATGGATCTGGCTACCGATGTGGCGGTTATGTTTGCTTTCATAACCGCCACAGAGGCCTCCCAAGCCCTCTTTAGGAGCACGTCGGCCTTTTTGTCCATGGGTTCCTTGAGACTAGAGGAATCTTCAAAGGGAATTGAAGTCTTCCTTGACACCCTGGCCACCGGGGAGTCGATCTTAGGAACTTCGTCCCAAGTGTTAATGTCCTCCTGGTTAAATGGTAGTCAAAGCTTAAAGTCTCGAGGCACGACCAGTCGTTTCTCGGCGTCCTCCCATTCCTCCAGAATCATTTCCCGGATATGGTCGTTAACTGGGAAGACCTGACGAATCCTAGCTCTTAGGCCCCCGAACATCTCGTCCTGGAAGGATTGAATTTTTTGGGGCCTCTTCGATCTGCATAGCACTTCTCACGGCGCCGAGAAGCTCATTCGTGTTTTCTGAGGAGAAGAGGTATCTTTTCCCTATCTCAGGGGGTTCAGAGGTGATCTCGCCTTCCTCCTCCAAACTCTGGATCGCTTCCTCCGATGAATGATCGGACTCCCATCTTGGTCTCTTGGCCTGAGACTGGCCGGAAGACTGAGTAGGAGTAGGTAGCAGTCCGGAGATGGAGGCCTGGACCTCCTCTCTGACCATTGTGCGCATCTCTGCCAGGAAAGAGGCTGGCTCGCCTCTGACAATCCTAAGGGTGCAGTCTTCACACAGGGGTTTTTTCCATGACCCCAGTAGTTTGCAGGCACAGATGGGGCATTTGGGTCTGCCCGATGTCCTGGAAGTTGATGCTGCAGGGGACGGTGCCGTCTTTTCCTAATATAAAGCACAGGATTTCTTTATTAAAGCTCCTGTCTTTTTTGGTATACGCTGCCCACCGTGCCCCCTACTTACGGACGCTGGCTCGGGCTGATCGCCGGTTTTCGCTGCGTTTTCCATGGTGGTGTGCGTTGCAGCAGACCTGTGGCCGTATGACCCGTGACCTGTCGATATGCCGCTGGTCTCCCCTTCTGGTCCCGGCCCCCCGTTTTATCCTACCTTCTCCAGTCGTCCTGGGCTGCCTAACGCTGTCCGCCGCGTCCTGATGCGCCCCTCCGTGACACGACCGGAAGTCGTCATCGGGCGCCCGGAAGTGACGCGCCCGTCGACGCTCCGGTGCCTCTGCAGCGTCCTCCAGATGATGTGGCCTGTGGCGGCGGGAGCAGAGATCCCCGTAGAGGGGAAGCGGCTCCAAGTCCCGAAGCCGAGCTCCACGGGACGCCTGACGGTGAACTCCCCGGACCATCTGACAGGGGGGAGCTGGCGTGTGGACCATGATCCCCCTAGGCCCGTCGGTAAGTGTTCCTCTGCTGGATGCCGCGGCAAACTTCCTCCGCGGCGTCTCTCGTGCCTGTCCTTACAGGGACAGGAAAAACACTGGAGTGTGGGAGGGGACCTTTAACCTCTCGTGCATTTCCTGTCCCTGTAAGGACGAAAGGAAGGACAACCAATCGTGCTGTCAGGAAAGGAAGTCCTGGAAATGTTGGTTTTTGTTCATTCTGCCTCCCTAAAACCGGAACTGAAAGCAATCAAAATATATCAAACGCATGAAAATGGTACAAAATAAACCATCAACTCATCCCGTAAAAAAAAAAAACAAGCCCTCATGATTCTTTCAACAGAAATATAGAAAAATTATAGCTCACAAAATATGGTGATGCAAAAACTTTGTTTTGCAAAAAACAAACGTTTTTTAGTGTGTGAAAACATTCACACATAAAAAACTGATATAAATCTGGTATTGCTGTAATCGCACATTACAGTGATACCAACACTCCTAGCACTTAAGAGCTCAGTATATGGAGTCTGCAAACTATTCTACGATAATTTGTTGAGTCAAATTGCGCTCTGTCCCTCCTGACTCTCACCAAGTGACTACGCAGTACTGTACATCCACATGTGGGTTATTTCAATGTTCAGCAGAAATTGTGTGACAAATTTTGGTGCCTTTAAAACCCATTTACCCGTCTGAAAATGTAAAACTTACAGCCACAACAAATTTTTTGTCGTAAAAATTTAATTCTTTTTTCTTCACTGCCCAATGGTATAAAATTTTGTGACACAACCATGGTGTCAATATGATCACTGCACTCCTAGGTGAATTTATTGAGAGGTGTAGTTTGTAAAATGGGGTCTTTTATGGGGGGGGGTTCAGCTGTTCTGGCACCTCAAGGGCTCTGCCAATGTGACATCGCACCCTCAAACCAGTCCAGCAAAAGGTGAACTCCAATATGGCACATCTTCCCTTTTAACGCTTGCACTGTTCCTCAAAAGTAGTTTTCAACCATATATGCGGTATCGGCATACTCAGGGGAAATTGTACAACAAATTCTGTTACCTCAGGAGCTCTTCCAGTGGGTCATGGCAGCCACAAAGCAAAACGGTAAAATCTGAACTATAATATGGTGCGCTTTCCCTTCTGAGCTTTGCACTGTGCCACAAACGGATTTTGTGATTATAAGTAGGGTGTTGGCGCACTCAGGAGAAACTGCATAACAAACTGAAAGGTCCATTTTTTCCCTATTAGACCTTATAAAAATTAAAAACTTGGGGCTGCAACAAAAATTCAGTTAATTCAAATGGAGTGTAGTTTTTAAAATGTGGTCACTTATGGAGGGGTTTGGCTGTTCTAGCACCTCAGGGGCCCTACCAATGTGACATGGCACCATCAAACCATTACAGCAAAATCTGAGTTACAAAATGACGCTTCTTCTTTCTGACCTTTGCACTCTGCCACATATGGAGTATTGTATACTCAGGAGAAATTGCACCATTTATTTTCTCCTGTTACCCCTTTTGAAAATTAAAATCTTGGAGCCAAAGCAACATTTTAGTGGAAAAATGGTTATTTTCCATTTACTCAGCCCAATGTTAAACCATTCTGTAATTTGCCTGAGGGTTAAGAATGCTCACTAAACCCTTAGATGAATGCCTCAAGAGGTGTAGTTTCCAAAATGGGGTCATTGGTGGGGGATTCTGCTGTTTTGGCATGTCAGTGGCTCTTCAAATGTGACATGGCATCCACAATCTATTACAGCCAAAATTGAGCTCAAGAATTCAATTGGACCTCCTTCCTTTTCGAGTGCTCAAACAGTAGTTTTCCACCACAGATGGGGTATCGGTATACTCAGGAGTACTTGTGAAAATTAAAATTGTTATGATTAGGTAACCGAGGATAACAGGGGAATAGACTAGGCAACCAGATAACCAGAGAGGTTGGTAGTTTAGCGGATTGCAGACCCCTAAACTGACAACACAACTAGAATTAGCCGTGGGATGTACCTACGATGCCCTAGACGCCTCAGCACAGCCACAGAATTAACTAAGCCTAAAGAGAGAAATGGGAAAGCTAAACTGCCCCGGAGTAGAACCCCAAAGGAATAGATAGCCCCCGAACATATATTGCCGGTGAGACAAGATGAAGCACAAAATACAGGCAGAGAATAGAGTAAGCAAATGATGGGGCCCAAACTGTCTAGATAGATCAGGACAGCAAAGGATACTGTCTGCAACCACGCAAAAAACCCTAAGAAAAATCCAACACGTCTGATATGCAAAAAATACTGAGGCCACACGACCTCTCCCCCACTAAATCAGAACTCTGGTGTGAACGGATTACTAAAAAGACTAACAAATGCTGTGGCATATGGAACAGGGTCCAGCACAGGTCCCAGCAGGGAACCAGGCTGAACACACACCAGCTAAGCAACAATCAGAGACAAGAAAAAATGGATCCAATGCAAAAAAAGATTCAAGAAGACAAATAACTTATCTGAAAGATGCAGGACGGAGCAGGAGACAAGCAGACTTCAAAATATGCTCAGGAAGCAAACCAAATCACCGGCAAGAGCTGAGGGAAGGTTGTTCACTTAAATCTCCCCAGTCTGTAACACCTGACCTCCAATCATCGTGCTCAGGTGATTGACTTGTGTCAGCTAGAGCCGCTCCATTACCTGCAGCAACCACCAAAGGGAGCCCAAACTCAGAAGCCAGGTCAAAAGTATTCACAACAGAAAATTTTGTGGCAAAACAAACATTTATGAGGGGAAAATTTGATTTTTTAATTTTAAATTGCTCAAGGTTATAAAATTCTGTGAAGCACCTAAGGGTTCAAGATGCTCACCACACCTCTAGCTATCTTCCTTGAAGGGTGTAGTTTCCAAAATGGGTCATTTCTGGGGATCTCATGGGGTCCGCTATCTATTCCAGCCAAGCTTGAGTTCCAAGTCAAATGGTGCTCAACCCCTTCTGAGCTCTGCCGTGCCACCAAACAATAGTTTTCCACTACATATGGGGTATGGGTGTACTCAGGAGAAATTGCACAACAAATTGCATAGTCCATTTTCTCCTCTTTTCCTTGTGAAAATGCAATATTTGGGGCTAAAGCAACAATTTTGTGGGAAAAGTAACATTTTCATTTTTTTCTTCCACTTTTCTTTTTTAATTCCTGTGAAGAACCTGAAGGGTTAATAAACTTATTGAATGTGGTTTTGAGCACTTTGAGGGGTGCAGATTTTAAAACGGTGTGATTTTTTACGTATTTTCTATCATACTGACCACTCAAAGTTAATTCAAATGAGATGTGGTCCCTAAAAAACTTGGTTTTGTCTATTTTGGTGGAAAAATGAGAAATTTCTGACATTTAACTTACTAAAAAAAAATTATGTGTCAAAAATGATGCTGCTGTAAAGTAGACATGTGGTGAATGTTATTGGTTAATTATTTTGTGTGATATAACCTCTGATTGATTTAAGGGCATAAAAATCAAAAGTTTGAAAATAGCACAATTTTCAAAAATTCGATATTCTCACTAAAAAACAGAAAAAAATGTACCACTAACAAAGTACATTGTAGGATATGTTCAACTGCTCCACAGTTATTACCAGATAAAGCGACACTGGTCAGGATAGTAAAATTTGGCCTGGTCAGGAAAGTGAAAACAGACTCGGGGGGTGAAGGGGTTAAAGACAACTCCAAAAATGTTACTCCAGAAATCTCACCCTACTTTTCCTTCATCCTCATTGTTTTTGCCTCCTTTCTTATTGTAGAGGTTTAACTGAATACAGATATAATTTTTTTCTGGTAGTATCCGCTCTTTTCTTTGTCTACTTTTTTACACATAGAAAGTTTCATAAGGCCAAAACATCTATATCTTAAATGGAATGAGTTCATCAAACAATATTCATTAAAGAGACACGCTCGAATAACTATTTTTAAAAGGACTTCAACTGGTATTATAAACAATATATAATCAGCACTCATCCTCACTGATCCCCTGCAGCTCACATTGTCCCCACTGTTCTCTACTTTTTGATCGTGTCTCGACTCATCGAAAATGGACGTGCCTCAGCCAGTGATTAGTGGAGGAGCCAATTCCAGTGTGCCGAGTCTATCGGAGACCAGGTAAGGCTAGGTACGCAGCATAGTGGTTGCGGACGATTGGCAAGTGCTATTTTCCCGGCTAATTTTTGTATGTACACAAGCCACGCCCAAAGGGCCCAATGAAAATTCTTGCGTATGCAAACGCAAAGCATACGCATTTGCTTGTACATGCATGCGTTCCCATAGACTGTAATGTGTTGTTTAGACGTATTCCTTCTGCAAGTGTCCGCATGCGTTTGGATGTGGCAATTTGCCGCCTCCAAAATTGCAACATGTTGCGTTAGCCACGCCCCGCCACACAACCCGAAACGAAGCATGCGTAAGCAAACGTAGTCAAACGCATACAAACGCATGTACCTGCGTCCACAACGTTAAAGATAGGAAGGCACGACGCATGCGGATGTATGCGTCAGAAACGCTGCGGACACAACCGCAAATGTGAGACTGGCCTAAGTGTGGGAGCGGAAGCTGCAAAGGATCTGTCAGGGTGATCGACTTTGATTAAAAAAAAAAAGTTATAAAGTTTTTTTAAAAAAAATACTTTTTAGTCCCTGGAGAACCTCTTTATTGTGTAGAGAAAATTAGTTGACAGCGCCATTGACAGAGATAATGGAAAACATATTGGTCTTCAGGTAGATTTCCCTGGTCCCACCATTAACTGGAAATACTCATTAATGGCTGGATAGTGTCTAGAAATTAATTAGCAATTTTCAGAACTATAAGAGAAACGCATCAAGATAAGCTGAACTCTGTATTTATTTTACAAATCAGCAGTGCGTTTAGATGAAAAGTATTTTTTATTTCCTCTTTCGTCTTTTCTGATTTCTGACAGCATGTTTTGTGTTGTTGAATATTCCGACCTAGCCGGAATAAGAATCACTACTTCTATAGTTACAAATTCATTAGAAATCTCAGCTTGAAGCTAAAAGAAAAAAAAAAGATCTTGAAGATAACCGTCACATCCCACTAAATAAAAAGGTCTCACTAGCTTCTACTAATAAAAAGGAAAACAAATTACCGTACCGTGCATTTCAAAATTGTTAGATTCAGACATAATAACTCTGCGCTCCTGTCTGAAGCCCCTATTGGTATCATGGAGCTATCATCTTTGTAATAAGCACACAGCAATAACAGTGTGTTAAGAAGCACAGTGGGAATTAACATTGACTAGCTAACGTTGTGTTAAACTGGTTTTTAATGGTACATTTTCTGCTACACACAACACAAGCGATTTCAAAACAGGCATTTTTATTTAAATTGAATATTAAAGTAAAATCAGAGGCAATTATTTTACCATAAAGAGGAATGGAAACAGGGATGAGATAGTTTTAAGATGTAAAGTTTGTCTACCACTTTTAAGAGTAAAAACATAAAAATTGAGCTTGGTCTAAGTTGGTATACACAGGGCCGCCATCAGGGAATTACTGCCCTGACTGGCGTATGGGGCCCGGTCAGCAGAGGGGGCCCACTTCTGGCCCCATCTCTTCTGCTGATCGGGCCCCAGCGGCAGGATTCTCCGATGCAGTAACTGAAACCTGCGTCCGAGACGCAGGTTTAGTTACTCTATTGCCTTTCCGGCTCATGCGGGCCTGCAAAGCAATAGTTAAGCTGCCAGCCAATCGGAGGCTGGCAGAGACGTCATTGGCATATGACGTCATTGTCATTCGCCGGCAAGTGCGCGCTTGAAACGCCGGGAGAGATCATCACCACAGGAGCGCGGCCAGGTAACAGGAAAGTTTTTTTTTTAATTAAAAGTGGCAACCGCACTATGTTTCACAGGCAGGATGGAGACACATGGACCATGTGTCTCCATCCTGCCCGGGGTAGAATGGAGAGACGAGGGGCAGAATGGAGACACGGGGGGCAGAATGGGAGACACAGGGGGCAGAATGGGAGACATGGTCCAGGATGGAGACAGAAGGGACAGGAATATGAGGCGGGATGGAGACAGGTGAGACAGGATTATGGGGCAGGAAGGAGACAGATGGTGCAGGATTATGGGGGAGGATGGAGACAGATGGGGCAAGATCATGGGACAGATGGGACAGGATGGAGACAGATGGTGTAGGATCATGGGGCAAGAAAGATATGGATGTGATGGAGACAGATGGGGCAGGATCATGGGGCAGGATCATGGGGCAGATGGGGCAGGATCATGGGACAGATGGGGCAGGATCATGGGGCTGGCTTCCATCTCAGAGAAGAGTCACGGGAGATGTGTGAATAGATTCACAGGACTCTGACCCAGTGTTCAGGTGTCATCTGTGCATCATGTGGCGTAGATTTAGCTGCGCCAGCCCTGAAAAATCAAATTCTACCCTGAGAATGCCGGTAAGAGATTCACTGGCATCCCTTCTAGCCGCCGGGTACCACTGACCTGGATCCTAGATTAGAGTCCTGTGAATCGATCCGCTCACATCACTAGCCACAAACGACAGAAATCCTATGGATTTTCCAGCGGGAATTTGGGGTCAGGAAATCTGCAATGTATTATGGCAGCAGCAAAGTGGATGAGATTTTAACAAAAAAAAATGTCCACACGCAAACTGACATGTAGAGTAATATGTCAGTTCTTGTCCTGAATCAATCTAGGACTTGTTATTGATGTTTTACACTGATTTTAAGGAGTAAATCAATTTCTAATATGAATCCAAATTGTTCAAGATACTTTTGCTGTGTATTATCCACAAATAGTCAGCATAATCTGCAAGTTCTAAAAACCGCAGGATGCTGCGATCAGATGGAATGAAATATCATTGCAGGAGGCTGGGCTGTACAGAACCCGGCATTGAGACCAGTCGAAGGAGTTGCGTTAATGCCAAAGAAGTTGAGAATACTGCAGCTAAATCAGCAACTAGTTTGAATTTGTCGCTGTAGATCTAAGGCGCAAGTAAGGAGCTATTCCGGAGGTCCTAGCAGACATGTGTCTGGAAATGTGAAAGAAAATATCATCTGTATCTGAATGCAGCATATAATACGGTCAGTTATCGCAACTTGGAATTGGATGACACCAAACCCAATAGTGTACATGGTCATGGAGAACCTTGACCTGAAATATACAGTTGTGCTCAAAAGTTTACATACCCCAGCAGAATTTTTGCTTTCTTGGCATTTTTACAGCTTCACTGATGTCAGCGGTAGTCAGTGAGGCTGCGCTGAGTCCCTGGCTGACATGAGGAGAACTGATGAGCGTGGGAAAAAGTTCAGAAACTTTGCCACGCTTATTAGTTCATCCCCTGGTCAGCCAGGGAGGCTGCGCAGAGATGAATTCATTCATTCTGCAATGGTTTACAGCGGGGCCGGCCACATTAGCACCGGTTCCCGTTGTAAACTAGTTAACCCGTTGTGATGGATTGCAGCGGGGGACCTGACTGAACGGCAGAGAGGTATGTATATTGTTGTTTTTTTACTTATTGTTTTTTTACAGGACAAGGGATTCTTTTGGAATAGCAGATTAATAAATGTGGTCAAAAACGTGGTGTGATTATTTCATTAAAAGAATTTTTAATTAATGTGTGTGTCTTTTTTAAGCCTTTACTATTCTAGTGTTAATAATGGAGAGGTGTCTTATTGACACCTCTCCATTATTAAACCGGCTTAATGTCACCTTTCAATGGCAAGGTGGCATTAACCCATTATTATTAACCCATGAGCCACCACTAAAGGCCATGGGAATAGAGAGGCTAAGTGCCAGAAAAGGTGCATCTTATAGATGCATCTTTTCTGGGGTGGCTGGGGGCAGATTTTTTTAGCCAGGGGGGGGACAAAAACAATGGTCCCTCTCTAGGCTATTAATATCTGCCCTTACTCACTGGCTTTCCCTCTCTAGCGGAGAAATTACTGTGGGAGCCCACACAATTTTTTACACCGAATGAACCCCTTAATTTAACATCTACATGTCCCAAATTTAACATACACACCCTAATCTAATTATTAGTCAAAGACATATTAAAAAAAAACCTAAATTAAATGAAATGGTTTACTGTATGTAAACCATGTGTCATTTCATGTCGGGTTTTGTATTGATTTTACGGAAGTCGGCAATTGATTTAGCGGCTATTTTGCTATGTAGAACTCTATGAAATATAAATATGTATATATATATATATATGTATATATATATATATATATATATAAACACACACACACATATATATGTATCTCAATGACACACACCCACATAGAATGAATATATATATATATATATATTCATTCTATGTGTCTATATCTATTCTTTCTATTCTTTATTGAACTTGTCAGTGTGATTTTACTGTATCGCAAAATGAATTGCCGGCTCTTGGTAAAGGACACCGGGGAGTATTTCTCGCAAGTCACACTTGTGGTACGTGTGTAATCCGATTTTTTCTTGCACCCATAGACTTGCATTTACGAGTCTTGGCCGAGAATCGGTGACAATCGCAGCATGATGCGATTTTCTCAGTCCAATTAAAACGGGTGAGAAAAAAAAAAAAATCGGATGATGGGAGCTGCCCCACAGATTAACATTAGGACGAGTGCAATGCGATTTTTTATCGCATAGCACTTGTCCATTTTTCCCGCTAGTGTGACTCCAGCCTTACAAAGCTTATATACTGTAATTGGTGTGATAGATGAAAGAAGTTTCTTTTACAAAGACCTGGCTTGTCCTTAACAAGCACGTGCATGGCTACGCAAACAAAAAGAATAAACCCCCTATTTGCTTGGATACTGGACTTCTAGTTTTATAGGTAAAAAAAAAAACCAGAATAAAAATGAACTGCAAGTAATTAGGAATAAACAGGGTGCGGGCCACTTGTGGATGACGTTCTGATGACCTGTAAACACGCTCATTATCTTTCTGGGAGACTAATTTTAGCACAAGTTATTATTAAGCAATTAACTACAGCTTTTTGATAAGAAAAAACAGCGGTAAAGATAACAGCGGTTATTTGCACCAATCTGACTCTGTTCTTTTCATTAATACTAATTAGAGATAATTAAACTGTTGTATTTCCTTCTCATCCCAATGATATTTTAACATCTCACGTACCATATTAAATGATATACAGAGAAGACACAAAGAGCAGGCGTAGAAGAAACAAAGTGAGGTAGAATTACATCAAATTACAGCAATGGTATTTTGCAGACTGGCCTGGAATAGAAAATCATCTTACCGAAATTACATGATTCTAACATGTGACCAATGTACATGGTGGTCATTTATATGGATACACCTAAATAAAATGGGAATGGTTGGTGATATCAACTTCCTGTTTGTGGCACATTAGTATATATATGGGAGGGGGGAAACTTTTCAAGATGGGAGGTGATCAGAGCGGCCATTTTGAAGTCAGCCATTTTGGATGCAACTTTATTAATAAGACCCTTTATATATTTTGTTGCCTTTTTGGTATTTTTGAAAGCAATAACTATCCAGTCTAGTGACCCTTCAACCTTTTTTTTCTGCACGGCATCACTACCATCCATCTAGTTTGGAGAAAAGAAGATTTCGGCTTTGATACTATTATAATAAAGCCTTCTCAATTAAATGGGGTCGAGCTGCGGCTCCTGCCAAGCATCTTTAATGTGGTTGACCCTGCGTACAGGAAAAAGTAAGAAAGGTCTACTCTGCATTACTGATAAGATGTAATTGAACAAGGATCCGTTGGCATTAGTCGATGTGCGGCATTTAGCGACCAGTGAGCGGCAACTTGTTTGCTGACTGTCAGTCAATTAGTTGCCTGTTTACACGGGCAGATGGCTCTGTGCGCATGGGAAATGCAATCTGCGACAGATCATTCAGTACTCACAGGCTGCTTATTACACAGAACAATACGCTGCTGAGAACGACAATTTTTAATCAAACTTGAAAATAATTTCACCTGAATTGTTCCTGGTAATTTTATTTACAAAGCAAAACTAAAGGCCCCATTACATTTAGCGATGCACCAGCGATCCCGACCACGATACGACCCAGTCAGGATCGCTGGTGCATCGCTAAATGGTCGCTAGTGAGCTGCCAAACAGGCAGATCTCATCAGTGACGTAGCAGCGGTCGGCGGTCGTTACTTACCTGTCAGATGCGGCGATGAAGACGTCCTCCCACGTCCACGCGTCGGCGCCAGCAGGGAGCCGCCGACGAGAAACAGCCCAGGACATTCTCGCGCGATCAACGATAGCCAGCGGGGGAGCCAGTCGGAGGTAAGTATCACATATAGCGATATCGCTAGCAATATCGCTGCTGCGTCACAAAATCGGTGACGCTTAAGCGATATCGCTAGCGATCTTGCTTAGTGTGTCGGGCCTTTAGTCATTTTAACAAATAATTTTTAATTGTGTATCGCTTATCTAGGAAAATATTTGGTCAGATTTACCATATCAAATTAAAGGGGATGTCCAGGTAACTAATAGGAGCGGATGTGCAGCCGCAGGTAGCAACCGCTACACTTTGCATGAAACCGTGCTGTTCCAGCTCCATTCAATGCTTACATCCAGCCGCTGCCGTAACTAATAACAGCTGATCAGCCCAGTCCAGGTGTATAGTAGGAGACCCCAGAGGATAGGTCATCAATATTTTATGCCTGAACAATTCCTTTAACAACAAAAAAAAATAATCTCCTATAATCTATGCAGTGCTATTTTAGTTATGGCCACTTAGCACAGTTTCGGATATTGATGCAAGTAAAAAAAAACAAAAACCACACTTAGTGTTGATTATTTCTGCAAAAAATACCAGATTTACATTGACATTGTAAGATCATATAAAGACAGGACTAGCCAAAAAAAAATGAAAACCCTGAAATATGTTTTGCTATTCCAAATAATCAACTATAGGGATGATGTGGAGGTGTTACAACATGATTATATATAATACATGGAAGTGAAGCCTAATGACAGATAAAAGGCTGAGATTTTTAATGTTTGGGTATTTTTTGCATATGTGTATATAGAAAAATAAAAATAATAAAGAAAGCATTGTATCACCTTCTGTTTCAGGGGTGAGTCTCTGCCGTAAGAGATGGTTGACAATGGCGCTCATGCATGTAAAGCATTGTTGGCCAGCAGAGTTCCAACTCAGACATGTCAGTATAGCAATGGCTTCATCTGCTTCTTCGTGACGGAGGTATTGAGAGACGAGCTCCACGGGGCCCAGCTGTCCTCTGGATAAAGCACCTTTAGGGGGAAAAAAAGAAATACAATGAAATGTATACATACATCTGTGACATGGTCTCCAGGTACCTACCCGCACGCAACCTTCGATCATCTAAAGATCTCCTTCTCTACTCCCCCCTTATCTCTTCTTCCCACAACCGCATACAAGACTTCTCCCGTGCTTCCCCCATACTCTGGAACTCTCTGCCGCAACACATCAGACTCTCACCATCAACGGAAACCTTCAAGAAGAACCTGAAGACCCACTTGTTCCGACAAGCCTACAGCCTGCAATGATCCTCGGTCTACTGAACCACCGCACGACCTGCTCTACCCTCTCCTACTGTATCCTCACCCATCCCTGTAGACTGTGAGCCCTTGCGGGCAGGGTCCCCTCTCCTTATGTACTTGTGGGTCCCTTGTCTTACACATGTTTATTATACTTGTCTATATTTCCCCTTCTCACATGCAAAACGCCATGGAATAAATGGTGCTATATAAATGCATAATAATAATAATAATAATAATAATAATAATAATAATAATAAACAAAAATGGAATATTATAAAGTGTCAGAATGGCGCCCTATCAGGAATTATACTTTATTTTTAACTTAAAAGATTTATTTAAATTTTTGAAAAAAAAAAAAAATCTTATTTAGGAGCCCAAACATCCTGTGATCCATTGGTTCATGGCATCATTTTTCTTGAAATTAAGAGAGTTAATAACTGAAGAAAGTGGTGATGGCCATATTAGGTCTAGTTCTGATTTTGGTCATATGAAAACAGTTGAAGAACGGAGAAAACTCTTCCCACCAGGGACATAACAACTTGAAAGGAGTGTATCATAAGAAAATTACATATTTTTAAACAATGGATTTTTTGTGTTAAATGTATATATTTTTTACAATTTTTAATTTATTTTTATTGTTTTCAGATTTCAATTTCTATTAAAAAAAACATTAGTAGTCTTTGTAATTTTCACAGTAGCCAATGATTTTTTTTTTTTAAAGTAGACAGAACCTTGCTGTCATTCCTCAGAAGTGACATGATTACAACGTCAGGTAACACCTCTATAAACAGGTGATCACACAGGATCCACCATTAACCATAGGCGAGGTCACAGCTCTCCTGCTCCCCCTCCCTTCACAATGACCTTTGCACACGCTCATTAGATGCTTACATTACAAAAATAGGGTTGAAGTCACTCTATTGCTGCTGATGTTCACGATTTCCTGAATGAAAAAGGAGTCTAGACTAGCCACAGAGGCCAGTTTGAAAAATTGCAATATTTCTAAATTTGTATTTTTAATATGGATAGTGATATTAAAAAAAGTATGGCTGAAAATTTGAAAAAAAAAAATTAACAATAAACCTGATGTAAACAGTAGCTCACTTTCTGATTACACATTTCCTTTAAGGTCAAGTAGTGGGAGCCGGTGCCTTGTACAGCTCACTTTACCAAGCTGAAAAAAAAAACGTAATAAAAATAGAGTTTACAGTATACATTCTGCACAACCATTGGGATGTGTGCTGAAGTATATGTCAGATGTATCCATCAAAAGAGCCCAAAAAAAAAGTCCTGTTCACGGCCGATGGGCTGTTCCATGCTCAATATACCCTTTTTTATGCACAGAGTGTTTTTTTTTTTCTTTACATGGGAGTCTGAACGACTATGTACACAAATCTATTCCCATCCATCTGGATGACCTATGACAAAATTGTTTTTAAGCAACCAATGATGGTTAACGGGTCTCATTGACTTAAGTAACAGTTAAACGGGTTCTTGACATCGGGCGGCCACTACTTTTCTTGATGTCTTATCCTTAGGCTAGGCTATCAATATTTGATTGGTGAGGGGTGGGACATGTGGCACTCCCGCCGATCAGCTGTTACTGGCCAGAAGTTCACAGATGTTGCCGGAACATAGCTGCTGGTCACGCACGCAGGTGGTGCACGTGGTTCATGGACTCACTGTTTTACGGGGCCGGGCTTACCTAGGAGCTTCTACCTGGTGTTCACTGGAGCTCCTGATGGTGGAGTCAGGCTTGAGATGTTAGAAGCCACTAGATACCACTCCTGGGCTGTCTCCAATACTGCAGCTCATGATCCCAAGAGTAGGTAGACAGACCGGACTTGGGCTCTGTTTAGACTAATCCTTGGTAGGACGGATGCTGACACAGTGTCACAGTCAGGGCTGGATTCGGAGACTGGTATAACAGTCCGGACAACGTTCA
The DNA here is from genome assembly GCF_039654945.1 of Dendrobates tinctorius. Taxonomy (NCBI): domain Eukaryota; kingdom Metazoa; phylum Chordata; class Amphibia; order Anura; family Dendrobatidae; genus Dendrobates; species Dendrobates tinctorius. The sequence continues at coordinate 13,485,872 of NW_027361872.1, forward strand.
GACACATGGGTCTCAAGAACAGGTTCCACCGGGACCTAACACACTAATGAATTAAGGTTACTTTGGCACCTCCCTACTATGGACGGTGCCCTTTATACTAAATGCTGTTGGCTGGGGGCATTTACACAGTGCGCGCGCAGCTCCATCTTTTCTACAGTGGGCGCAGCTGGGTATTGTAGATCCAAATAAAGGGGTGGGATCTGTAGTACGTGGCCGCAGCCGCTATAGTTTGGACAGAGCGGCTGTATTCTGGAAGCATCAGATAACTTCTGTCCAGTAACAGCTCATCCCCCAATCAGATACTGATAGCCTATTCTAAGGATAAATTAGTGGCCAACCTGTTTAAAAGCACCACTCTAGCGTTTTATTTTTATTGTAGCACAGGAGTGGTGCAACCAATCTAACCTTCCTGCATCTGGTACCATATTTACCAGCTGCCATCTTCATCTTTTATTGGCGCCACTCAGGTAAGACTTCTGTAGGTTGTGACCATCAAGATCGCTCCAGTCTTTGCTGGGTGCTCCGGAAATCACAACTCAATGTAAGTCAAAGAGAGCCAGAACGAGGAGCTCATAGACTTTTATTGAGGCTTGTGACCATTAACTCTGACTTCCAGTCAGTCAAAAGTTGAGGTCACAAGATAGCGGTGTGGGATCGAAGCAATGCCAATAAAAGATAAAGGCAGCGGGTGGCGAGTATAATACTAGGGTAAAGGAACTTAGTATATTAGTGGCACAACTTCCAAAACACATAAAAAAGTGCTGGAACGGTTCTTTAAGAATAATTTTGCAGACTACATTTTTTTCCATTAGAAACAACAAAAAAAGCAGAAAAAAGAAAATGTAAATGCGAATAAAGCCTAAGAGCACAAGACACATCACAGAATGAAATGGTAAGAAAGTAATTTAAGTATGCATGTTATGCATTGTAGCAATATGAGGGAAATCCTTGGCCAAAAAAAGCAGCGGTCTCACAAATGACATCACATTTGTCTAATATCCAAAGCAAGGGTTATATTTGTAGTTTAGTTGTTTATGGTACTTGCTCTTATTGGCAAAGACCAGAACCACAAGGCTTGTAAAATAATAAGGAAAGGATTTATTATTTATCAGTTGATGCATCCCCAGAAGTCAATTGATCTCATTAACAAGGACGGTCCGGTCAGAGCGCTGCTTAACCTTATTAGAGCGACACAAAAGAGACGGTAGCCAAAAAATCAGTAACGATCCAATATAAGTAAATTCTGCCTGAAATAATGAATCGAAAGGGAAAACTATAAAAAAGAATACTTCATCTAAATGCAAACACTAAATTTTAAATTGTGAGAAATCTCAGTGGTTGAGGTGAAACATCTTTCCCCCTTTAGATGCTTGACCTCACTTGGATGGTGCACTTCTTGGTAGAAAGAGGTGACAGCCAACTCGTAGCCTAATTGATTTAAGAACAGTGTCTGGGGAGTCAGTCCAATTAAATTTACAAGATGGCAATTAGCTGGAAGGCCTCTAAATCCCCGCACCGTGAGCATTCTGGCCTGTGTGAGAACACAAATGTGCTGGAGATAGCAAGTCAAGGGCTTTTTTTTCATTTCCACCAAAGCTGCTGTGAGCGGCCTCACTAGGGAAGAGACAAAAATAAACTTAAGGCCTAAGATCACAGAATGGGGTCTCTTGTAAAAGGTAAAGCAATTCAAGGGACTATGAAGACAAAGTAAATTTATTAGTTTTACCAGTGTTTTGTCTTAAGAAACAAATTAGTCGACTGAAGCCCTGTGTAATGCCAAGGCGACTGCCGAGGGCTGGGATGACAGCAGAAATGGGGGGGGGGGACTAAGAATAGAGAAAGCCATGACCCTAAACTGGATGATAAGAGAGATGTAAGGATATTGATGATGCAAATCTTCCTGTTGACATCATGTTGTAAGCCTATGTTAGAGGCTTACACTGGGAGGAACAGTGAGGTGTCAGGTCACACAGTAAATTGAAGTCTATGATGAAGCGAAGGACTGAGGAAAAGGCAGAGAAACAGAGTGAGTAAATTCTAGCAAGCTTATCTCAATGCTGGATGCACAGCTACACAGCTCACTGCTTTTGTATAGTTTCAGTGCTGCTGCTTCCGTGTTACAAAATGGAATGACAGCAGGAATCCTTCTGTGTGTTTATATGGATGGCATCATAGAACAAAGTCTCCACCCGTTTACATTTGAGTCAATTGAAAATTAGAGATAGAGCCTGCAGAAGAGAAAACTGGTGAAAAATGCAGACTACACATCACATGGTAACCCGACAAACTGTTATTCCTAAAGCACACAGACACGATAGCTTATTCTGAAAAATTATCTGAAACTATAGTTCCACTTTAAAGTCATCAGACCCAATGCCACTAATAAATGTATCATAGAGATACATACAGTAGGCAAGTGGTCACAGACATCTACAGCATTTGTGGTTCCAGTAAAAAACAAGATGAAAAAAGAAAAAAATAGAAAAATGATGTGGCGGCTACTATTTACCTAAAAAAATGGAAGACCAATGGGATAACATTAGGTCTTGCTGAGAGTAATGAAATATTCTTAATGTTTATAGACACATTAAGGAGACAAGAAGATATACATAAAAGCTTTCTTAATATTATTATATTTTTTAATGAAATTGTCACTGAAGTGCAAATCATTTAAAAAGGAAATGTCACTCAACATAAATGATAAAATCACACAAAATCTTCCATGGTCCACAAATTTAACCATGCATAGGGAGCTATGGAGTACTTCTTTTTAAAAGGTTCTACAATATGGACATGGTGGAAAGACATTGTGGGATTATTTGGTACTGACTTTCTTATATAAAATGGAGGTAATATTCTTCAGTATTGGTGAGACATCTTTCACTGAATGCACTTGAGAAAATCATCAAGATCTTCTGCTGGTAGCTCACTTTGACGACCAATGATGGCAATATACATTATACTGTGTATATGTATACACAGTATATATTGCTGTCATTGGTCAGCAAAGTGAGCTGCCAGCAGAAGATCTTGATGATTTTCCCACGTGCATTCAGCGCAGAAGAACATTCATTCTTCAGACAACCATTAATAACCTCATTGATAGCGGACAATGCGAGTATGTGCGGGGATTTCTGTACATGTTGCTAAAGAGGTTTTGAAAATTATCTTTCTGTTTTTAATTAATTTGCTAATCATTAACATGCCATCCTATGATTTTCATAATTCTTTGAATTTTGTTTCTTGCTGTTGCAATTTGAATGTTGAGGAGTATATATATATATATTATGATATATATTATGATTAAGATATATTACGATCAAGTGGGGTACCACAGGGCTCTGTCCTGGGCCCTGTATTGTTCAACATATTTATCAATGATTTAGATGAAGGAATTGAGGGTAAACTGATTAAATTTGCTGATGACACAAAGCTAGGAGGGATAGCTAAAACTAGAGAAGAGAGAGAGAGGATTCAAAAAGATATAACTTGGGTATTCTAATAGATCACATACTGAATATGAGTCAACAGTGTGATGCAGCAGCAAAAAAGGAAAATGCAATTCTAGGATGTATTAACAGAAGCATACAGTCTAGATCACGTGAAGTCATTATTGCCCTCTACTCCTCTTTGGTCAGAACTCATCTGGAATACCGTGTCCAGTTTTGAGCGCCACATTTTAAAAAAGACACCAACAAACTGGAGCAAGTTCAGAAAAGAGCGACCAGAATGGTGACCGGTCTGCAAAAACATGTCTTCTGAGGAAAGGTTGCAGGATTTCGGAATGTTTAGCTTGCTGAAGAGAAGACTGAGAGGAGACTTAATAGCTGTCTACAAATATCTCAAGGGCTGTCACATTGTAGAAGGATCATCTTTATTCTCATTTGCACAAGGAAAGACTTGAAGCAATGGGATGAAACTGAATGGGAGGAGACACAGATTAGATATAAGACAAAACTTTTTGACAGTTAGGGTGATCAATGAGTGGAACAGGCTGCCACGAGAGGTGGTGAGTTCTCCTTCAATAGAAGTCTTCAAACAGAGGCTGGACAGATATCTGTCTGGGATGATTTAGCGAATCCTGCTTTGAGCAGGGTTTGGACCAGATGACCCAGGAGGTCCCTTCCAACTCTACGATTCTATGATTCATAATACATATATATATATATACACATACATACATATATATATATAAAAAATTTATATTTACAGAGAGAGAAAGACATTTTGAATGAGAAAAATTCTGCAAAAATTACTGGGAATTGTACCAATTAATTTTTCAGCTCCCGAACATCCATTATCATAGTTATTTCATATTCAGCTGATATGTTAATATTTGTTCACTATTTCAGGATCTCATGGATTAAGCATGCAATACAAGTAAATGAAAAATGTCACCCATGTTTCACACTCATTGCCACTCAGTGAAGGAAATCTATGCAGGAATGTACAGCATGCTCCATAGCGTATGTGCACACATTCAGTATTTGCGGCAGATTTCACTACGCCCCAAATACTGGAGTGTTGGCAGCAAAAACGTTGCATAAAATATGCACGTCATTGATGTTTTCTTTTCCCCCATTCATTTGAAGGTATGAAAAACGCAGCAAAAATGCTGAAAAAAATATGGAAGAAATATGAATCTGCTTTAAATCTGCAAGAGAAAAGCAGCATGTGCGTGAGATTGCAGAAATCTCCTTCCCTTGGCTGTCAGTGCCAAAATCGCACATCAAAAAAGCAATGTGTGCACTTACACAAGTTCTGCATGGCCAACAGCCACAGATTAGCAGTACTGAATGACAATGGGGCTAATCTTTATGTGGTTCAGACCGCAAATAACTAAAAGATATTCAGGGCTAAACCTTGGATTTTTTTTTGTAAACTACACATATAAATTTGCCACAGGCTAACAACTCTGAACACAATTCTGCCAGCATGAGTACAAAGCAATACATCCCAGCCGAAAGTTGATGTACTAAAATAACAATTAAAAACAGCACCAGGAGATAACAGAGATGAACATAAAATGCTATTCGCCAATAAAAGGATTAAGCACATTATATTACATAACTATCAGATAGGATCCTAGCGGAGACATAATCCACGGCTGCCGAGTATGGAGATATTCATCTAGATTTCGCTTTGTCAAACTTCTGCCACAAGTACGTTGCACTAATCTCAGCCATTGTTTTATTGTTTTCTATATTTTTACCTATGTCTAGAATAATTTATTTAGACATTTAAGGAACAGCTGACATAAATGTAAGTGTGATACTGCTGCGTGAACGGACACATTGTAAACTGGCACATAATGATGACAAATTGTGAACATGTCCAGCGATCCTAGCTTTTAATACATGTAATGTCAAAATTCTGCCACTGGTAAACTAGGGATAAAGCGTAGCTAGAAAAGGGGTATCCAAATCTAAGCCATGGGTACTGCACACTGAGAGCTGTACAGGGTATGTGATCATAAAGGGATGGGCACCGCGTCGGAGTAGTGAGCCGAGATACTTAGGAGCTGATTCTTTCACACTGATGTCCTAATGAAGGGCTCGCTGGAGTACTAAGTGTCAAATTCATTAAGGCGCACACCACTTAATGAATTAGGGGCATCAGTTCAGTGGTGAGCGCCGCCATAGAAGGACATTTGTGGAGAAAGTTACATGACTTTTATGAATATGAAAGGCGTAGCTGCACCCCATCCACACTATGTGCATAATGGCTGGGACTGGCAGGAAAATGCCAAAAGTCGTAAAATATATTGGTGGACCCTTCCGAGTTATGCAAAATATTGCGACTTATTAAGGGGTTTTACTTTATGCCAGAACTTTGGCATAAAAATCTTAATGAATCGGCCCCATAGTCCCTGGAAGACTATTCAAAGTATGAAGTGTTTCAGAGTTCACACAGCCATTGTCCGACTCATGCAGCCGCCGTCCGACTCATGCAGCCGGCATCTGATTCTTGCAGCCCATGGTCTATGAAGGATTAATCTAAAAGGTCCAGCTCATGCTTCCTCACAATTTGGTTTCTCAAGTCCTCAGACAGTTCTTTGGTCTTCTTTCTTTTCTCCATGCTCAATGTGGTACACACAAGGACACAGGACAGAGGTTGAGTCAACTTTAATCCATGTCAACTGGCTGCAAGTGTGATTTAGTTATTGCCAACACCTGTTAGGTGCCACAGGTAAGTTACAGGTGCTGTTAATTACACAAATTAGAGAAGCATCACATGATTTTTCGAACAGTGCCAATACTTTTGTCCACCCTCTTTTTTATGTTTGGAGTGGAATTATATCCAATTTGGCTTTAGGACTATTCTTTTTGTGTTTTTTCATTTAAGACAAATTAAATGAAGATAATAATACCAAAGAATTTGTGTTTGCAATCATTTTCTGGAAGAAACTGAGTATTGTCTGACAGAATTGCAGGGGTGTCAATACTTTTGGCCACAACTGTATATATGTCCGGGCTGGCAGTCCCTCTAAATTTCAGTCCCCTGGTTTTGAGCCTGTACAAGCAAGAGCTGGATGACAGATTCTAGTTCTACATTTTAGGCTTTTATGAGCAGTTCCTTTTCTCCGCCTGTGTTGGTCTCTTTATTTACTGCATTTGTGTGTACATTTCTATGATATATGTTAATCCTGCGTTTCATGTGTACAGTTCTACGGTACTATAGCAAATGATAATGACAATGTAAGATCCTTTTCTTATAAGGCAAAAAGAAATCTCAGATTTTGCAATATTATCTACATTGACAACTTCATTAGCCTTGAGCACATCACATGTTAAATTTTTCTTAAAGACGCAGTCCAGTGAAATGTTTTTCCATCCCTGCAGACCCCCCTGAGTGTCTGTCATCCTCTGTACTTCCCCTTCAGTCTCCATCCTGATTCCCAGATTTCATTCCGCATTATATTCCTCTGTGGTCTGCTATAAATCGCATGAAGCATCAGCCCGGCATCACATGTGCAGCTGGAGCCAATGTAATCTCTGCCTGCAGTGGGGACTCCTAAATAAGCTCATATATAATAAGTATAACATCAAGATGTCTGGCTTGTCATCTCCTGCACGATAACTGGGAGCTGTCTACTCAACATCAGTACCTCTGATAGGCGTTTCAGTCCCACCCTGTGGAGAACTTCAGTGTTACACTCATACATGAAATTCTGGTGACTGAGATGGCGACCGCCTTCAGAGAACATAAAAATTCCCATGGGGACAACATGAGGTCACATGAACTAACTACTGAGAAGTTGACTGAATTTTCAAATAGAAAGTCAGAAGTCATGTGACAAGGCTATTTAAAGAGTTAATACTGATTTTTAGGATTGCTACTTCCAATAGGTGACACTACAGCCCCTGCTCTCTTCCTTTGTGAAGATGCCTATAAGACTCCACATGCCAACTTGAAAGTCTACAAAAAGAAAACTTTACTCTACAGACCCATAGATAGAAAGGAACAACTAAACAAGGTAACACAGGCAGAATTATATACAGTGGCATGTGAAAGTTTGGCCACCCCTGGTCACAATTACTGCTATTGTCAACAGTTAAGAAAGTTGAATATTAAATGATCTCTTATTCATCTTTTATATTTAAAAAAAATTACAAAAAGGAAAATAGACTGATGTAAAAGTTTGGCACCCTGCATGGTTAGCACCTAGCAGCACCCCCTTTAGAAAGTATCACAGCTTGCAAATGCTTTTTGTAGCCAGGGGTGCCCAAACTTTTACATGCCACTGTATACATTGGGGGGACCAGTGACAGGATGGGTCAATACAAAATCACTGGAGAACTACTTTAATTATTAAAAAAAAAATTACCAATAAACAATCTAGAATCGGCTTCTGGAGGGTTTACAGAGCGACGTAGGGCAGTGACTTGTGACATCCACTGATGTAAGCTTTTGTTCTGTAGTAAAGAAATGCTTTTGTGGAGATGTTGTGCGTCTGTACATTTGGCTGAGGGATGCTGGTCAGTATCGCTGCCAACTTGCAGGACATTTGGCCTTGTTTCAATGTCTAATTCCCTGTTGACTTAAGGAGCTGTGAAAAAACACAACCCTGAAAGGCTGAATCAGAATGCAGTTTTGCCTTCTTTCGCCACAGTACATAGTACTTCAGCATCTACTCACTGCCGAACAATTGCTGTTTCTGCCATCACCATGATAAACGATAATGCACAAGCCGTGTTCCAGCTTCCCAAAAGCAACACAAAAAAAGTGTTTTCCAGTCCCTTGGTATGATTGTAGTTTTCAATTTTGTTTTTCAATCCTGTAATGGCTTTGCCTGAAAGAGCGATAAACATGATGTCCACTACTCAGCTGTTCTCTGTGACGGCAGCGTCCGGAAGTGCTCAGTTACAGCGCTGCTACATCTACTGATACTCGCCCTCTACTGACTTGAATAGGGGGCAGATGTGCAGGACCCGGCCACGCGGCATGGGAAGAGTCCGTCCCCTCCGCTGACAATGGAACCTCTAAAAGTATTGAACAACCTCTTTATCGTTACACATTTGTGTTTGCGTCACTATATTTCAGCAGCTGTAACTTTTTTTTTTAAATTTCTATGGAGAGGTGGTTCCTTCAGCTTCCGTCCTGGGGCCACAGATTACTATAATGGCCAATGGACTCAGTCGGGTGAACCGATTTGCACTATCTCTAGTATACATTTTGTTCTTTTTTTTTTACTGTCCATGTTTTGCACTAAATCTGATGGGTAGTGATGAGCGAACGTGCTCAGATAACGTCTGTTATAATGGTGTTATCCGAGCATCTGGACGTGCTTGTATATTATGTTCGAGTCCCTGCGGCTGCATGATTTGCGGCTGCGGTTTGACAGCCTCAACACATGTGGGGATTGCCTGTTTGTTAGGGAGGTCAAAGATGTGCCTTGCTGCTACCATTCCAGCAGGAATAAATGTTGCCCATTCTGCCAATAGATTGGTCGGACCCCCAAAAATCAACAAGTTCTCACCTATACTGTGCAAAGGAAAAGAATGAAGCCTTCATCAAGCATGTGCTGAAATGTAGCCAAAATGTTGCATCTCGGATCTGAATACACTGTTTGGATACATCAATTACCGCCAGGTTCAGACGTACAACTTACACTACCATAGAAAACTCTCAGTGCAACTAATGTTAGAACATTATACTTATACTCTATTTATACATATATTTATACCCTAATATCTTACCAAGCTTGAACTGAAGAACTCCTAAGGGTCCCCCGTGAAATCTCAGAAACAGAAGGTTACATATATCGGCACCATCAGAGCACTGAGCTGCAGTGCGAGGGTAAGTCCACTTGATGTCCACCAGGCTGCTGGACACCTCAAAATGCTTATTGCATTGCAGGGTGGATGTTGGGGTAAGGTTTTCAGCAACAAGCTGGACTTTAATGGGTGAGAGCGCCATGTCAAATATTTGTGCCTCTCCTTGATTGTTGCTCACAACAAAAATACATCCAGCAGGATGCCACTGGACTAATGAAGGCAAAAGATCAGCCTGGGCCAGAAGGGTCACTCTGCGATGAGCTTCATAAAGAATTACTGAAGAATCTTCACAGCCAAGAAGAAGCCTGTCCTCAGCCTTGTTCCTGTCACAGCTTATGGCTCGGGAATTGAGGGGGATCTTAGTGACTGAAGCACACTGCATTTTGTTTCTTGCACATTCATAGATGCAGCTGTCAGCCATAGGTTCCTTGTCGGAGCTCATTGAGTGCTCTACTGTATGTACCTGGTAAGGCTGAGTGATACTAAAGCTAGCGTCCAGCATATCGCCCCCGGTGCGGATGTAGCTCAGCACCTATGAAGAAAAAGCAGAAGGAAACTAAATATTGCAATCAAGAGTCAAGACATGCTGATATATTGTGTCAGCAAATACATATACTGTATACAGACCCCAAAAAAACAACAATACTCAAATCAAAAATGTGAATATTAAAGGGAATCAATCCCTAGGCTTGGGGCTTCTAAATCCCAAGCAAGAAATTTTGTAGCTGAGGTTAAGCGTTTCAATCATGTCCATGTAAAAATCGGCATTAGGTAGTTTAGAAACTTACAGTTAGGCCCATATATATTTGGACAGAGACAACATTTTTCTAATTTTGGTTCTAGACATTACCACAATGAATTTTAAACAAAACAATTCAGATGCAGTTGAAGTTCAGACTTTCAGCTTTCATTTGAGGGTATCCACATTAAAATTGGATGAAGGGTTTAGGAGTTTCAGCTCCTTAAAATGTGCCACCCTGTTTTTAAAGGGACCAAAAGTAATTGGACAATTGACTCCAAGGCTATTTCATGGAAAGGTGTTGGCAATCCCTTCGTTATGTCGATAAAAGGCCTGGAGTTGATTTGAGGTGTGGTGTTTGCATTTGGAAGGTTTTGCTGTGAAGGAAACATGCGGTCAAAGGAGCTCTCCATGCAGGTGAAACAGGCCATCCTTAAGCTGCAAAAACAGAAAAAAAAACATCCGAGAAATTGCTATAACATTAGGAGTGGCAAAATCTACAGTTTGGTACATCCTGAGAAAGAAAGAAAGCACTGGTGAACTCATCAATGCAAAAAAGACCTGGGCGCCCACGGAAGACAACAGTGGTGGATGATCGCAGAATAATCTCCATGGTGAAGAGAAACCCCTTCACAACAGCCATCCAAGTGACCAGCACTCTCCAGGAGGTAGGCGTATCAATATCCAAATCTACCATAAAGAGAGGACTGCATGAAAGTAAATACAGAGGGTTCACTGCACGGTGCAAGCCACTCATAAGCATCAAGAATAAAAAGGCTAGACTGGACTTTGCTAAAAAACATCTAAAAAAAGCCAGCACAGTTCTGGAAGAACATTCTTTGGACAGATGAAACCAAGATCAACCTCTACCAGAATGATGGAAAGAGAAAAGTATGGCGAAGGCGTGGTACAGCTCATGATCCAAAGCATACCACATCATCTGTAAAACACGGCGGAGGCAGTGTGATGGCTTGGGCATGCATGGCTGCCAGTGGCACTGGGTCACTAGTGTTTATTGATGATGTGACACAGGACAGAAGCAGCCGAATGAATTCTGAGGTATTCAGAGCCATACTGTGTGCTCAGATCCAGCCAAATGCAGCCAAACTGATTGGTCGTCATTTCATACTACAGATGGACAATGACCCAAAACATAAAGCCAAAGCAACCCAGGAGTTTATTAAAGCAAAGAAGTGGAATATTCTTGAATGGCCAAGTCAGTCACCTGATCTCAACCCAATTGAGCATGCATTTCACTTGTTAAAGACTAAACTTCAGACAGAAAGGCCCACAAACAAACAGCAACTGAAAACCACCGCAGTGAAGGCCTGGCAGAGCCCAAAAAGGAGGAAACACAGCGTCTGGTGATGTCCATGAGTTCAAGACTTCAGGCAGTCATTGCCAACAAAGGGTTTTCAACCAAGTACTAGAAATGAACATTTTATTTACAATTATTTTATCTGTCCAATTACTTTTGGTCCCTTTAAAAACAGGGTGGCACATGTTAAGGAGCTGAAACTCCTAAACCCTTCATCCAATTTTAATGTGGATACCCTCAAATGAAAGCTGAAAGTCTGAACTTCAACTGTATCTGAATTGTTTTGTTTAAAATTCATTGTGGTAATGTCTAGAACCAAAATTAGAAAAATGTTGTCTCTGTCCAAATATATATGGACCTAACTATATACTTTATTCAGAAGAGGACGCCATTGCCAGTTAGTGCATGCACAATGAGCAGCTGGATCCAAGGACCGTACTCCTTGTTTTACTGCATATGCACAGCGGAGCAAGGTGTTCTATCCTCTAGGTCATCATCTGTGTCCAGTGCTGCTGGATTCACCTTCTGGACACATCTCATAGTACACAAATTCTTTTAACTATCTAATTCCGAAAAAAAACTTTTTTTTACATGGGCATAAATGCTAAACCTCAACTGCACAAGGATAGGTAAACATTCATATAATTAGAAAACATGCTGCGCATTGTCAGTACACTGCTAAATGAATATGTACATGTAATAATAATAATCTAATATATAAAGCTCAATGTGTGTATGTATGTATGTATGTATGCATGTATGTCCGGGATTAGCATCCGCACCGTCGCAGCTACAGCCACAAAATTTGTCACAGTCACATGTCTGGACCCCGAGAGTGTCCTAAGATATGTTGTGAGGCGAAATTTTAACCCCGCGCGTTCCAATTCACCAAACAATGTTGCCCCTATCTACATAATGAGGAAAAAGTGTGGTTGTATTAAGCCCCACCTCTCATTATGATGTCATAATGGTTGACTATGGGATGGAGGATGTGTGATGGGTATATGGGCACTGGACTATGGGATGGAGGATATGTATGATGGGTATATGGGCATGGGACTATGAGATGAAGGATGTGTGATGGGTATATGGGCACTCAACTATGGGATGGCGAATATGTATGATGGGTATATGGGCATGGGACTATGGGATGGAGAATATGCATGATGGGTATATGGGCATGGGACTATGGGATAGTGGAAATGTATGATGGGTATATGGGCATGGGACTATGGGATGGAGGATGTGTGATGAGTATATGGGCACTCGACTATGGGATGGAGGATGTGTGATGGGTATATGGGCACTGGACTATGGGATGGAGGATATGTATGATGGGTATATGGGCACGGGCCTATGGGATGGTGGATATGTATGATGGGTATATGGGCACTCGACTATGAGATGGAGGAGAATTATAATTTGTTATAACTAACCATAGTTAGTTACTATGCCCGGGCAGCGCCGGGCTCTTCAGCTAGTAATTTTATATTTCTATAGCACCAACATATTCCGCAGCACTTTACAACAAAAAAAAATAAAAATACGCATTACCATTAGCAGCAATATTTGGCAGCACTTTCTAGAAGGTCACGATGTTACTGAAAATGAGCCAAATATTCCATCCAAATCTGTGCGGAAAAACCTGCTGTGGTGTCCAGTAGCAGCAAAGTGAATGAGACTTTAACTTCTGGAACCTGCAGTGCAATTTATGTGGAATGGTGGCAGGTTTGTTGTAATCAGAACTGAATGGGCAAGTCAAATTCGGCAATAAAATCCAGTTATAGTGGACTTTGCTGTATATTACTACAGACTTGCAGCAAATTTCATAAATCCTAAAAATAAAGTAAACCTCACCATTTATGAGTAACCTAAATTACAAAATTCTCAAGTGCTTGTTGGAAACATGGCACTACTGGCTCACATTTCAAGACTATACTGATAGTCATGGCACACTAGGCATACGTAGGTTTATCTGGTCTGTAAGGCTGCTGTGGCTAAGGTTGGCTGTTGCCCCCATTTGGAGCACCCCATTTTTCTCTTCTCCCTTTAAAAACACACTTCTGAATATAAAACCTCTCCTTTGCTTTTTCACTTCCTTCACTTTACTCATTCTTACAGCTTCTTGCATATTTTCATTATTAAGTTTATGGTTTCAAGATGACGGTCCATTGATGATCTTCCTTTCTTGCACCTTTGTATATTTAACGAGCCTGCGTGTCCAAGAATGTTTCCCTAACCCGAACTCAATTTCCTCCCTATTGTTAGAAATTTGAAATTGTAATAAAAATAAAAGCCTAACTTTTCTCAGAGTTTGAAAATAAACAATCACTACATAAATTTCTCTTGCCAATACTGACGGTCCTTTCCCCGGTCCCCGGCTGCTTTCTATTTCTCTTAGGGTACCGTTACACGTAGCGACGCACCAACGATTCCGACAATGATACGATCTGGCTAAGATCGTTTGTGCATCGCTAGTAAGCAGTCATACAGGCCGATCTTCATAACGACGCATCAGCGATGTCACTAACGATCACGGCGATCGTTGGTACCGTGTCACACACTGTCTATAATAGCGATTCAGACTTTGAATAGGCGTCCTTCAGCGCTATCTATATGAGTTCGGAGTCGCCAACGAGGTCGCTCGTCGTTGATAAGGGGTGTCAAACACAGCGATGCATGCTGGTCAGCGTGACACCAGCGATCAAAAAATGATCCTGAACGTTCGCACACGATCAGCGACATCGCAGCAGGGAGCCGGTCGTTTCCGCGTGTCACACTTAGCGAGATCTCTAGCGATGTCGCTGTTGCGTCACAAAATCGTTGTCGCTTCAGCGATATCGCTAGCGATCTCGCCATGTGTAACGGGGGCTTTAGGCTACGTTCACATGTCCAGCAATCATCAGTTTCAACGGATCCAGCAGCAATCGGTTAACAAAAGAGTTGAGCGAACACAACTTTTTTCACCAACTAAAAAAAAACAGAGATTTCAACTATATCCGTATATTTAACATTGAAATCTATGGAAAGCGGATCCATTAAATAGCCATCCGTTCTTCTTTCACTTGAAGCTGATCCAGTAAGCAATAAACAGATCCAAAAAAATGGATCCACTTGAAATCAGTTTTTCTTAGCTGAACAAAAATAAATTGCATCTCCACAACTTTTTTTTTAATGGATTACTGCCGGATCTGTTCTAACTGATGATTACAGGACATGAGAACATAGCCTTAGTTGGTTTTCCCTGCAAAACCTCCTACAAGGATGTCTTGTCCTATGACAAAGAAGTAGGGCACCAGAGATGTGTTCATATAGAAAAACTAGATGAGTTGGGTGTAGAGCTTTTTTTTTACTTTCGGCCCTTGGCTCTATTCTGCAGGTAAAATCTACAAGCAAATATCCATAAATTGGTGCAGATATATCGTCGTGGAATTCCCAGTGAATTCTTGCAGAAATTTTCTCGCTGTGTGTGGGCCTGCCGTAAACGTCTCTACTACTTGAAAGAACATCTCGGAGCATTGATTTTTCTATAAATCTGATAAATTTGAGCCAGCACATTAAATTCTCATCTTTTTTTTAAATCGGTAATCGTGCCTGTATACTTGATAAACACATGTACTACTTTAGGCTCTGAGGGGGGGGTTAGACAATATTGTTAGTGCTATTTTAATTGCAATTATTAGGAAACAAATGCGCTAAATCCCTAAGCAACAGGAAAGGAATTATATTAGAAATTTACAGCAGTGGCCGGTTGAGATGTTAGAAATCACAAAGGACTCAATTTGGGAAATAGTGATTTAATCATTTTATTTTAATTACCTCTTCCTTGGGATTCTGCCACAGGATAAGGCTCACGTTGCAAAGAACGACACTGTGCTTTTCAACAGTACAATGGTAACACGCATATTAGCCTTTTTTGATGTATTAAGACATTAGGGAGTGTTGTTCCAATGAAAGTTGCAATGAAAATAAATCATATAGGGCTCGAAAGATTGAGGATTTATGAATTTGATGGCTACAAGCCAATTTATTCTTTTTTTCTTTTTTTCTTGGTTTTTACGAGAGGCACATCTTAAATCACATGGGTCTCTAACACTTAATTGCACCTTTCATTGTACTACAATACAATTCGGTATGAGCTACCGTTTCTGTCTATTAATTCTGGAAGTCAAAGTAATAACCTAATAAATCAAAGAGCAGAATAAATGTTCATCTGGTATTCAGCTGTAAAGGAAGACGGTAGTTTTCAAAAAAAACTTCAGTTTTTTTATTATTTTTTAAAAACTTTTGGACAATCTTTTTACAACATTTGAATGTGGATTTGGGAGCTGGTATTCAATTGTAATAAATAGTGTATTGTATTTATAGGTTCTTTATTGCCTAAAATGTAGGGTAAATCGGTTCCCTTCCTAAAATTTCAAGCACACCTCAATACCCATTATCCAGATGGAAATGAACTCTGAGTTTAGAGAATACTTGCGATGAAAAATTGGAAAAAGAAAAAAATTGGTTGTGTGACAGTTATCAATATGTAGACCTAGAGAAGTCTTAGACATGCAACAAAATCATGATGTAATTTTTTTTTTGCAAGATTATCTTACCTCCAGTCTGTTACTAGAACAGCCTAATAGCACTATGTTCGCCCAGTCTTTGTCACTAGACATTGGAGTCCAAGGGCAGACATCATCATCAGGAACTTGCCACCAACAAATGGCAAGATCCTGTACACAATTTACTGCAAGACGACGATTGAGATGCCGAACCTTTGGTCCCGGAATATCAATATAAGTGATCTACAGGGGAGAAGAGAGTATGAAAAGTCTAAACGTTTGTAATGTCTATTACATTTATTTAATTCCAGTAATCACACTGAATTTTGCATGAACTACAATACAAATTTGCAATTATTTCACCCACCATGATCAGGACGGACTTCCAGACTGATGCACTATATGTAAATCATGGCAATCGCCTGCGCACAGGTCTCTCTGCGCCAGTGATCGCCGCCGAGTATCAGCTGTAACTGACAACGGACACTCGGCTCTCAGTGCCAGGACCAGGGCACCGTTCCCGACACTTTAACCTCCTAAATGCTGCGATAAGTGAGACCACAGCATTTAGGCTGTGTGCACACGCTGCGGATCCGCAGCGGATTTGGCCCTGCGGATCCGCAACAGATTCTGCTGCGGTGTACAGTACAATTATTCCCTATGGGAATTAAAAACCGCTGTGCAGACGCTGCAGAATTTTCAGCGCGGATTTTGCTGCGGTTTCAAATCCACAGAAAGAATTGCATGTCAATTCTTTCTGCGGATTCCACAGCGGTTTACCATCTCCTCCATTGTGAAGATGATAAACCGCAGGGCAAAACTTCTGGCTAATCCGCAGGTCTTTTGACCTGCAGATTTATCTGCGGATTTTGCAAAATCCGCACGGATTGATCCGCAGCAGATTCTGCAGCGTGTGTATACAGCCTTAGAGAGCAGGCAGAGGGAAGAAAGCCCCTCTGCCTTTGAATCATGACGACATTCGGGTCACCAGGCACTAGGAAGTTACTTACCGGTATATCATGCGCAGTGCATGATCTAACTAACCTGTGTCTGCAGGGCTCACAGGCTATAAAAATAGATATTTTATATTATGAAAAAAAACAATAAAAAGTACACATATTTGGTATTGCTGTGTCCAGAACGACTCAACCTATATCACTGTCCCATTAGTTAACTCCTTTAGCAAACACTGTAAAGAAATATAAAACGAGGCAAATAACAATTTATCATCATACTACCGAACCAAGAGTGGAATTATTATTAATTTATACAGCACCATTGATTCCATGGTGCTGTACATGAGAAGTGGTTACATACAAATCACTGAGACTGGGTTCACACGTAGCAGAATTCCCGCGGAAGTTATCACGAGAATTCTGGAATTCAATTCCGCGGGAAAATCGCATTTTAAATTCCCGCGATTTTCCCATGGAAAAACTAGTGTTTTGCAAGCGTAATTAGCTTGCAGAATACTAGCGTTTTCCAAGCGATCTGTAGCATCGCTTGGAGAGCTGATTGACAGGTTGGTCACACTCGTCATACATAGTGTTTGACTAGTGTGACCAACTTTCTACTATTGAGGCTGCCTATGCAGCATCAGTAGTAAAAAGATCTAATGTTAAAAATAGAAAAAAATAAAAAAAATTGTGTTATATTCACCTTCCGACGTCCCGCGCAGCGTCCCCAGGCCTCTGTGATGCTCCGGCAGGTCCCGTTCCCAGTGATGCATTGCGGCAATGACCTTTGATGACGTCGCGGTCTCGCGAGACCGCTACAGTATCGCGAGACGCGACGCCAGCAAGGGTCATCGCAATGCATTACTGGGAACGGGACCTGCCGCATGTATCGCTGAAGCCTGGGGACGATGCGCGGGACGTCGGAAGGTGAATATAACCCGATTTTTTTATTTTAATTCTATTTTTTACAGGGATATGGTACCCAGAGCCCGGAGGACAGTCTCCTCTCCTCCGGAGCGTGGGTACAATACGCAAATGTTCTGCTTACTTTTCGCATGGTGGGCACAGCCACATTCAGAAAGTAAGCAGAACAATGCATTCCTATGTGGGTGGAATCGCTGCGATTTCGCAAAATTAATGAGAATGCTGCGGATTTTTCTGCGATGCGATTCCGCCGCGGGAAAATCCGCAGCATTAGCACAGCATTGCAGAATCCCATAGGATTGCATGGGATGCTGCTTTTTTGTGTTTTCGCGGCAAAATCGCGAGGTAAAAACCGCTGCGAAAACGCGAAAAAACCCGAACGTGTGAACACAGCCTTACAGTAAACAAACTAACAATAACAGACTGATACAGAGGGGAGAGGACGAAAACACAATCAAAAATACAAATGTAAAAAACAAAGGTATTGCTAAAACCGCCAAAAACAAGCCGCCATAGAGCTCCTTCAGCCGAAAAATAAAAAAGTAATAGCTCTCAGAATAAAGCAATGCAAACGTTACTCTTTCTATAAAATAGTTTTTGGGTACAAGTGTCAAAACATAAAAAAGACATAAATGAGGTATCGCTGTAATCGTACTGACCAGAAGAATAAAACAGCTTTATCAATTTTACCTCAGGTGGAATGGCCTTAAAAAAGAAAACAAAAAAAGAAACAATTCCGGCATTGTTGATTTTCGTTTATTGTGCCTCCTAAAAATCGGAATAGAAAGCGATCAAAAAATGTCATGAGCCCGAAAATATTACCAATAAAATCATCAACTTGTCCAGCAAAAAACAAGCCCTCACGTGACTCTGTCGGCCGAAATATGGAAAAATTATAGCATTCAAAACATGCAGGTGCAAAAAACTAGTTTTTGAAAGCAAAAAAGTGTAAGTGTGTGACAGCAGCCAAACATAAAAACCCGACATGAATCTGGCATCGCTGCAATCGCATCGACCAGAAGAATAAAGTCGCCAAATCACTTATACCGCACAAGGAACGGAGTTAAAATAAAATAAAACCAATTCTACATATGCTGCTGATTACTTTCTTTCTGATAAATGTAATCCAAATTTTTATGTAAAGTCTTCCCAATAAAAGCTTGAATTCAATAAAAAAAGCAAGCCCCCACTCAGATCTGTCATCTGTTAATGGAAATATAGCAGCTTCCACGTTACTGGTAGCATGAAGGCTCTAGAAAAATGAAATGGCTCCTCTTTCCCCAAAAGAAATTCAACAAATTCTCTGCTCCCAAAGCCAAATGCCCCCCTCCATTCTGAGCACCCACATTTGTCATTTCTGTAGCGATGACAGCCCGCCCAATTTACAGGCGCATGAGCTGGACACATCATACTGGTCACTACGACGTACTAGTCGTTACAGTGGCCATTTGCAATTTTCACTCAGCAACAACCACTGCTGCTTGTTTCTGGAAAACTCCCATGGAGTCAAAATTGCCACAATACCTGTAGATAAATTCCCATATGGGTGTAATTTCCAAAATAGGGTAACTTGAGGGGGGATTCTGCTCTTCTAGCACTTAGGGGCTATGTACATGGAGTTTGCAAACTATTACAGAAAATTCTGTGCTCCAGGATGCCTCCTGAGTCTGGCAGTATGGCTAAGCAGTATTGTACAGCCACATCTGGGGTATTTCTACATTCCTCAGAAATTGTGGGACAAATTTTGGTGCTATTTTTACCCATTTCCACTCGTGGAAATGTAAAATCTGGGGGTAAATCAAAATTTTGGAGGTAAAAAATATAATTATTCTTTTGGTATAAAATTCTGTGACCCACCTGTGGTATCAATATGTTCAATGCACCCCTAGATGAATTCATTGGGAGATGTAGTTTGTAAAATGGAGTCTCTTATAGGGGGGGGTTTCTGCTGTTCTGGCACCTCAGGGGCTCTGCCAATGCGACATTGCACCTTCAAACCAGTCCACCAAAATGTGAACTCCAATATGGCACTTCTTCCCTTTTAATGCTTGCACTGTTCCTCTAAAGTAGTTTTCAACCACGTATGTGGTATCGGCATACTCAGGACAAATTGCTCAACAAATTTTGGGGTCCATTTTCTACTGCTATCCTTGGGAAAATAAAAAAAAAATTTGGGCTAAAATAACATTTCTGTAAGAAAAATGTGATTTTTTAAAATTTTCATTTACTACGTTATAAAATTCAGTGAAGCAGCTGGGTTTAAAGGTGCTCACCACACATCTAGATACATTCCTTGAGCATTCTAGCTTCCAAAATAGTGTAACTTGTGGGGGGTTTCTACCATTTAGGCACATAAGGGGCTCTTGAAAGGAGACATGACACTGGCAGACCATTTCATCAAAGTCTGCGTTCCAAAACGTCACTCCTTTTTTAAGCCCTGACATGAGCCTAAACAGTATTTTACCCCAGCATATGGGGTATTTGCGTACTCAGGAAAAATTGCACCACAAATTGTGTGGTGCACAATTACATTCAAAAAATCAAATGGCACCCCTTCCCTTCCAAGCCCTGCTGTGCACCCAAACAGTAGTTTTCCCTCATATATGGGTACTGGTGTACTCAGGAGAAATTGCACAACAAATTGTATGGTGCAATTTCTCCTGTTACCCTTGTGAAAATGCAAAATTTGGGGGTGAATTTTTTATGTGGAAAATGTGATTTTTTTTTTATTTCATAGCTCAACGGTTCAAGGTGCTCATCACACACCTAGATAAGCTCCTATAGGGTCTAGTTTCTAAAATGGTGTCACTTTTTGGCAGTTTCCATTGTTTATACACATCAGGGGCTCTCCAAACACAGCATGGCCTCCGCTAATTAATCCAGCAAATTTTACATTCAAAAAGTCAAATGGCACTCCTTCCCTTCCAAGCCCTGAAGCATGCCCAAACAGTGGTTTTCCCCCACATATGGGACAGTGGCATGCTCAGGAGAAATTGCACAACAAATTTTACAGTCCATTTTTTCGTGTTACCCTTGCGAAAAAAGAAAAAAAAATAGGTCTAAAGTAAAATTTTTGTGACAAAATAAGATGTTCATTTTTTCCTTTCACATTCCATAAATTCCTGTGAAGCACCTGAGATGTTAATAAACTTCGTGAATGTGGTTTTAAACACCTTGAGGGGTGCCGTTTTTAGAATGGTGACACTTTTGAGTATTTACTGTCATAGAGGCCCCTCAAAGTCACTTCAAATGTGATGTGTAGCTTTGTAAATTTTGTTGGAAAAATTAGAAATTGCTTGTCAACTTTTACTCCTAACTTTTTAACAAAACAAAAAAATATTGGTTTCAAAAATTGTGTTATAAAGTTGACATGTGAAAATGTTAAGTATTTTGGATGATCAAATTTTTGCCAAATTTCCAAGTTTTTCACAAAAAAATGTAAGTTACATCAATGAAATTTTACCACTATCATGAAGTACAATATGTCACGATAAAATCTCAGAATCAGTGGGATCCGTTGAAGCGTTCCAGAGTTATTACCACATAAAGTGACACTGGTCAGAATAGCAAAATTTGGGGGTGAAGGCTCTAAGCTTTGCTACATTTTCATGGACACTGTGAAATGGACATATTCAGCACCATGAAAAACCATTCTCATCCAGAAGGAAGAAAAATGTACACCTTAGCGGCACCTATAGGCTAATCTCAGGTCTATTATAAAGCTTTGCGACATGACTATTGATATAGGATGACTAGGATATTTGACTAATGTTTCCCCGCATTTGTCATGTGTACAAACAATGCATTTTACAGTAGCAGAAAAGTGAATGAGATTTCTAAAATCTCATGCACATGTTGCATATTTTTTCTTTGCGGATTTGAACCACCAAAGTGTGTTTTCTTTAATCTGCAGCATGGGAATGTTTTCTGCGTTTTTACTGCATTTTTCACCCATAAAAATTATGGAAACACACGTAAGAAAAAGAAGGATCAAAAGCTCATGTAAAAACACGTCAAAAACATGCACATTTTACGCCATGTCAATATTCTTGTTTTTTGGTGCAGAAAAATCTGCTGCAATTTCTCAACGTGTGCACATGCTCTAATCATGCCGAACAGTAGCTACCTCTCATTGGCACTAGAGAGATAGCTTCCTTTCTTCTATTTTAGACACTGTTTCCCCAGAGAGATCTACTTGTAAGCAGTGGTGTAACATGCAATGTAATGGCCTTTTCATAGGTCTAAAAGGGACCTTTTGGGAGCCCTAGGCTCCAGAACTCAGGTGCGATTGCAACCACTGCTCCTATTATAGGTACACCTCTGCTTGCAAGAATCCCTATACCAGCTGGAACTTTGCAAGGAAAATCGATACCTACAGTGGGGAAAATAAGTATTTGAAACACTGCCGATTTTACAAGTTTTCCAAGCTATAAAAAATGGAGAGGTCTGTAATTTTTATCTTAGGTGCACTTCAAGAGAGACAGAATCCAAAAAAAAAAAAAAAAATAGAAAATCCCATTTTCTGATTTTTACATAATTAATTTGCATTTTATTGCATGGAAGAAGTATGTGATCACCTACCAACCAGCAAAAATTCTGGCTCACTGACCTGTTAGTTTTTCTTTAATAAGGCCTCGTACTCTGCACTCATTACCTGTATTAATTGCACCTGTTTGAATTCATTACCTGAAAAAAGACAACTATCCACACATTCAACCACACTCCAACCTCTCCATCATGACCAATATCAAAGAGCTGTCTCAGGACAGCAAGGACAAAATTGTAGACCTGCACAATACTGGGATGGGCTACAGAACAATAAGCAAACAGATTGCTGAGAACGCAATAACTGTTGGCACAATTATAAGAAAATGAAAAAAAAAAACACAAGATGACTGTCAATCTTCCTCGGTCTGGGGCACCATGTAAGATCTTGCCTCATTGGGTAAGGATGATTCTGAGAAAAGTCAGGAATCAGCCTAGGACGATACAAGAAGACCTGGTCAATGACCTGAAAAGAGCTGGGACCACAATCTCAAACATTGCAGTTAGTAACGCACTACGCTGTCATGGATTAAAATCCTGTAGGGCAACAAGGTCCCCCTGCCGACGCCAGAATATGTCCAGACCCATTTCAAGTTCGCCACTGACCACCTGGATTATCCTGAAGAGGCATGGGAGAAGGTTATGTGGTCAAATGAGAACAAAACAGACCTTTTTAGTATCAAATCCACTCGTCATGTTTGGAGGAAAAATAAGGACGAGTACAATATCAAGAACAACGTCCCAACCGTAAAGCATCTTGGGGGAAACATAATACTTTAGGGGTGCTTTTCTTTAAAGGGGACAGGACGACTGCACCATATTGAAGGGAGGATGGATGGGGTCATGTATTACAAGATTTTGGCTGACAACTTCCTTCCCTCAATAAGAGCATTAAACAGGGGTCATGGCTGGGTCTCCCAGTATGACAATTATCCGAAACACACAGCCAAGGCAAATAAGGAGTGGCTCCGTAAGCATTTCAAGGTGCAAACTCAATGTTGCAGAAACTCAATGTTGCAAAGAGACAGCCCCAAAACCTGAAGGATGTGGATGGTGAAGTGTGCCAAAATCCCAGCTGTAGTGTGGAACTACAGGAAACAAATGACCTAGGAATTGCAAAAAAAAACCATTTCTGCACCAAATATTAACTTCTGTTTTGTATTGGTATCAAATTCTAATTTCATGCAACAAAATGCTAATTATGTAAAAATCATACAATATGATTTTCTGTTTTTTGTTTAAGATTCTGTCTCTCACAGATCAAGTGTACTGTACCTACAATAGAAATTACAGACCTCTTCATTCTTCGTAGGTGGGAAAACTTGCAAAATCGGCAGTGTACAAAATTCTTATTTTCCCTACTGTAATCATGAAATTAATTATATCAGATAGCTCTGCACCATGTAAAGGGTACCGTTACACTAAGTGAACGACCTGGAAAGGATCGCTGGTGTGTCGCTACATGATCGCTAGTAAGCTGTCAAACAGGCAAATCTATGCAACGATACGGCGATCCGTATAACGACCTCAGCAGTCGATGGGACCTTGTCACACAGCAGCTCTTCTGACGACTCACGCCTGCATCCATGTGTTCTGTGTCGCCAACGAGGTCGCTCGTCGGCGTCAAACACAGTGATGCATGCTGGCCAGCGGGATGCCAACAATCAAAAAATGGCATGGGACATTAGAGCACAATCAGCAATATCCAGCTGGGGGGGGAGGTCGCCGCTATGTGTCACACGTAGCGAGATCGCTGTTGTGTCACAAAATCAGTGACTTTCCAGCGATCTCACTAACGATCTCACTTAGTGTGAAGTACCCCAAACCCTACTGCCATAGCTGGTGAAATATCAGCCACAACACTCACCTGCAGAAAACTTTTTTTTAATTCTTTTTACTTGATAGACCATAAGAAGCTGCACTATTCTGTCTGCCTAAGACAATAAAAGCCTGATAAAATTGAGGCTAACTGATGATTTCTGATTTCAAATGGCAGCTAACATTGAAACCAATGGGGGTGTTAAAGGAGTTCTGTTTTATAGACCTAGGTTTCAGATCTTAATTAGACTGTTAGTATTATGGCTTGTTCACTATCATTGTAGGAAAGGCCAGGTGATGCAAATTTCCCAGCTTTATAAAAACCCAGTCTCCTCTAACCTTGTGCCAAAAACAGCGGCCATGAGTTCTTCTAAGCAGCTGCCTAGCACTTTGAAAATTAAAATGGTGGAGGCCCACAAAACAGGAGAAGGCTACAGGAAGACAGCAAAGCATTTTCAAGTTGCTCTTTCCTCAGATCGAAATGTAATTAAGAAATAGCAGTTAACAGAAAGAGGTCAAGATAAGAGCTGGAAGACCAAGGAAAATTTCAGTGAGGGTACCGTTACACTTAAAGATGCACCAGCGATCCCGAAAACGATACGACCTTGTCAGGATCGCTGGTGCATCGCTACATGATCGCTGGTGAGCTGCCAAACAGGCAGCTTCACCAGCGATCAGCACCAGCGAGGACACTGGTATCTAAGGTAAATATCGGGTTAATAAGCGTCACGTCACTTGGTTTCTAAGGTACACATCGGGTAACTAAGTGACGCGCGCCGCTTAGTAACCCGATATTTACCTTAGATACCAGCTCCCAGCTCCTTAGAGCGCTGGGAGCTTCTCTGATCGTTGGCTCCCGCTGCCACACGCAGCGATGCATGCTGGCCAGCGGGAAAGCAACGATCAAAAAATGGCCCAGGACGATAGCGCACGATCAGTGATATCCGGTGGGGGGGCTGTCGCTGATCCCCGTCACACACAGCGACCTTGCTGGTGAGATCGCTGTGGCATCACAAAATCAGCGATCTCGCTAGCGAGATTGCTGTGTGTGACGGGGCCTTGAGAGCTGCTTGCAGGATTGCTGGAGAGGCAAATCAAAACCCCCACATTACTGCAAAAGACCTTCTGAAAGATTTAGCAGACTCTGGAGTTGTGGTACATTTTTCTACTATTAAGAAACACCTGCACAAATATGGCCTTCATGGAAGAGTCATCAGAAGAAATCCTCTCCTGCATCCTCACTATAAAATTCAGCATCATAAGTATTGAAAAGAACATCTAAAAAACCATGACGCATTTTGGAAACAAGTCCTGTGGACCGATGAGGCTAAAATAGAACTCGTTGGTCATAATGATCTGACCCTAAACCCCTCCAACTCCTCTTCCAGTGTCACACACAGCCCCAGCACAATCTCCTCTACAGTTATAGAAAATAGAAGCATGCACAAAGCACCAGAACAGCAGTCTTGATAATAAGGATTATCCTCTACCCCCTCACTGACTGATGGATGGACAAATGGGGAGAGAGATATGAATGTGCTTATATAATAGAAGGAAAACAGCTGGATGTATATACGTAAAAGAGGGTATAGAGCAGAATGTGCACATATATATATATACACCTGGCTGTATACATAAAGATACAAGGGTCAAGTGCTGTGTCTGCAGGGAGAACGGTGTCAGGAGGGAGAACTCTGGAGAGAATGTTGTGTTTGAAGAGAGCGGTGTCTGCAGGGAGAGCTCTGGAAGGTAAGCTGTGTAACAGAACATGCTATGTAATATAACTGCAGTTATTTCATGTGTGGTGCCCCCTTCTACACCATTATGACCCCGTCTATAGTTGTCAGTCAAATCACGTGGTTCCTCACTGACCACACAGTAGTCTTATAACACACCTCACTGTCATCATCTGTGATGATCACTGGGTCAATGCTCAATTTTGATGTGGTCAAAAGTTAAATTAAAAAATAAAGACAGATGCGGGTAATAAACTCATCAAAACAAGCTCACTGATGGAGGTACTGTTAGCTAATTTTTCATCCAACTTACGCACAGCTAAGTTCAAAGAAGGTGTACAAGCTAAACAATTACTTTCAACTGTTCAATTCCAATTTTGAATGTAACTTTGTTGCAGAAATTATTTTTAGCTGACAATTTAGTAAAAAAAACCAAACAAAAACAAATTGCCCCCGAAGGTGTCCATATCCTTTAAAAGATACCATTCTGTGATAACCTAAATATCGATTTCCATCCTTCCAACCCCTTCAACTGGTGACTAACATTTCTACATTGTGATCCCCTTGAGCTAAAAGATGAACTAGCAGATAAGATGACCAGAAAGCTGCACACACTGAAAACATAATTCATTTTCACCAGCTACACAATAGATATACATATTGTATCAAAAGGTATAACATGGCGAGGATCCGAACCAGAACCCATTACAGAAAAAAAATGACTTTGCATATGAAATCCTCTGCAAAATAGTGTTTTTTTTAATTTTTATTTTCTTCCTGTTGCGTTCACGGTGGCCGTGTAGAACATCTGCATAGATGTACAGACATACGTATTCTCCTGTCGTGGGAAGGGATGAGGATTAACTTAAAAAGGAATTTACTTCAACGACTCCAATCAATACTAAAATGTAGAGTCATGGTTGCCTGACGGCGGCGGCCTACATGAAGGATTTGTATCTACTTGTTTTAAATGTCAAGCAATAAAGAGGAGACCCGGAGAAAGAAAAAAAAAAATAGTTTCATATAGATCGCCAAATGTTGAAAAAAAAAGTTCCAATATGTAAAACGGCGCATCACCTTCTTTCTCGTTTCTCCAAAAATTAAAGACTACAAGGCACAAATATCCACTTTGTAGCAAAATCTATTCTTTCTGCATAATGTGGATGAGATACAGCTTCATGCGTAAAAGTTTATGCAGCTCTGGAGAATTGTGCTTCTATTTCTCAGGAACGGATTTGCTGGATTTATTATTCAAACTATGTTATTTTTGAGCATGGTTATTTGAAAACATGAGCTCTGCACCATCTGCGTGACACATGCCAAGGAAATATAGATTGCACTGCATTTCTGCTTAAGGAATTAAAGGAAGGTTGATAGCTTGAAAAAAATAAATAAAATAAAATACACACATATTTTGCCATTGCTGGTCAGCAATAATCGAACCACTTTCTGGGGATTAAGCGCATGGCTAAGCCTACTGGACCAGACACTAGCAAAGGGCAGGGGGTCTCCTTATCAGAGAAATGCTTCTGGAGCCAGTCTCACTACAGGACAGATTGCTTTCATATTCCTGTCTGCAAGGCAACAAAGGATGGAAGTAATGCGATAATACCAGAGTGCAATGGGTGTTAAAAACCCGTTGCATTTATGTATTGTATTTAGTAAATAATCAGACTCATCCAAATTGTGATTTTTGCCACTCAACCAATGCCATTAAAATCAAGGTTAATGCTTAGATAATCCTCCTGACGTCTTGATACGAATGATAAGAATTCTCATTTGCATGGCCACGCTGTTGCTGACCTTATTTGCGGAATACAAAGGATGAGACAGTCAGCATGAAACTTAACTACTGTGCTTTACATGTAGGATGGGCGTCTGTGCAGCTGGACACACTTCACAGGCTCAAACACCAAACCAATCAATGGTAGAAGACAATCACCCTACCGGGCAAGGGAGGCTACACCCTGAAGAGCACATACAGTACTGAATCAAGTACTGCTGGCCTGGACCGGTTCCAGGTAATCAGGTTTTCATGACTATAGGGCTGGTACAAATTAGTCTGAAAAGGAGAAAGAAAAAAACCCATTTCATTTCAGAATCAAAAGACTTTTCCCTTTCATTTGTGACCTTCAAAAGACAATCATCAGGTGCTTGGATTTCTGCACATGGATGCTCAAAATTCTACACTCTCCTTCCATAAACTTGGAAATCCAAGCCATTAAATACTTATGACTTATCAACGTAAAATTACACATACTGTCAAGGTGAACAGATGTAAATGTATACTGCTGATTAAGTTTTGGCAGCAAAGTTTATCAATCCATTTTATATATAATTTGCCTCTTTAGAGAGGAAGAGAACTTGAATTCTAGCACCATCAGGGTCAGCGCAAACTATCCGTCGACATTTCAATGAAAAGGAATGCTATGACAGGAGACCCAGAAGGACCCCACTGCTGACACTGGGACATAAAAAAGCTAGAGTGCTGTTTTCCAAAATGTAGGTGAGTAAGCTAAAATCCTTCTGCTAAAGTGTCTTGTGGACAGATGACACCAAAATAGAGAATTTTGGTGAAGCACATCATTCTACTGTTTTCCAAAAATAGAATGATTCCTATAAAAGAACCAAACACAGTACATACAGTCAAATATGGTGGAGTTGTTTTGCTGCCTCTGACACTGGGTGCCTTGACTATGTGCAAGGCATCATGAAATCTGACGATTATCAATGGATTTTTGGTCGCAATGTAGTGCACAGTGTCAGAAAGCTAGGCTTGTGTCCTAGGTCACGGGTCTTCCTGAAGGAAAATGACTCCAAACATACTTCAAGAAGCACTCAGCAATGGATGGAAACAAAGCGCTGATGTGTACTGAAATGCCCAGCAATGAGTCCGGATCTAAATCCCTTTTAGAACATGCAAAGAGTTGTTAAAATTGCTGCTGGGAGTAGGCACCCTTCAAATATGAGAGACCTGGAGCAGTTTGCCAAACAAAAGTGGTTTCAGGTGTGATTTATTTTCATATTGACCAAACCTGTTATTTGCCACAGGTGAATTTGAACGTGCATCGCATGCTTGAAACAAAGTTGTTTACCCACAATTTTGGAAGGGTGACAATTTTGTCAGATCCATTTTTTTTCTTTTTCTTTGTAAAATGAAGTCCAATTTATCTTTGTTTTTTTGTGTTGTTCCAATACACACAGAGGAAATAAACATGTATATAACAAAACGTGTAATTGGACTAATTTTCTGGGAGAAATACTTCATTGTCTGGGATAATTTCAAAGGTGCCAATACTTTCGGCCATGACTTTAAAGGAGATTAATCGAAAGGAGATAAACGGTTCATGTACTGCCATCTTTACGCACCTGGAGGTGCTCAATGGGGAACCGTTCTCAAGATAGACGCAGGTTTTGGTGCAGTGATTCTATTGGGCATTTACAAGCACTGGGTATTTATCGTATTGCATACACTATAAATTTGCCAATTATCCAGAAAATAAATTACATTTAGATTTTTAGGGGCAGACAAACCACTGGTACAACCTGTGCAGCCGCACTGGGGTCCAAGAGGTATGGCGGCCCCACTTCTGCCTCCAAAGCACCAAGCTGATTTTGTCAAAGACAGAAAAGGGCCCTTATAATGTTCTTGTAAGGGGGAACCCTCTTCTGAATAAGTCCGTCACTGCTTTCATTGTTCCTTAGGTTCCTTGATGCTAATGTCCTGTGTAATATCACGTTAATGAGTTAGACATTTATCGCTTGATGTGTATTTGCCAATGTAGCACGCCATGATTGGGTACCCAGCCCATATAAACAGTAAGCCCTTAAAGAGGGAAGAGAGATAGTAGACCAGGGACGTGGCATTAGAAACTCCTTTATTAAATGAAGTCCAATTTAACCCACCGTATATAAAAAAAACTAATTTTATTCAAGTATTCCTGAATATATTATGATTCTTTTACATAAATAAAACTTGCTTTCCTACAAAACCAAAATCCATTTCACAAGCTGACTACCAATATTGTTCTTTGCTCTAATCTTCATGTAATCCTGTTGGAGGGGGGAAAATGTGTTGGCGAGACTCTTCCGGCAGAGCAGCCTGCTTGTACGGGGATTGCAAACAGGTGAAGACTGTTGGATTTTTTTAGACTGTGTGTGAAAATCAGGAAAGGTGGAGCCTAGAGATTAGACAAGTCCCGACGCCACGCAGATATGTCAGTGGCTACAGCTTCTGTTTGATGTTTTACAAAACTAACTAAATGAGTGCAGGACAAAAAAATATATATATCAAGTAAGGTATGTACCGTAAATAATCCTTATAAAATTGACAAAAATGTATTAAATAATGTATCAAAATAATCTTTATTCGAATATTAAATGTTAATGTTCTAATAAAGAATTTTTTAATATATTTTTAGTCCTGTGCTCATTTTATACTGGTGTTTTTAGGTCTCAATTATGGTGCCATAATGGACACTATCATTTGTGGAGCGCATCAAGCGATATCACTAATATCACCAAAGAAAGCAAATGATGCCGAGGGATTCTTGATTGTTAGTTTTTTTAATTTCAATTATTATTGTAGAGATTTTTTTATGCTTTTGCTACGAAAATAAAACTACGGTAATAGTGTGATGTATCAGCACCATAGACCAACCAGCATCAGCTGCAACACCCCCTAGAAGTTTATACCGAAGGACCTTTGTTCCTGCAAGGCAAACAGCATGTGCTTCTCTCATGGTGCACAGCTTGAAAATCAATAATAGCTTGAAGGAAGCCACCAGAGACCCATGGAAAGGTTAATATAGAGACTCTCAACTCATTTCCCAAACTAGCCCCTCATCTGTGCACAGGTGTCTCCATGATTATAAAGGGAACGTGTCCTTATGACTCATTTTTACACCTGTGCTCATGAGAACCTGGCTGCATGTAGCATCAGTACATATTCCTAGATAGTTCAGCCAAGCACACTTCAACTGGACGTACAGAAATAAACAATTAGGCTGGAGTCACACACAACCATTAAAAAAACGGTCCCATTTTAACGGTCCGAAATCGCACAAAAGTATCTTAACCATTGATCCGTTTTTGATGCGATTTTTCTTAATTGATGCGATTTTAATCGCATGTAAGGATCCGTTTGACATCTGTCTGGCGAGATTTTCTCGCAGGGTAGCTAAATGGACATATAAATGGAGCCCAATGACAGGTTTCCCCACACAAAGAACGAATAGATCTAGACACACATATATATTCGTTGTATTAAATTGCAGGGACTCCTGCTGACGTCACTGAGGCTGCAGGGAGTCCGCATAATTTCATACAACGAATTAACCCCTTAAATTAACCCCTACAAGTCCAAAATTTTACCCACAAACCCTCATCTAATTAATTGTGATAGACATAACAAAAAAAACATGAAATTAAATGGTTAACTATATGTAAACCATGTGTCATTTCATGTCGGGCAGGAGAATAATTATACAAAAGCCGGCAAATGTTTCTGCGGCTATTCTGCTATGATGAACTGTATGAATTTGTAATATATGTATAAATGTGTCTCTATGACATGAATAAAATATATATATATATATATGTCTAGATCTAATCATTCATTCTTTATTTAACCGGTCTCTGTGATTTTACTGTATTGGAAGAATTGCCGGCTTTTGCTAAAGGACACCGGGTGCGATTTTATCGCAAGTCACACATCTAGTCCGTTTTTAGTCCCATTTTTTTCTCGCCCCCATAGACTTGTATTGTCGAATCCGATCCGAAAATCGGTGACAGTCGCAGCATGCTGCGATTGTCTCGGTCCGAGGATCGGATCCGATCAAAAATCGCATGATGGGAGCAGCACCATAGAATAACATTGGGACGAATGCAATGCGATTTTTTATCGCATTGTATTAGTCCGATTTAATCGCCAGTGTGACCCCGGCCTTATAGAACAATACTGATCACAGTGGAAGCTATCGAAAGCATAAAAGACTTTGATCTAATTCACACTTTGCATTTTTTTTAATCCAAAACAGGAATTAAGCCAACAGGATGGAGAAATAGAATTGAAAGTTTCACAAGACTCCTTGTTTCTTTCATTCATTATATGATGTTTCGGGAAAAAAAAAGTACTGTATGTAAAAACATCTTCAAAATGTGTTATTTGAGCAATGCTCTTAGAAAAAGACACTATTTATTGCACCATGTGGTATATTTTTTTCTTTATTTTGCGCTTCATATGTCAAGTGTGAAAATATCATGAGTTGTAATTTGATAAAAATTCCAGTCAAGGGGTTTTCCTACTAAAATATAAGCCAAACATTTCTGATAGGTTTCCTTCCATCACATGATATGAGTGGCATACCCTCAGTAAGTCAAGACAACATCCATAAAAAAAGACATGTCCATGCCACGCTGCTCCCACTATTACAGCCTGTAGGAGGTATGCCAACTTGTTGACAGCAAACAACAAAACTGGAAAAGAAAGAAAGCGCAATAGGGTCTTAACTGGTAACAAAAAGGTGGCAAGGAAAGGGATCCACTCACCTTATATAGTTGCTACAAAGCAACATGTAACTGGCATGAAAAATATATCAGCTGCTGCAAGGACATTGGTTGCGAAACGATCGAGAGGGAGATGTCACTCTTGCGCTGCTGTTGACGAATCCACAATGGTTTCCAACGGAAAAGAAATTATTCATAAAACAGGTTTACAGGGTCAACACGTTTTGAGGCCGCCCAGGACCTATTCCATCAGGACAGAAACCAGGATTCAGACCAAATTCAGTAATCAATGTAGTAAAAGACTAAAATATTAAAATCCATCTGCTTTTAACAAATATGTATAGGAAGACTAAATGGTGAAACTTTTGCTCCTCCAACAGGTCAGGCAGCCACATATACTGTACATACATACACTGTTACATACACACACTCTAAATCAGAGGGATCTCGTGATTTTTGCATTAATACTTTTTTTTCTTCTCATTGGGGCAGCAGCAATTTAACGGCTATTTTCTGGATTCATTTGGCAGCTTACACATGTCTGTATTATATACTGTCCAGCAATCTTGACTTTCTCATTAACCCAATTTCATCCAGATTTACATAATAATAAATTATAAATGACTGTGGCTAGGCTTATCATTGTCACGGGTCTTGTGATTTAATTTAGATGTTTATTTCCAAACAGTGTGTCCTGCGGAGAAGCCTATGGAGCACCATCTGTAGAGATCATTATGTCACCGCCTCAGTATGTTCCCTGCTCTGAACTCCTAGGGTTTGTATTGTCACATACTTGTTTTAAATACAAAGCTGCTTTACTTCAGATCTGACCAGGACACACCCATAGACGGACATCTGTCTTTTTTCAGTAACACATATTATCCCTTAGGTGATGTCCGTAACTAGGATGAGTTGCCCACAGCCTTAGAAATGACAGATGATAACCTGGAATTGCCAAGAAACATTCACGAATTATGTAAGATGTTTGGAAGTAGAGGTTAGATTCTGAAGAGGAGTCATCAAGAAATGGCGTCCAGGCTGAAGTCATATGTCTGACGTTCACAGAGTCCAGGCCGTGACGTTCGGACTAGCTATGGGTCTCTTGGGCCGCACCCAACAACCTCATGTAAGTCAATAAGATCAGGTAAGGAGACCCGCGGCAGGTCTGGAAATTGTGGCTTCCTTCTCATATAAAGAAATGCTATCCCGACCCAGATAATTACAATGGGCTTAGAGTATTGATACACTTGATATAATGGATGCTAGAAACTGGTTCTTATCATAGAGATGTAAATCCCTACAGGTAGTCAACCCATGCTAGGAGTTGTAGTTTCACAGGTGCTGGAATGTCGCAGGTTGCTTACCCCGGTAGCACGATTCAGAGCCTGGCTAAGTGATTACAGACAGATCCATTTTTCTCGAAAACACAGCGTTTTCAGACTAAACACACTTTGAAAAGCCGGCCTGTACTATAAGGAGAGCCCAGACTAGTCCGGTGTGGTCCCCGCCCATCTTCTCCCTGCACCATTTTGGTTGAATGACAGGTCTCTCCAATTTGTGTACATAGGGACAGACCGGTCAGTCAAAAGGATAGTAGTGGGGAAAAGCTGCATGACATTAGGTCTCTTCCTGGTCTGATATCCAAAGTATGTTTTCTCTTTCAGAGTAAAGCATACCCTGTCGGCAATCACACATCCTGGCTCTGATTCATGCTGCTCATGGAAAGGCAGGGTCCCTTTCAGATCACAATGATCAGACTGATAAAAAATTTAATTCACAGAGAAAAATAAAATGTAGATTGCTGCTGTTGAGTAACAACACACAGGGATCTTGAGGAGAATCCATACAGAATACATAATGGAATTTATCATTTCCATTATACAATGAATATTCCATCATCTGAAGTATAGTTAGGGCAGAAGGCACCAAGAAGAGTAAAGTATGGGTTCAGGAACAGACAACTGGGCTACTGCTGCAAGAGCTGGAAATGAAGGTAACGACCCTCATTGGCCACAGTCAAAAGTGACCACGGGATCTCCACAATCAAGGTATGACATTGGGATGTCAAGGCGGCAGGAGCCTAATGAAGGCTTCCAGGTCAGCCATCTTACCACTTCTACTAAGCTCTTAATATAATAAATAATGACACTTAAGGCACTGCAGTACTGAAGTCTTGTAGTAAATTGTACAAGAAATCGCATGGTCAAGTTTTCTAGACTAGAAACAGAACTTAATATTTTATGCATAAACAATTGTTTGCAATTACAAAGGTCAGACATTTCCTGTAGTTCTTGACCAAGTTTGCACACACTGCAGCAGGGATTTTAGCCCACTCCTCTACTGGCGATCTGATAGATGATACTGCGCAGGTGCCGCCGGCGCCATTTTGCTAAAGGAAAATAAAAATTGTCTCCACCAAGATTATGCCAGTGGCGCCAGCGCCATAGCAGCTATGAGCCTGCCAATAGATTCTACTGTACAGGCGCTGCCAGGACCATTGTGAGGGAGAATTTTTTTTGTCTGAATACATGTGTAATCACCAAATAAACTAATTACATGGACATTATACATGCGATCATGCTACAGCCCAGGAGCTGCTGCCGTCTGACTGCTGAATGCAAAATTTTTTTCTTCAAAACATATCATATTCAGTATGTAAAACAGGGGGCAGGTCACTGAGGGATCAGTGACCTGTCATAAGCCATACAGATGCATATGTAAGCAGAGCACCACACGAAGAACCCCCCTCCAACAGGCCGCCCTGGGGAAAGAGAATCGTAGGGAGCGCGCGGTTGCCTTAAGCACAATGCCTCTGCGTGCCGTGCACATATCCCAGGCTGCAGCAGAGCAGGAAGGAGAAGGAGGAGCAGGACGTAGGCTGCGGAGGTGAGTCAGTCGGCGTCCCTGCCGGGAGAGAGGGGCAGCATGCAGGGACGCTGCGCTACAGTTACCCAGCAACAACCCTGAAAACTGAAAAAACTGGAGAAGATCTGTATGGAGGAGTGGGCCAAAATCTCTGTTGCAATGTGTGCAAATTTGGTCAAGAACTACAGGAAACATCTGACCTCTGTAATTGTAAACATAAGTTTCTGTACTGAATATTAATTTCTATTTTTCTATTGTATCAAATGCTTATTTAATGCAATCAAATGCAAATTAATTATGTAAAAATCATACAAGTGATTTTCTGGAATTTTTTTTTGTAAGATTCTGTCTCATAGTTGAAGTGGACCTATGAAAAAAATTACACACCTCTCCATTTTTTGTATGTGGGAAAATTTGCAAAACTAGCAGTTTATCTAATACTTAGGGGAGCTGACCAGATTGGATGTGTCTTGAAGCTCAAGAAAGAGACAGGCTAGAATCCCTCTCTGAGAAGAGTTTGCACTGGTTGCCATAGACAATAGCTGTTTTGCTTGACATATTGGGGGGCTAGCTCAGCCGTGTATGAGTACTCATCTAGGGTCTGTTCTGTTCAGTTAGCGCCTGGACAAGGCTAGGGTTTTATGCTTATAATTTTGCGCTGTGCAACCTGTGGAAAACAATAAAAACTGCACGTGTTTGGAACAAAGCTGCCTTGTCTGTGTGAACACTACCTAAGGCCTAATATCTACCGGAGAGTGTTAACCCCTAGCTATATATTATTTATTTACCGTATATAGCGCCATTAATTCCATGGTGCTGAACATGAGAAGGGGGTTAAATACAAAGTTATAAATATCATTAACCGTAAACAAATTTACAATGACAGACTGGTACAGAGGGGAGAGGACCCTGTCCTTGCGGACTTACATTCTATGGGATAGTGGGGAAGATATATTTGATACACTGACTATTTTGCAAGTTTCCCCATCTACAAAGAATGGTGACGTCTGTAATTTTTATAGTAGGTACAATAAACTGTGAGAGACAGATTCTTAAAAAAAGAATCCAGAAAATGACATGGTATGATTTTTACGTAATTTGCATTTTATTGCATGAAATAAGTATTTGATACAACAGAAAAACAGAGCTTAATATTCGATACAGAAACCTTTGCTTGTAATTACAGAGGTCAGATGTTTCCTGTAGTTCTTGACCAAGTTTGCACACACTGCAGCAGGGATTTTGGCCCACTCCTCCATCCAGATCTTCTCCAGATCTTTCATGTTTCGGGGCTGCTACTGGGCAACTTGAGTTTCACCTCACTTCAAAGATTTTCTATGGGGTTCAGGTCGGGAGACTGGCTAGGCCACTCCAGGACCTTGAAATTGGCAGTTTATCAAATATTTAATTTTCCCCACTGTATAATGCAAGTACATTAATAGCTTCCAAAAAAAGGATGAATAATCGTCAAATACGGGTGCCATCTGTGAGGGTTAGATGGATGGACAGAGTGGGCAGCAAAAATAACTAGTGGG
Source organism: Dendrobates tinctorius (assembly GCF_039654945.1). Taxonomy (NCBI): domain Eukaryota; kingdom Metazoa; phylum Chordata; class Amphibia; order Anura; family Dendrobatidae; genus Dendrobates; species Dendrobates tinctorius. The sequence goes on from NW_027361872.1 coordinate 13,522,643, forward strand.
CACTATATTAAACATTAAATATACCATTCTTTTGAAGTTCGCATCATTTTTAACAGATTTAAATTTCTAAAGTATTTCAATACATGACGTCTGGTGTGTTAAATACATGTTATATGGTGGCACAATCTCCAAGTAATAACGTTATCATGTACTTCACAGGAAATTAGAGTATGGCCTCATGCCCCCCAAGGGGAGCATGTACTGAACCGGTGGGATCCAATGACACATCTACTTAAAAAGGTTTAAAATGTATTGATACGTCTGAGCAGGAATACAACAAACTATAGAGTTACTATTATATCTTCTTATAAAATACATAGGTGGAGAGTTACTTTAAATTAATAATAATAAAATATTAAAATTTGAGAGTCCTCAGTGGTTGATACCTTTTAGTTGCCAAATGAAAAGATGGTAACAAATAGCAAGCTTTCCAGACTGCTCAGGTCTCTTCATCAGACTCGGTTAGACGGAGGAAACGTGCACAATTGGACAGTTACAATTTTTTCTTATCCAAATGCAAAAAGGAAAATCTAATTCCCAAAGGACCCTGTATTAAAAATCCCATTCTACATACCTACAATATACAGAGCCTGAAGAAGGGACCTGAGCAGTCTGGAAAGCTTGTTATTTGTTACCATCTTTTTCAGTTAGGTATTAAAAAGTATCAACCATTGAGGACTCTCAAATTGTAATATTTTTCGAGTGGCTGACGCAGTACAAAGATATATTTTTCCTGCATAATAATAGTTTATCTTTTAGGCTGTAAGTAGTAACATTTAAAACTTATGTTGTACATTTACTCCTATTTAACTAATGAACACATGAGAACTGTAACTACGTTTAGCAATTTCTCCTTTAAAAAAGAAAGTTGAGCTTTTTTTCCCCTTAACATTCGGTATGCTCCCGAGAGAATGAACATTAAACCAAGTGCTGTGAACCTGTGGGTGACAGAAAAAGATAAAATGATAATTTCCCAGACACTTTAACTTGAAAGAGCATGTCAATGTCAAGCCTCGGTTCTCTGGACTAGAAACAGGAGTTTATCTTGCAGTGCCGTGGATCACGTTCAGGTGGTTCGGTGCATTTTTTACATTAGAGCTAACTTTGCAGTGGACAGCTATGCTGAACGTACAAGTCAATACGGAATAGGGGTCTTGAACTGAAACAGCCTGAAAAATGTATGAGATGCTCTCATCTCTTCCTTGCAGATGGGTTTTCCTTCCAGGCAAAATCAAATGTAATATACTGAGACCTAAATTAAACACTTGCTCCAAAACAGCTCTGCAGATGCAAAGCCCCTGATACAAGGAAACACATTACCTGTAAAACTGGCACAGGAGAGACGCCACTTTATTGCTGCCAATCACTTGGTGATTTTGTTTTTCAGGCATTTTATGAAACTAATCACAATGACTTCTGGTTCAGCAAGGAGAGCAATCATTTAAATGCACGCACATTAGTGAGAACACGATGCCGTATACAAGTTTACTTAGTGTTTTAAAAATGTTCATGCACTGAGTAGCATTTACTTTGTAAAAGTGTACGAGTGATCAGAAGATGCAGCATTGATGTCTAGTACCTACTAAGCAATTATTACTCCTTACTTATTTTACCGTACTTTTATAGTGGCAAGACATTCCCCAGGACACCGAACCATGGACTCACAATCTAATTTCCATTCTTGTTATTTTAGCAATGTGACCCCTTCTTAGTGATTCCTGGACATTGTCGCTTGCGACCACCTGATAATAAAGTGATGGCATATGCATCATAGAATATTAGAGTTGGAAGGGTCCCCCCTGCTCAATGCAGAATTCACTAAACCATCTCAGACAGATGTCTGTCCAGCTTCTGTTTGAAGACTTCCATTGAAGGAGAAGTCACTACCTCTTGTGGCAGCCTGTTCCACTCATTGATCACATTCACTGTCAAAAAGCTTTTTCTAATATTTAATCTCTATCTTCTCCCTTTCAGTTTCATTCCATTGCTTCTCATGTTTCCATGTGCAAATGAGAATAATGATGATCCCTCTACACTGTGACATCCCTTCAGCTATTAAGTCTCCTCTTTTTTGCAAGCTAAACATTCCATATCCATTAACCGTTCCTTGTAGGACGTAGTTTGCAGTCCGCTCACCATCTTGGCAGCTCTTCTCTGAACTTGCTCCAGTTTTTCAATGTGTGTTTTTTTTTGTTTTTTGTTTTTTAAAGTGGTGCACAGAACAAGACACAGAGAATCATAGAAAATTGGAGCATATACAGTATAATCTGCAGTACTAAAATAAGAGTAGTTCTTTTAGGCCAGGAGAAACACGGCCGAGTCACGCATGTTAATACCCGGCACTGTCGCCTGCACTTGGGAACGGAGCGTGCAGCCGCATAGCAATACACTCGGCCGTGTTTCTCGCATGTGTGATCTCGGCCTTAAAGTAAGTAACACTGAATTTTTTTTTTCATGACTAACACAGGACAGATGATGTGGTAGGGCATTAGCTAGGGGGCTACAATATTTGAAAAAAAAAATGGTAGATTTCCACTGTAATGCAATGCAAATATCTGTAAAATACGGTATGGGCAGATCAAATAAAATTAGTTCTTGAAACTGATATATCAGGGTCAATAAGGGCGTGGATTACTGGAAATAATATTATTGTAAAGTATGTTGGGGAGAAACAATGTGAGGATAGTGCTAGGCTAGCTCTGCAATCCCACAGAAATAGAAAAGTAGCAGGATGCATATTTGACCACCTCCATTCAAAGTCCTCAAGAAAGAGGGTGATCAGCTCTCCATTTCAAGTGGTTGCTGGGATTCCCAGGATTTATAACCTATTCTGTGAATATGTGATAAATGTGTGTCTTGGGAAAATTCATTTAAAGGGAACCTGTCAGGTCCGATAATGACTGTATCCTGCAGCTATAGGGTTAATCTGCAGGTTAATAGAATGAGAAAGGTGCCCTGCCGCAGGGCTAAAAGTGTAGCTACTTGGAGAAAATAAATTTTACTCCTCCCAGGAGCCCCCAGCTTTCAGGCATGCGCGGGGCAATTACAATCACCACTTACAACACTGGGAGCGTCAGCTGTAAGCACATCCGGGCACTGACTCACAGCCGCCTTTACAGTGCATCAGTACAGAGAAGGGTGTCAGTCAGTGTTGGGATTTGCTTTCATTCATCGCTCACATTGCTGCGAGCGGTGACAGTAGTCAATCTGTACACACCTCTATGACTGAAAGTCGGTGGCTCCTTCTACAAAAAGTAAATTTTCTCTTGGTTGATGCACTCTCAGTTCTATGGCTGGACACTTCCTTAAAGGGAATCTGTCACCCATTTTTAGTGATATTATGTAAAGATATCTCCCAATTGTGCGTCCCATAAGGATTCTATTAGGACTTTTGATTCCCCCTGACCCCGCACCTTTGATGCATAAATACCTTTTTTATCTTGGTGGAGATGTATGGAAATCGCCGTGGTCCGGTCCGATGGGCGGGGCTTAATCGCCTTCTCCCCCTCTCCTCGGCTTGCTGAACGGAATCTTCATCTGCCGTAGTTTTCCGCGCTTGCGCATTATGCTTTGCCCAACTGTGGGCAAAGAATATAATCGGTACTGCGCATGCACCGGTATTTTTCAGCGCGGTCTATGCCCCGGAAGTGTGTCCTGCATGTGAAGACTTCCTGGGCATAGACCACGCTGAAAAATACTGGCGCATGCGCAGTGCAGATTATATGCTTCTCCCACAGTTGGGCAAAGCATAATGCGCAAGCGCCGGAGGCCTTTTCAATACGCAAGCGCGGAAAACTACAGCATCTGTGATATTCACAGATGAAGATTACGTTCAGCAAGCCGAGGAGGGGGGAGAAGGCAAATAAGCCCCGACCATTGGACCGGACAGCGGCGATTTCCATACATCTCCACCAAGATAAAAAAGGTATTTATGCATCAAAGGTGTGGGGTCGGGGGTAATCAAAAGTCCTAATAGAATCCTTATGGGACGCACATTGGGTGATATCTTTACATGATATCACTAAAAATGGGTGACAGATTCACTTTAAAGCTATTAACCTGCAGATTAACCCTATATCTGCAAGTAAATAACATTATCTGACATGACAGGTTGCCTTTAAATAGTCGCATAATCTCATTTCATAGATAATATGATAAACAGATAATCTGTACAATACTTTATTTAAAAATCTGTTGACAACCCTCCCACAACAAAAAAAGAACCTTCCAAATTAACGTCCACTAGGCGTCTCCCTTCTTTCTAATTTGCAGTCCACAGCAAGTATAATCCGTTTTTCGCAGAAGACCTTGGGACGGATTATAGAAAATATAGGGGCAGGCAGGTTTTTTGGTGCTCTACTTCTGCTCCCCTGTCTGCCAAAATGCATTAAGGAAGAACAGAAATGGGCTTTTGGTTCATTGAAGGCAGGCCATTGACAAACAGCAGGAGCAATTCATACTGGGAAGAGATGAAGGAAGTTCCTGCACCTACAGTGCACCATCAAAAAGCGTACGTTACAGAACAGGAGAATTATGACAATTCCTAAAAATGTTAGATGAGCATGTCCATCAAAGGCAATTTTAACTTCTTGAACTTTTATATAACTTTTTAAATGTAAGAACAAATACCTTTGTTTTTTAAAGTGAACCCGACAGGTCCCATAATTAAACTGCCTTTATTATGTTCGAAAGTGTTATTTCTGACCATGTTGTTATATACATATGCACATACAAAACCACCTGGACTAGTTTTGGTGTGTAAACACCTTGCAGGACTAGCCCTGGTTCATTTGCATACTGCAGTTTATAACTTATTTATACACAAATATTTGCAGATTTACAGTTGTGCTGAAAAGTTTACATACCCTGGAAGAAATTTTGCTTTCTTTGCGTTTTCTCAGAGAATATTAATGTTAACACCAAAACTTTTTCTCCACTCCTGGTTAGTGGTTGGGTGAAGCCATTTATTGTCAAACTACTGTGTTTTCTCTTTTTAAGTCACAATGACAATTCAAAACATCCAAATGACCCTGATCAAAAGTTTACGTACCCCATTTCTTAATACCGTGTATTGCCCCCTCTAACATCAATGACAGCTTGAAGTCTTTTGGGGTATTTGCTTATTTTTGCCTTGCAGATTTGAAACAGTTTCAAATCTGCAGCATGTCAATACTTTCAGTGTTTTTCACGCTGTCCAATGCAATGGGGGAAAGAAAAGCAAGTAAAAAATAAAAAGATGCAAGTAGAAAATGAGGTAAAACCGTGTGTGTTTTATATTGCGTTTATCCTGCCACAAGACATGTTTTTGGTGCAAAAGTGTCTGCAGCAAATACTTAATGTGTGCACATACCCATACATACACTATTTCACCCACACAAATTCAGATATATGCCTTAAATATATGCAAATGTATATATAGGAGTTGTAGTACAAATACACAGCTACAAACATGCAGTACACGGCACATTTATTAGACATACGCATCACATGTACTGTGCATATATCATACACATGTACACTGTAGAGGACTGGGCAGCATGCATCCTCAGTCTCATGCAATGCGGTGGGGGGGGGGCACAAACCCTCACTACGTTCTCCATGTGCAGCTCTGTACACAGTAGACTGTTCCCCTCCCACTCCTGTTTGCTGACTACTAGATATGCAGGAAAGGCAAGAAGGGGAGTTGTAATAACTGCTGTGTGGTTGGTTAGAAGCAATAGTGCTGGATAGGGGGCAGGGGGATTAGTATCTCACATCCTGTTGAAAGAACAAACCTGTGGGCAGCAGAGAGGAGGCGTCTTCACCCTGGAGGCAGCAGTCTTCTCTGCTCTGCAGGGGACACAGGGGTGTGGGCGGAGTCTGCACTGTTCGGAGCAGAGCCGTGAGTGCAGCAGCCTCAGCTGTAGCAGAGCAGTGAGTGCAGCAGTGCTGCTCCTGGCTCTTGTGTAGCTGCTCTCCTGCGTGGAACACCGACACATGCGGGAGTGGTCACTTCTGTGTGTTGTGCTCCCGGATGCAGGAGAGGAGCCAGGAAAGGCAGCGCTGCTGTGTCTGGCTGTTCTGGAAGAACACGCCATCAGGTGGTAGGAGAATCAAGCTTTTGATACAACGCTCAGGCCCCGAATGTAACTGCCTAGTGACACCCTTGCCCTGGAGCCCGGTGAGCAGAAGCAAAGTGGGAGGCCCAGATTGGGTGAGACACGCAGCCGGCATATCTCACCCAGTCCGGGCCCCTCTTCTTTGCTTCTGCTCACCGGGCCCCATACACCAGTAAGGCTAGTGATGCCCTGATGGCGGCCCTGTCCGTAGATCTGTTGACAATTCTTTTGCTTTCCCCATGACTCACAATCTAGAAACATTAGTGGCTGGATGGAAGATGCAAGAGTCTGTCTGGATCCCAGAAACTCACTCAGCTTTTGTGCGCACACAAACTGATTACAAGCAAACAGGTCACACGTGAGGATGTTACCTTTAGTAGCCATTCAAACCCATTTGTGTCAACTTCTGTGCATGTTATCAGGCCAAAATCACCAGGGTATTTAAACTTTTGATCAGGTTATGTGAATGTTTTGGGTGATCATTATGATTTATAAAGAGAAAACACAGTAGTTTGACAATAAATGGCTTCACCCAACCACTAACCATGAGTGGAGAAAAAAGGTTTGGTGTTATCATTCATATTCTCTGAAAAAATGCCACAAAAGCAAAAATTCTGCCGAGGTATGTAAACTTTTGAGCACAACTGTATAAACAATATAAATACATTGTTCACTGTCTACTACCCCACTGGGCCACATTATTTCCAGCCTTGTGTTTCTGCTATAAAGATGCGAATACAATACCAGATAACGTGTACCTTCATATCCAGGGAGGAGAGTTTTTCCATGTGCTTGTTTATATCAGGAGAACCGGTCTTTTTTGTGAACTGAATAAAACAAAGTTTGTTTTCCTTGAGAAATGATAAGATGATGAAAGTGTCGGTAACCACGGCTGAAAAACAAAGAGGATAAAGAACCTGTTACCATTGTACCGGGGGTTTCTGGTACCAGAAGAAATGAGTTCAGCTCCGCACAAAGACAACTCTACAAGCCAATGCTTTAAAATATTATTTTCAGTAATCTCCTAAAGCACATCAATATGTCATCTTGCTAGTACCCCTTGGAAATGAGAAATAAAGCACACAGAGGATTCCGAGGAAGCACTAAATTACATTATGCAAAGCCAGCTATCACATCACGCGTGCTTTCTGTCCTTCGGCTTTCTTGCTGGCTCCCTCCTCCTTTTGTCTTAAGCTTTTTTCAGACGAGCACTTTTGCTGCATATTCCACACGTCAAATATATGCCAAACTAAATCAACATTAGGTCTGCGAGTTTCTTCCCAACTCCTGAAAAAGACCTCACTAGGAACTAAATAAAAGGAGAGTATCTGGCAAAACAGACTTGGGAAGGGGAAGATGAACAAGAGTAAAAATCAGAAACGCAGCAGTCAATACAGTGAGCACTTATTATATGTTACCTACAAACACATTGGGCATCGTACTGAGAGGAGAAAAATCTAGACAAAAAATTAGAGGTATTGCCCAAAGCAGCTTCATTTCATTTTTATAGTGTAGTTTGGAAGATTTAGGGTACCATCCATACATGACCTGAAAAAAAGTCATCAGTGTAATTCCCTTGTGCTGCAGGCAGATTTTGGTGCCATTTGCTGTGGAGTTCACCCCATATCTCCGCATGAAATCCCAACTTCTGCATAGACGTTTTTCACAGTGTATGGGTGAGTTTTGGTAAAATCTCATCCACATTGCTTCTGTAATATGCTGCAGGTTCTTGCTTGAACATCCGTAAAAATGGATTGACTTGCTCAATGAGATTTGCAAATAGATCATAGAACTATAAAGGGATGGTTCAACTTTAACATATAAATCCAGCTCACCAGGCGTAGCATTCCAACATCGGAGCACGAGACCGCTGTGTCCAAGCGTCCAATCCAAAGTAATAAAGATGAATGTCCAGCTCCACGATATAGTGAAAATGCAATTCTTTATTTACTTAATCCATACACATAAGTTTAAAAGCCAGCATTTTTTTTTCTTTTGACTGTATGCACTTATTGTGCATAGAGATGAACAAGGTAGAAACAATTTACACGACTGCAACTTTTTTGCTGCATTTATCACATCTGTTATAAATTTTGTTTGTTTTTGTGTTTGTCTCTATATACAAAGAAAAATGGAAAAATATTTGCCCTCCCTTATTTAGTCTAAAAAAAAGCCTGTAGCCAAATAAAAACTACAGAAATATGTTAAAAAGCGGCAGCTTTTTATTGCTGTGTGTATTGAACCCTATTCAAACAACATTTTCTCTTTTTGCATATTTAGTGCATAGAAAATAAAAGCGTATAATTATCCAAATGATATTTCCTTGTTTGCATATTTAGTGCATAGAAAATGGGAATGTGTAATTATGCTCTTTTTCTGCCACAAAAAATCCATATATAAAGAAATGCCACAGCAAGACTTTGAATGGCTGCAGAATGGCTGTCTGCATATTTGATGCATGGAAAGGAAATACAAGAGTGTAACTATGTTTTTTCCATATATAAAAAAATCATATGTAACGAAATTCTGCAGTAATATCCTGAATGGCTGTAGTTCTTTGATTGCTGCGTTTTCCTTATATCTTCTAAATTAATCTTTTTTTTTTCTTTGCTTGGCGCAAACTTCTGTGCTTTACGCAATGAACATCAACAGAAAAATAAAATTAAAACGATAACATCGTAGTTTTAAATATCTTTAATGACATCAAATGACTTAATTGCACATCTTGTCATATGTAATTGTGATATTCTGTAAAGTAAATCTCTTTTATTCTGTTTGTTTTATATGTTTTTTTCTTTTATGTGTGAAACTAATTATTTTACTGGTGTGTAGACCGGATAGAGTATATAAGACCTACCTACAACAAAGCTGCGTATCATGATTAAGAGTGCCTAGTCACTTGAAACGCGTAGAACGCTAGCCTTGTAACCTCATGCTGGCTTTTAACCTCACGTGTATGGATTAAGTGAATAAAGAATTGCATTTTCGCTATATCGTGGAGCTGGACATTCATATTTATTACTATGGTTCAACGCTGCAAGCAATTACCGGATTTTTCGGATTATAAGGATAAAAAAAAAATAGGAATAGGAAAAAAAAAAGATTTTTATAAGATGGGGGGTCAGTCTTATAGACCAAATTTAAGTTATCTTACCTAGGGGCCGGTGGTGGTGGAAGGGGTCACAGTAGGCATGGTCACTTCCTCAGGAAGCCGGCGGCAGAAGTGGGCAATGCTATGGGCCCTGGGTGGGAGGAGGGGGTAGCCCAGTGGTACAATGCTGCGGGCCTTGTGTCAGTGGTGAGGCAGAGCAGAGTGTGTTGCATGGAGCAGGGTCCCTCCCTCAGGAAGCCGGTGGCGGCAAAAGTGTGGCAATGCTGCGGGCCCAATGTCGGCAGTGAGCACAGAGCGGAATGCATCATTGCTTTCCCGGAGGCCATGGGCAGCCGGAGGCGGCGTGTGCACGAATTGGGATTTCACCCCAGCTGAGATCTCAATCTCCGTACCCGTACCCGTAGCTCACAGCCTCAGGAAAAGGGCTTGTGGAGGCAGCACACACCGCTGGAGGTAGCTCAAAGCTTCAGGAAAATGGAAGTCGGGAAACCATTAATTGCCCACTTCAGCTTTAAGAGATAAAATTGCCAAGATCAGAGTTAAGGCCCTTTTACATTTAGCGATGCACCAGCGATCCGACGAGCGATCCGACCCGGTCAGGATCGCTGGTGCATCGCTAAATGATCGCTAGTGAGCTTTCACACAGAAAGACCTCACAGCGATGCAGCAGCGACGCAGCGCACGATACTCACCTTTCACACACAGCGATCCTGAGGTCCTCCCGCCCACCTCCACGCGTCGCTCGTCTCACACAGCAGGAAGCCCAGCAGGAAGCAGACGACGAGAAATGGAGCCGGACATTCTCGCGCGATCAGCGATGGACTGCGGGGGAGCCGGTCGTTGGTAAGTATCACACATAGCGATATCGCTAGCAATATCGCTATAACGTCACAAAACCGGTGACGTTTTAGCGATATTGCTAGCGATATCGCTTAGTGTAAAACCCCCTTTAGCCACTGCAGCAGGAGCATGGCTGTATAATACAGCCAACTCCCACAGCACATGCTGCAAGCTCAGCTCTTTTGACTTCATCATCCCAGGTGAGACATACTTGGTGGCTTGCAGAAATCCCTTCCAAATACATATATACATTACATGTTGAGAATATTTTAAAAATGAAAAATGTAAACGACAGAGACTTTCATGCATTTCTTACGGAAGGTCTCAATTAAAGCATAAACACCTGCTTTACTCATCTTTACCATGAGGACAAGAAGTAATTGGAATTGGTTCCTTAAAGTCCCGTTGTAATTCACCTACTTCATAAATCTTTGAAATCAGAACGTGGTACCGAGTGTTGTAACTGCGGCTTTACAAGCAATTACCTGTTGTGTTTGTAAGTCCCCAGTGTCAATAATTAGTCTACCTGTTGACACACTATTTCTGTTGTGCATCTGTTAATGTAAGAAATTGATTTGCACATGGGTGTAATTACCATCACTGATGGGGTTTGAGATGAGCTTCCCCACCAGGGTCCTGTCAATCACCACCTTATCCAGCTGGGGCCCTGAAAGGCTTATGGATGCGAGCACACCTGAACCGAAGAGGAGCTGAAACAAAATAAACAAGAACATTCAGATGCTGAAACTCCAACTTTTACATAACCCTCATATCTGATCATACAGAAAAAGAGGGTGTCCCTTCTTACAAACAGATCACAATATATACAATTGTGGAATTAAATATCTGTACATGATGGGGTTCACTATCTATTTTGCCAAGGATATAATAATAAAATAAAAAAAACTTTCAAGGGGGAATTTTGTGGCACAGACAAAATATATTAATTTTTCTTGATGTTATGTGCTACTATCTCACATTGCAGCTGTGTTTATTATCAGTAATCCTGTAGTGCCTACCTACAGTGTCTAGCCTTTCAGTGCCTACCTACAGTGTCTAACCTTTCAGTGCTTACCTAGTGTTTAACCTACTGTGTCTACCTTGTAATGTCTACCTACAGTGTCTAACCTTGTAGTGTCTACCTACAGTGTCTAACCTTGTAGTGTCTACCTACAGTGTCTAACCTTGTAGTGTCTATCTACAGTGTCTAACCTTGTAGTGTCTATCTACAGTGTCTAACCTTGTAGTGTCTACCTACAGTGTCTAACCTTGTAGTGTCTACCTACAGTGTCTAACCTTGTAGTGTCTATCTACAGTGTCTAACCTTGTAGTGTCTACCTACAGTGTCTAACCTTGTAGTGTCTACCTACAGTGTCTAACCTTGTAGTGTCTATCTACAGTGTCTAACGCACGTCCCTTAGAAACCCGATGGTTACTAAAGGTCACAGCGACGCCGCGCGCTCGGCGTCGCTGGTGCTGATCACTGGTGAAGCTGTCTGTTTGACAGCTCACCAGCGATCATGTAGCAACACACCAGCGATCCTGACACGTTGATATAGTTGTCGGGATCGCTGGTGAGTCGCTATGTGTGACGGGGCCTTTAGAAGCCCAGCTTGCTGGCTTGATCCTGGGTATGGAAAGTGTGCCTCTAGTGAACCACTTTTGATATGAAGAACTGGTTTTGCAGAATCAACTGAATGCTGAGTTAAGAGCTGACGCTCATAAGACCCAAAAATAGGTGTTGAAATACGTACAGGAGTCACAGATATGCATTAAGAGCTATACTAGAAAAAAAATAAAGATGGGCAGAAAAAAAAGTCATATCAATACCTACACTGCTAGGCTAAATAATTTGCAATTGCCATATTTGTGAATTAATTTGTTTAACCACTTCAAGACTGGACAATTTTGACCTAGGCATAACTAGGCAAATTTTTTATTTCCTTTTCCCATACATGCAATTTTAGAATTTCTAGAGTTCTTTCTAAGTCGGCTACTGAAACTATTTTTGCCTCTCTTTTACATGATACATGGGGCCTAATTTTTATGTCAGTTTTAGATTTGTATTTTTTAAATATTTTCCGAATATTAGTGAAGAGAAAGAAGGAAACCAGTGTCTGTTTTTCACATTCTTCCTAATTTTTTTTGTTCAAAGACCACAACGTGCCACCTAGAATATGTTTCAAGTGCACGGCAGACCTGGTGATCACGTAACCGTTAGAATAGCAAGTTGCTAATATTCTTTTAAATTATGTTTTGATATTGACAAAGCCTATTTTGGCCTCGTTCATGAGTATTTAGGTCAGTATTTCACATCAGTATTAATAAGCCAAAACCAGGAGTGGGTCAAAAATACAGAAGAATTGCAAGGAGTTTCCAGCATGCCTTTTCCATTTCCGATTTTGGCTTATAAATACTGATCTTCTATAAAATACCAATCCAAATACTGCAGGGGAACATGGCCTTATGTATAGTAGTCACACAGTTGTCTGCAACAAATCTGCCACAAGTAAATTTACCGTAAATTTCCCCAAGTCTCTATCTGGATTCCTCATTAAAAAGGTGAATGAGAATGTGACACACTGCAGCAGATTTTCTAAGGCTACATTCACAGGATAGTGGTCACTTCTGAGTCTTCAAAGTGCTTTTTGTAGCAAACCAGCTTCAGTTTCAACTAGATGTTTGCAGCCCATATGAGTACATTGTGCAGCAAACAAGAAACTTTTACATTTCCATTTTTAGTACAATTTATAATTGCATTAAATTAATAAAATTAAGTTCTCCATCTTCTCTGCACCTGTGATCTGATTCGTGCACACGAGAGAACCGGATCAAAGTAATATGACACTCGGCCAACACTCGCAGCAGAGTTTGAGCCGAGGGTCATTTACATATACGATAGCAGCTAATTCTCTCAGATGAGAGAATTATCGGATGCTACTCGCCAATGTGAGCGAGCACTAAAGGTAGAGTTCAGACAGTCAGACCGGCCGTAGGACTCCTGATGCTATCTCAAGAGCTTCGGATGTGCTTATGATATAAGGTTATTGAGTTTGGGTTAGGAAACCCGCAGCCACTCCCGAACATTGCATTTTGTACTCAGACCATGTTTCACCAGCGTCTAAATGTGACCTTGGGGCTCCTTAAAACATCAGTTACTCTTCTCATCAACAAACAATGATAATCAGACATTGATTTTTAATTGTTATAATAGAAAAATGAAGCAAAAAAAACCCCCAACAAACTAATGAAAATAGCCTGAACAAAAACGATGAAACACGTACCTTAATATTTTGTTGCACAACCTTTTGAAGCAAACAAACGATTTTTGTAACTCGTGACTTCTGCACCTGTCCACAGGTATTTTGGCCACTTCTCATGAGCAAACTGCTCCCACTATTTCAGGTTTGAAGGTTGCCTTTTCCAGACTGCATGTTTAAGCTCCGTCCACAGATATTCAATATCTAGATGAGGGCTCGTGGAAGCCACTTCAGAAGGGTCCAATGGTTTGCGCTTAGCCATTCTTGGAGGTTTTTAGCTGTGTGTTTGGGCCACTATCCTGTTGGAGGACTCATGGTCTGTGACTTGGACCAAGCTCTCTGACATTGGGTAGAACACTTTGCCCCAGAATGCCTTGATAACCTTGAGGTTATATTGTACCCTATACAGATGCAACAAAGCAGCCCCAAAATAAACCAATCCTCATGCAGCATTATCCGAAACACACCAGCAAGTCCACCCCTGAATGGCTTAAGAAAAACAAAATTAAGACTTTGGCGTGGCCAATTCAAAGTCCTGACCTTAATGAGATTGAGATGGTGTGGCACGACCTTAAAAAGGCAATTCATGCTTGGAAACCCTCCAATGTGGCAGAATTACAACAATTCTGCAAAGATGAGTGGGCCAAAATTCCTCCAGAGCGTTGTAAAAGACTCATTGCCAGTTATCGCAAACACTCTATTTCAATTGCTGCTAAGGGTGGCCCAACCAGTTACTAGGCTTAGGGGGCAATTACATTTTCACACAGGGCCCTGTAAGTTTGGATTTCTTTTTCCCTTAATAATAAAGAAATATCTTTATTTAAAAATTGCATTTTGTGGTTACTTGTGTTATCTTTGTCTCATATTAAATATATACAACTGTATATATTTTTCTGCTGAACTACAATTCAAAAGCAATGTGTGATTTTCATTAGTTGATATTCAGAAAAGGTAAACTGAAAATTTCAAGTTATTTCAGTCACCATTCTGTTTCTTTTTCTTACTTTACTAGATGGGTGCTAACAATTTTGTCCATGTGTGGAATAAAATTCAGGGGGCACAGTTGATGTATATTTTTTAATACTCAGGGGCACAGTGCATTTTTTTTTTATATTAAGTGGGCACAGTGAATATTTTTTATATTCAGGGTACACAGTGAAAATGCAATATGTCACAAAAGTGAGTACACCCCTCACATTCTTGTAAATATTTTATTACATCTTTTCATTGGACAACACTGAAGTTAGGACACTTTCATACAATGCAAAATATTCAGTGTGCTGCCTTTATAACAGTGTAAGGCCTCTTTCACACATCAGGTTTTCGGCGTCAGCCGCGATCCGGCGCTTTTGACTAACACCGGATCCGGCGAAATGCAATGCCGGATCCGGTTTCCCCCCCCATTGACTTGCATTAGAGCCGGATCGAGCCGGATGGCCATGCGTTTCATCCGATTTTCGCCGGATCCGGCAATGTGACGCGATCCGGCGTCTGGAAAAAACGGCTACTGTAACGTTTTTTGTCTCCGGCGAAAAAGCCGGACACGCCGGATCCGGAATGTCCGGCTTTTTCATACAATGAAAGCCTATGAGCGCCGCAATGCGCCTGATCCGGCGACAGCCGGATCCGGTTTCTTTGGTCTGAGCATGCTCAGTAGCTCTGCCCACAGGACATATATAAAAGCAAGACAATGGGACCCTCAGCCACACCCAACATGCCACCCAAGCCAAGAACCAGGAGCAGGAGAAGGCAGCAGACATCTGCAGCAGCAGCACCATCAGCACCACCCCAAATGGAGCAGCATGCTGAACAACGGGAGGGGAGTCCAGCAGCAGATGAGAGACGGTAATTATCAAATCCCCCATTCCTCCAAACTAGGGCTATGGAATATCAAGATATTCATTGGCCCTTTGTTTCTCTTTATTCAACAGCCGCCCAATAGATGCAGCAGCAGCAGCAGCAGCAGCAATGGCAGCAGCAGAAACACCAACCACAGCCATGGAGTCTGGCCATGAGGAAGACAGCACATCTTCTGGGAGCCCTCCCTCGCATCGTCAGCGTTTGACGGTAAGTTTATATTTCCAAAATCCATCATCTCTGTAATATATGTGTATTCATTGCCTTTTATTTCAAAACAGGAATCACAAGATGAAGAGGAGCTCCCTGAAGAAGAAGGAAGGGGTGGACAGACACTTGGAGTGGGCTCACAATTGGTAAGTTTTTTGCATCAAACGCAGAAACACAACATCACACTACACACAACACATAGAAAACAATGTTCTGCAGACCACACACAGCAAACAAATGCCTACATCCAAAGACATAACATTTTTTGTTTTCTTCTCTAGTCTTCCCAATCTGGTGCTCGGCCAAGAGGTCCTCGCAGTGCCTCCCAGGGTCGTCGGCGATAGCAACGCGGCGGTCACCAGCGTGTAAGTATAAATATTTTTGCTTTGTTTTTTTTGCACTTTTTATTTCATTTCTTTTGTGGAGTCTAATTATGTTATTTTTGTCTTTTTCTTTAACAGCCTTCACAGCGTGCTCCCGACTCTGACGGTGAGGATGGAGGGATTGATGTGGACCGCCTCATCGATCTCGTCAGAGAAAGGGAGCCGCTCTGGAATATGGCTGACCGCCGCCACGCTGACCTGATCGTTACCCGATGACTCTGGGAGGAAATCTGTTCGCTCCTTGTGGACCGCTGGGAGGACCTCGAAGCTCGGGCCCAGATTAAAGAGCGTAAGTATATACAGTACCGGTTGCTTGATTTAAACCAGTGTTTCCCGAACTCCAGTCCTCGTGGTCCCCACGGATCATGTGTTCAGGATTTCTATTTACTTTGGAAATCCTGAAAACATGACCCCTGGGGACCATGAGGACTGGAGTTTGGGAAACACTGATGTTGTATACTAACCACTTTGTCCTTTCTCGTTTCAGGGGAGAGAATTGTGAAGCGGTGGCGGTCTGTGAGGGATCGTTTCAAGAAGGAGTTCAATAAAGAGATGCGGGCCCCGAGTGGATCTGGAGGACGCAGGAGCAAGTACAAGTACGCACGAGCCCTGTCGTTCCTCCGGGAGACAATGCTCACCAGAAGGTAAATATTACACACCACATGTGACAAAAAAATGTTTACATGTAACTTTTTTTTTTCAGCCAGGGCCATACCATGTCACTATTTTGTTTTTTTTTCTCTTTATTCCACAGCACGGTGAGCAGCACTCGGGAGCCTGCACGATTGGACCCTTCTGAGGCGATCCCTGAGGAGACCGGCACTGAGGGACACTTCGACCGCCCTGGTACATCTGCACCTTCCCAGCCTTCCCACACATTCGACCCATATGTCCCATCCACCAGCACCAGCACAGGAGCATCGTGGCCGCCTACATTACATGAAGCTGCTGGTGAGGAGATCGCTTTCCCTTTACCCCACCCTTCTGCCCCTGCCACCTCTAGTACACCTGCGGGTACTGGGCGGCAGCGGCAGAGGGGTCAGGAAAAGAGTTATGCGCCAGAGTTCTTGCATCTGAATGCATCTTTCCAGAACTGTCTAAAAGTCTTGTCAGAGCAAATCTCCGCAGGCTTTCAGCAGATCAACTCCAGCATTCTGGAGGTGAAGACACTTCTGCAAACCATGCATTCAGAAGCAAGATCTTCGCCAAACCACACCTTTTTCAGGTCTGTTGTGGAGCGCATGGCAACACTATCTCCTACCCAGCAGATGCATGTAATGCATTCGTGCCACGGTGCTCTACAGCAGGTTACCTCCCAACCTCCACCTCCCACCACTGTAGTTCCTCCACCTGCACCCCCTCCAGCCACTTTCCATCCTCCCCCTCCTATTACATCTGCACCCCCTCCAGCCACTTTCCATCCTCCCCCTCCTATTACATCTGCACCCCCTCCAGCCACTTTCCATCCTCCCCCTCCTATTACATCTGCACCCCCTGCAGTCACTTTCCATCCTCCCCCTCCTATTACATCTGCACCCCCTCCAGTCACTTTCCATCCTCCCCCTCCTATTACATACCAGCAACCTCCCCAGTACCAGCAACCTCCCCAGTACCAGACATCTCCCCACTTCCAGCAACCTGCCCCGTACCAAACTCCTTCCCCGTACCAAACTCCTTCCCCGTACCAAACTCCTTCCCCATACAACTTTCCATCAACATCATCTGCTCCTACAGTCCCTGCCCAACCCTCCACTCCACCGCCCATCACCTCTTCTGCCTCCCACATGTCCACCCATTCTGTAGCTTTTTCCACACCATCACCTCTAACTGTTCCTTCCCCACCACGATCCCAGTCCTCTCTCCACACTCCCAGTGTCGAAGTGTCCCGCAGCCCCTCCAGCAGTATTTCCACCCCACACTACACAGATTTATAATGTGTGTTTTTTAATAAAAATGGTCATTTGGTTTAAAACATTTATTAAAAAAGTTTTTTTCACTTTAAAAACATTTTACAAAAAAAAAAATATTTTAAATAAAAGTTAAATTATCGTTTTACAATGGTTGTCTGTCATTTCTTTCTGCGGCGAACTATGTTTAAAAAAAAAGGTTAAATACAGGGTATTTCAAAGGTAAAAAGGTATTCAAAACCAGGTATATAACTGTGGGTAAATTTTAGCTTTTTGCCACAGTTGTGTTCCTGGTTGTGTTTGAAGCAAAGTATTTCACCTAAAAATTTGTGTTTATTGTTGGTGATTTCCTAACAATGTACACAACTTTTGTTAAAAGGTGAAATACTTTGCATAAAACACAACCAGGTACACACCTGTGGCCTAAAGCTAAAAATAGAGACCATGACAAGATAGCCAACTTTGGTTGGCAAAGGTATATACTGTTGGTACAGAAGGTACACAAGTTTGGTTAGGGCACAAATCTTTCACACTCTGTCATCCTGCCAGTGTACTCTGCCTTGAGGTGACATAAAGTATAGTGCAAAATTGTCCCTCATTACTGAAACCGTCACAGAACTTCTAGTGGTAATGTCATGGTAATCTTGCAAGGTGGTTTCTTCAGAGGTGTCCTCAATGGAAATGGGTTCCTTGCAGATAACAAAATTGTGGAGTACCACGCACGCTTTGATCACCTCGTCCACAGTTTCTGTCTTGAGGTTGATCGCAGTCAATAGGACCCGCCATTTGGCTGTCAGAATACCAAAGGTACATTCAACCATTCTTCTTGCTCTTGTGAGGCGGTAATTAAAAATGCGTTTTGGTCTTGTCAATCCTCTGCTAGAGTACGGTTTCAAAAGGTGTTCTGACAGCTGGAAGGCTTCATCCCCTACACAGACAAATGGCATAGGTGGACCAGATGTTTGCGGCAGCGGTCTAGGTGGTGGGAACTGGAAGGTGTTTCCATACAGTTTAGGCCCCATGGCAGACATTTTGAAAACTTGAGAGTCATTGGAGCGGCCATAGGCCCCAATATCAACCGCAATAAATTTGTATTCCGCGTCAGCGATGGCCATGAGGACAATTGAAAAATATTTCTTGTAATTGAAATATTCCGATCCCGATCCAGCTGGCTTTACAATGCGGATATGTTTCCCGTCCACAGCGCCCAAGCAGTTGGGAAACTGACATATCTGTTGAAACTTGTCAGCAATTTCAATCCACCTCTCTGTTGTGGGCTCTGGTAAAAACTCTTCAGCTAAGGAGTCCCACAGTGCACGGCATGTGTACTTCACAATTCCAGATATGGTGGAAATCCCGAGTCTGTACTGGAAATGCAGTGACGAAAGGGATTCTCCAGTTGCAAGAAATCTGTGGGGAATTAAAAAACAATAAATTAGTTTAAAGTCACAGCATTACATACAAAAACTGAGCTATAACACTTGGAGATACAAACTACCACCAACAAGATTGCAGTGAAAGTGTGCTCTGATGCGATCACATCCAATAAATGTGGCTTACCTTAAAGTCACCATCAGACGCTCTGCGGGTGAAACAGAGAAGCGGCAATAGGTGTCTGCTTTTCTTATGAGGTGTGCAATGCGCTCCACCAAGTAATCAAAATTCTCCATTTTCATCCTAACATATCCAAAAAATTTATCCGGGTTTCGTCGAAGGTCCATGCAGAGTGTAGAATAGACCCCACGCGTCATTCTCTTGGCTGTGATGGGGTGGATCCACAAACGTCGTCTACGATGCCTGATGCGCTGCTGTCTCGCTCTCTCCTTCTCCAGAACAATCACCCTCAAACGATTCGCCTCCGCTATAAAATCCGCCAAATTCTTCAAAATATTTCCAATCACAACATCCATCTTCGCCAGTAACTTGCTCTTCTCTCCAACCTGCACTTTCTCCTCGACAACCTGTCAAAGAAGGGCTGTAGGAACACTCTATATATAGTTTTCCAGTAGCCAATCCCGTTCGGAAGGCCACAAGGGTCAATTTTAAAAACCGGATCCGGCGTAATCCGTCGAAAAACGGATAGAAAAACGGATGAACCGGATGAGACGGATCTGGTTTTGTCTGTCAAGAAAAAGACGGATCCGGCAGAAAACCGGATCCGTCACATCCGGTTTTACTAAACATTTGCCGGATCCGGCGTTCCGGCACGACGCCGGATCGCGCCTGACGCCGAAAACCTGATGTGTGAAAGTAGCCTAAATTTGGTGTGCCTTTTAAATAACTTAACACAGCCATTAATGTCTAAACCATTGGCAACAAAAGTGAGTACACCCCTAAGTGAAAATGGCCAAAATGTGCCTAATTAGCCATTTTCTCAGGCCATTTGACTCAGTGTTACAACAAGGTCTCAGGTGTGAATAGGGAGCAGGTGTGTTAAATTGGGTGTTACCGCTCTCACACTCTCTCATGCTGGTCACTTTAAAGGGAATCTGTCATCCCTTTTTAAAGATATCATATAATGATATCATTCAATTGTGTGTCACATAAGGATTCTCTTAGTACTTTTGCTTCCCCCTGACCCCACACCTTTCATGCATAAATACCTTTTTTTATATTGGTTCAGATGTATGTAAACTGCCGCGGTCCGGTTTGATGGGCGGGGCTTATTCAACTGCTCCCCCCCTCCCTGTCTTGCTCTACACAAGAAGAAATGCATAGAGCAAAACAGGGAGGTGGGGGGAGCAGGTGAATAAGCCCCGCCCAGCGGACCGGACAACGGCAGTTTACATACATCTGAACCGATATAAACAAGGTATTTATGCATGAAAGGTGCGGGGTCAGGGGGAAGCAAAAGTACTAAGAGAATCCTTATGTGACACACAATTGAATGATATCATTACATGATATCTCTAAAAAGAGGTGACAGATTCCCTTTAAGTTCAGTATGGCTCCTCATGGCAAAGAACACTCTGAGGATCTGAAAATTAGAATTGTTCCACTAAAAACTGGGCTCCCCATGGGCGACTAAGGAAGTTGAGTGCATGTGCTCAACGTCATATCCAGAGGTTATCTTGTAACAATACACTTAGGAGTGCTGACAACATTGCAGAAAATGTTAAAGGGGTGGGGTGGGGGGTCAGCCTGCCATGGTCAGACTGGTCTACATGGTTATCATCCCAGAAGCAAGTCTCTTCTAAAGGTATTGTCACACTTAGCGATGTACCATCGATATGACGCGGTCAGGATCGCTGGTACATCGCTAAGTGGTCGCTAGTGAGCTGCCACACAGGCAGATCTCACCAGCGACATCGCTGGGGACGGGGGTCGCTACTTACCTGTCACACTAGGCGATCCTGCGCCCGGCTCCACGCGTCGCTCGTCTCTCCACAGGAAGCGCCGCAGGAAGCTGACGACGAGAAACGGTCCAGGACGTTCTCAGCGATAATCAGCGGGGGAGCGGGTCGTAGGTAAGTATCACACACAGCGATATCGCTAGCAATATCGCTATAACGTCACAAGTTATAGCGATATTGCTAGAGATAACGCTTAGTGTGACAGTACCTTAAAGATGATGCACAATAAAGTCTGCAAACACTTTGCTGAAGACAATCAGACTAAGGACATGGATTACTGGAACGATGTCCTGTGGTCTGATGAGACCAAGATAAACTTATTTGGTTCAGATGGTGTCAAGCTTCCTATAACCATCAACAAGCTTCTTACATCTCTCAACTGGAATTTTAGACCACTCTTCTTTCACGAATTGCCCCAAGTCTCTCATGTTTGAAGGGTGCCTTTTCCCAACATCAGTTTTAAGATCACTAAACAGGTGTTCAATGGGATTTAGATCTGGACTCATTGCTGGCCACTTCAGAACTCTCTAGCGCTTTGTTTCCATCCATTTATAGGTGCTTCTTGAAGTATGTTTGGGGTCATTACCCTGCTGGAAGACCCATAACCTAGGACACAAACGCAGCTTTCGGACACTGCGCATTACATTGTGACCAAAAATCCTTTGGCAATCTTCATATTTCATGATGCCTAGCACACAGTCAAGACACCCAGTGACAGAGGCAGCAAAACAACCCAAAAACACCTTTGAACCTCCACTATATTTGACTTTAGCTACTGTGTTCTTTTCTTTGAAGGGTTCATTCCCTTTTCGGTAAACAGTAGAATGATGTGCTTTACCAAAAAGCTCTATCTTGGTTTCATCTGTTCACAAGACGCTTCCCCACAAGGACACTGACTTTTGGCTTACTCACGTAAATTTTGGCAAGCTGCAGTCTAGCTTTTTTATGTCTCTGCGTCAGCAGTGTGGTCCGCCTGTGTCTCCTGCCATAGCGTTTCATTTAATTCAAATCTTGACGTAAAGTTTGCGCTGACACTGAAGCACCCTGAGCCTGCAGGACAGCTTGAAATTCTTTGGAACTTGATTGGGACAGCTTATCCACCATCTAGACTATCCTGTGTTGCAGCCTTTCATCAATATTTCTCTGCCGTCCAGGGAGATTAGTACAGTGCCATGGGTTGTAAACCTCTTGATTATGTTGCAAACCGTGGACAAATGAACATCAAGATTTCTGGAGATGGACTTGTAACCTAGAGATTTTTCAACAATTCTGGTTCTCAAGTCCTCAGACAGTTCTGTTCTGCTCTCCATGCTTAGTGTGGCACACACAGACACACAATGCAAGGATTGAGTCAACTTCTCCCCTTTTTCTCTGGTTTACGATGTAATTTTCATATTGATCATAACTGTTACTTGCCACAGATGAATTTGAACGAGCATCACATGCTTGAAACAGAGTTGTTTATCCACAATTTTGTCAGACCCATTTGGGGGGTTTTGTGTGAAATTGTGTTCAATTTGACTTTTTGTGTGGTGTTCCAATACACACAAAGGAAATAAATATGTGTATAACTAAACACGTGTAATTGCAATAATTTTCTGGGAGAGATACTTTTTTTTCTGTAACAATTTCAAGGGTGCCAACACTTTTGGCCATGACTGTTTATTTAGTGGGCACAGTTTCTTTTTTTGTGTGTTTAGTAAGAACAATGTATATTTTTTATATTTGGGGGCACAGTGAATATTTTATATCTTCAGGGGACAGTGTATAAATCTTATATTCAGAGGGCAAAGTGTATTGGACAATTGAGTGTCATTGGACAATTGAGGCTTAAGGGCCTGTCACACTAAGCGATATCGCTAGCAATATCGCTGTAACATCACTGTTTTTTGTGATGTAGCAGCGATATTGCTAGCGATAACGCTATGTCTGATACTTACCTCCGACAGGCTCCCCGCTGGTTATCGCTGATCGCGCGAGAACGTCCTGGGCCGTTTCTCGTCGTCAGCTTCCTGCTGGGGCTTCCTGTGGCGCCGACGAGCGACGCGTGGACGCGGGCGGGAGGACGTCAGGATCGCCTCGTCTGACAGGCAAGTAGCGACCCCCGACCCCTGCTATGTCGCTGGTGAGATCTGCCTGTGTGGCAGCTCACTAGCGACCACTTAGCGATGCACCAGCGATCCTGACTGCGTCATATCGCTGGTCGGGATCACTGGTGCATCGCTAAGTGTGACAGTACCTTTACAGTTTAGATCCATGATAGAGAAAAGCAAGGGTGTCCCTAACCTAGAGATCGCTGTGATCTCCAGATGGTCTTGCTTAAGGTGTTGTCACACTTAGCGATGCACCAGCGATCCCGACCAGCGATATGACGCGGTCAGGATCGCTGGTGCATCGCTACGTGGTCGCTAGTGAGCTGCCACACAGGCAGATCTCACCAGCAACATCGCTGGGGTCGGGGGTCGCTACTTACCTGTCAGACGAGGCGATCCTGACATCCTCCCGCGCGCGTCCACGTGTCGCTCGTCGGCGCCACAGGAAGCCCAGCAGGAAGCTGACGACGAGAAACGGCCCAGGACGTTCTCGCACGATCAGCGATAACCAGCGGGGAGCCGGTCGGAGGTAAGTATCACACATAGCGATATCGCTAGCAATATCGCTATACCGTCACAAAACCAGTGACATTATAGCGATATTGCTAGCGATATCGCTTAGTGTGACAGGCCCTTTACATATTACCATCACAATCTCTCAGGAAAACAAGTGAGAAATAAACTGTGAAAAAACATGACACTTCAGTAACGAGTCTCAACAGATGGCAAATATTAGCTACTAAGTAAAAAAGGTGCTAATCTATTAGAGCATTCAATGTGCCACAATGCTAAACGGGGGTATCTTTATAATTACGGCTTAATTAAAAGAGCAGAAAACTAATTGCCTTAAATTATGCTTAGGCTATGTGGCACATGCAATATCTTAGGCCTAGACAAGCTACCACTACAACGCAACTATACTTAAGGGGTTCTTCACAAAATCAGAATGTGGTCTCAGAGTTCTTTAATTACAGAGTAATTCTGCCCTGATTTCCAGCCCATTGACCACCCCACTAATTTTGACCTCCTAAGGGCTCTCTTCAGACTCCAGTTCCAATACTCTGTTGAGCACGCTCAGATACACCTAATGACCCTGTCTAATAAAAGATCTGACAGCAGAGTTATAAACACAGATCAGCTACGCTGCATACTTCAGTGATAGCAGCTGCATTTGCAACTAATGACCCTGTCTAATTCATACAAAAATAGAAACCTAGGACCCTGTCTAGTAAAACAGGGCATACTCATTGCCCTAGCAGGCGTGTTTAAGCGCTCAGCTATTTTATGCTAAACTCTACTGTGCATTCAGGGATAAACTCTGATCACCATGAACTAGCAAAAGAAATGTGACATTTGTAAATAGTAGTGAATACTGCTCAAATAGTGGGTGACCGTCATTACATTGAAAACTCTCAATGGTCATCTCATGCATCTAAATAAAAATTGCACGTATCTTGCATCCATCTATCTCTATTAGGAAGCACACAGGAGAGCAGATGGAGGGCCCGGCAGCTCTGAGAAGCAGGATGCTGCTGGGAAATGTAGTTTTAGCAGATAAACATATGAGTGCCCAGTGTCAGGCAGCTGCCACCAAAGCAAATAGGGTCATGGGATGCATTAGAAGAGGTCTGGGGACACGAGATGAAATCATAATTCTCCATCTGTACAAATCACTCGTCAGACCACACTTGGAGTATTCTGTGCAATATTGGACGCAAGTGCTCAAGAAAGACATTACTGAACTTGAAAGGGCTCAAAGGCGGGCTACTAAAATGATAAATGGAGTTGGTTCACTACAATACCCAGAAAGGTTATCAAAATTAGGTCTATTTACTCTAGAAAAGAGAAGACTTAGGGGAGAATTAATATATATGTACAAGTATATCAGAGGGCAATACAGAGATCTCTCCAATGAACTGTTTGTACCAAGGACTGTGACAAGAACAAAGGGGCATTCTCTTCGTTTGGAGGAAAGACAATTTCTGCACCAGCATAGAAGAGGGTTCTTCATGGTAAGAGCAGTGAGGCTCTGGAATTCTCTTCCTGAGGAAGTGGTGATGGCAAACTCACTGAATGAATTTAAGAAAGGAATGGATGCTTTTCTTGTAACAGTATAGAAGGTTACGAATAACATAATATTATAGGTAGATGGCTGACCCAGCTTAGGGGAAGGAATTTTTTTCCCTATGGAGAAAATTGTCTTCTACTCTGTGGGTTTTTTGCCTACCCTAGGATCAACAATGCAGACAGCTGCACTAAAAATAGGCTGAACTAGATGGACATAAGTTCTTCCTTCAGCCTTCAAAACTATGTTACTATGACTGTCCTTACAGCTCTGTGAAGTTGTTTGCACAGAGGGGCAGAAGAAAATGGTAAAATACGCAAAGGTACCAGAAAGAAACCTTATGTTGGGGTTGTACTGTATAATAGCAATAGTTACATAGATGCAGCGCTTTGTAAAACAAAATATCGCCATTGTGGGAATAACTTCTTGGCACTTACCACATCCAATGACTCACCTTGGTCCAGTCTATAGCTTACCTCTTCATAAAAACTGGTTAGATTGGTTTGACAGGAGCAATTCCTCATAAACCCATGCTGATATGGAGTTACACAGTTATTCTCATTGAGATAATCCAGAATAACATCTCTCAGAAACCCTTCAAATATTTTACCAACAATAGGTTAGACTTACTGGCCTATAATTTCCAGGTTCACTTTTAGAGCCCTTTTTGAATATTGGTACCACATTTGCTATGTGCGAGTCCTGTGGAACAAACCCCATCGCTATAGAGTCCCTAAATATAAGAAATAATGGCTTACAGGAGTTCGCCTCATCTTCCACATCTTCTCTGCTCCAAAGAGATGGCTAATTATCTTCCCTGCAACTCTTGAGAAACCTGCTCTAAGCTTTGGAGGGGCGTGTTGTGCTTCTTTAATTAGAGTGTTGCTGCTTATGATTGGGCAGCATCATACAGGGAAAAGAAGTACACGCCCCCAGTGAAAACTGTCTGATCACACCCACCTGGACTTAGAATTAACACAATAGGTGCCAAATACTTTGATTGCTAATATCTCTGCAATGGAAAGGCGAGATAAAAAAAACAAAGCGTTTGATTCTGCTTCGCAGTCAATTTGGTAAAAGTTGTCTTTAAACCATGAGGCTAGTCTCAGACGTGAGGCATCTCCTACTTGTTGGTGAGGCCCAGCAAAGGAGATAGTTAACCTAAAAGTGATTATAAGCTGCAAATTGATTTCTTGACTGCAAAAATATCTAGTTTAGCAACATTATTTAGTCATATTTTAATGTTATACAAAGATTAGGAAACAAAAATGATAAATTGAACAACTGACTTACCCTTGTGCCACTAATACAGAGTCCCCTACACTATCTTGGTCTTTCTGAAGAGGCTTTAGAATAAAAAAAACTTGAGAAAGCCCTGGTCTATATAATATCTTTACAGTGCAACATAGAGTTAACTAAATATATCAATTTGATGCCAGATGAGTAATACATCTTGAGACAATGGTTAATTAAAAACTGTCTCAAACATAAGGGTGACTGCTGGCATAGAAATACTGTGCCTACAATAAAAAAGGAGTATAAATAGATGAAGAAAAAATGTCTTGTGAAAAGCAGCCAAGGGAAATAAATAGAAGAAAAAAATAAAGAAATCTAGAACCCAAAGGTATTTTTCTGACCTTTTTGTTGGAGACACTTACAAAAGTAAAAAGTGAAAAAGAGAAAAAGTATAATATAAAAAAGTCAAAGACAAGTAAAGGGCTATCCAGGGCTGTGGAGTCGGAGTCGTGGAGTCGGAGCCCATTTTGGTGGAGTCGGAAAGAAATGGACCGACTCCGACTCCTAAAATATATAATAAATTGGGTGTAGTAGTTCAATACAGTTTGTGGGGAATATTTTTTTCAGAAGAATTTGGGAAAGTTATCAAATGTCCTCTAAATGTCTGTCCTATTCCTGATCTAAGGTCTAGACTTTTAGCGGAGATGAATCTGTGCTGCAGTTTATGTTCATGATAAGTAGTGAAGCTTCTCCTCTACAGATAAGGGGAAAAAAATAAACACACAGGGAAGGAATGCCTGCATTCAACTCAGAACTTCTGGAGAGAACAAGAAAGCAGGATTAAGGTAAGCACTTATTAAAGCTTAGCTAAACCTTCAATAAACTGTGCATAAATCAAAAAGTCCAAGATATGTTGTCTCTGTATGCTTGATGTTTTAGTTTGTTTTTCCTCTTAGCTCATGTTTGGAGAAATTATACACTATACATAGAATATACAATAAGGGGAAAAGCTGTTTTCTAACATCTCAAATTCCGAAATACAGTAACAGGATCGATGAGGACATATATATTTTTGTGTGCATGTTCTGGAAAAGGATTCAGCACAAAGATGCTCCCTCCCTCCTCCCCTATAGACTATGAAGATATATGATGTGAAGCATTTAGTGAGCTGTACCCTGAGACAAGCCTGACATTGAAAGCTCAGAGTAAAGCTACCTGACATATTTTACAAACCTTATACTTATTTCTCCTATTGATTTATGCAAAGATTGTTTATTTTCTATCCTAAATTATACAGTGCATGATACCCCATTCTTGCAAGAATTACAATATACCTTATATTTTTTACAGGACAAAATTTTGAGAGCGAATTTACATAATTACAAAATGTCTAAGAAGCATATTATGATGTCAGCTGTATTTGAGCATTTCACTGTGACTCAAGATAAAAAAAAAACATTTTGTGTGTCAGTGTATAAGTGAACCAGATGAAAATAAATGCCAAAATCATTGCATACTCAGGCAGCGATAAAAATGCTCCTTCAGGAGTTTCCAATCTAAAAAGACATATACAATGCTGCCACCCAGAAGTTTACAAAGCTGTGATTGAAAAAGATCACAGCAGCACCAAGAAAGCAGAGCCCAGCACTTCCCGCCAGGCAAAGGAGGAGGAAATAGCATGTCAAACATCAGTTAGAAGATATTTTGTAAGTTACTGTAACAATGACAGCAGATGTGTTTAAAAGACAGCTCATACAGCTTGTTGTGAAGGACGGTGCATCATTATCATTATTTGCACAACCAGCTTTTACAGCTCTTCATGGAGAAATGGCCCGCAAACTTGGTGTTTCTCTGGAAAGAGAAAGTATTAGAAAATTAGTAATTGAAGAAGCCCTTAACTAAAAGGAAGATCTTAAAAAGACTCAAGAGATGCTTTGTGTTTCTTAAAACGGATGCCTGCACACGTCACAGAGTGAACTATTTTGCCACCAAAGTTCGATATGTTTGTGACAACAAAAAAAATGTCACTAAGACTCTGGCAGTAAAAGATACTAAAGCTCATCACAGCAGCCAGTTTCTCCAGACCTTAGTGGATAAAGTTCTGCAAGATTATGAACTAAAAAAAAAAAGAACAGGTTCTTGCTATTGTAACTGAAAATGTTTCAAACATGATAACTACAAATAAACTGATGAATAAGAATAATGAAGGTGAACAGCAGCTAGAAGAACATTCCACATTCAGTATGTTGGAGATGGAAGGCCACAGTCCTGTTCCCATAACAGGGAACAAACAGAAGAACAGCAAAATGATGCATTAGATGATCTTGAACCTTTTTCCTATTCATCACATGGGCTGTGTTGTGCACACGCTGCAATTGGCAATAAGAGATAGTCTGCAAGAGGGACAAGCTGGAACTCTGATTAGCAAAGTGAGGAAATTAGCTATTGCTGCCAGAACCCCTAATATTGATTCCATCTTGAAGAGACGCGCTGGAAAAGGGGCAATTGTGGATTAAGCACCTATTTAATGATTGAGCGATTGCTTGAGCTGAAACCCTTCCTTGTAGAGCTGAACCCCTTCATTGTAGCTATGGCCAACCCTCAGTTAATACATGAAGGTCAATGGACACAGGTTGCTGAACTGAAGGAATTGCTTCATCGCCCATTCACAGTGACTAAAAAGTTACAAGCTGAGGATTTAACTCCTGGCATTTGTATAAAGGAGTGGAAGAACTTGTTGTTCTGCCTGTCCTAAAGAGGTTTAATCGCAGATGGCATTGCTGCTTCAATGAAACGGAGAGAGACACTGCTATTAGAAAATAAAATTCTTCTGGCAGCTGTTTATGTGGACCCGAGTCATCGTACATTGCTAGATGATCACCAGCTTACTAAAGGAAAAGAAGCTCTGATTGAGGTAGCAGTTAGGATGAGTGGGCTACAGGACGGCCAAGAGCAAGAGAACTCAGGTCCTGCCAGTGCTGCTGCTGCCGTTCCTTCATCCTAAATCAGATGAGGAGCTTTTATTTCAAAAAGTATTTGGACGACATGGAGCAGGCAAAGCGTTGCCGCAGGGAAAAACATTCCACTCCCATAGAAAGTAGATTGACCATATTTCAGCAACATTTTTCATTTGTTCTCAAAGAAGTAGAAGAGTTCAATCGTTCATCAAAACTGAGGCAATTCCTTTATACCCTAAAATTGTTAGAGATGTTGCCCATGTGGTTACAGCTTTACCACCAACCCAAGTTAGTGTAGACAGGTTGTTCTCTAGCCTTAAAATAATTAGGTCAGATTTAAGGTCATCGATGAAGGAAAATCTGATGGAGGCGATACTATTTCTCAGAACAAATTCATAGACTGCACAAATGTCATTCAGTACGTTTTTGTTGAAAACTGTTTTTGTTCACATCATGCATAGTGTATAATAAATTGTAAATAAGTTTTTTTGTTGTAAAGTTGTATTCTAATAAATATGTTTTATGTTCTATCTAAATCACTTGATAATTTGATAATAATAATGATTAAAAACCTGATGTTACCATTTTACTGCAGTATATTTATCACTTAAACTTAAACATGAGGGAGTCGGAGTCTGAGTCACGGAAATTGAGGAGTCGGAGGTTTAGCTTACTCACTCCACAGCCTTGGGGCTACCCCTGACATAGTAAGCCTAAGTGGTTTCAACACTCAACAAAGCGGTCCCCAAACAATCCTAATCCGGCAAATTAACAAAGGCAGAGCAAAAGCGCTAATCACTCCCCCTCTCCTTGAGTGACATCATGCTCCGCAGCGCGTGTGCTGAGCAAGAGGTCAGTCAAGTAGTAGGAGTGATTAAGGCTTGGATTGTCACGCCGAGGCAGGCGGAGGGAAGTTAGTTAACCCACTGGACCACAGAGTACACTGTGGAAGCCGAACCCTAGGAACCAGCCGGACAAAGAGGGTCAGACCCGAATGGGATGGAGACACACCGAGGCGGGAGTGAGAGGTCCATGGAAACTGAGGAGAGAAATCAGGAGGGCTGAGGATACTGCCAGGATCCGCGGACAAATGGTGGAAGAATGGAGCAGGGTACTAGGAGGAAAACACAGAGTATCAATGTATGGAACAACGAAGACCACACTCGCAAGCAAAAGACCAAGACCTGGGGACTGAAACTTGAAAAACAAGACACAAAGTTGCCCAGGCACTTCCCAAAGGAAGTGAAGACCTTAAATACTCACAGATCCCACAGTGAATGGCTGGGAGGACACTTCAGGAAAAAGGGTATGCTGGCCCTTTCAATGCTCAGACAGTGGCGTGTGCGAGCCCTATGTTCTTTCCCCTGCAACCAGGAGGCGGGGGAGCAAAGGAGACACGCCGGGCAGATTATGCAGCCTGGAAGGAGCGCCACGGGACATGGTGAGAAGTATTGCAGAGACTAGGGAGATGTCTATGAACCGATGGGACTCGATCTCCCTGCACTTTGGAGACGGGACCTGCCGGACGAGGTATTACACGGATGCAGGAATTTCTGCAGCATTTCTGCATCTCTTGGCAGGAAAAACACGCGTTTTTGAGGCATTTTTTATGCATTTTTTGACGGATTTGAACGCTGGCAAAAAAGAACACAGAGAATTGACATACTGCAGATTATTTTCTGCACCAAATCTGCAAGTCACAAATAAGCAACGTGTGCATGACACTTCAGGTGTCTCATTAACTTTGCTGGCTTTAGCATTGCTTTAAAAGCAAATCTGTATGGCAAAAATGCACCAAATCTGGAATGTGTGCACAAGATCTTAGGCTTTTACACTGTGTAGTGAGTGATGACTGCTCACAACCACCAGAGCCACCCTGACAATTGAAAGAGAGTGGACGCAGGGAGAATATAACTTCTCTTTCCCAATACAGCCAAAAATCCAAACTGCCGAATATGTTACTGTGGGTAAAAACTTTTTTTTTTTTTATAGGTTCCCTTAATTAACTAAGGTATGTTCAACTAAATTATATCCACATACCTGGCCCATAATTGCAGGCAAAATACCGCAGTTTTATTCAAGAATTTTTATTCTATTTTCATTTCAAAATTAAAGACAACAATACAACAGTAATGCCCTATTTGTTAGGAAATTGGCCCATAATCAACTTTAAAAAAAAGGGTTGTAAAGAGTGATGAGTGAATGTGCTCAGATAAGTTGTAATCCGAGTATGCTCGGGTAACACCTTATCGGAGCACGTTCGCTCATCACTAGTTGTCAAGTTTAGTTAAAAAATCGGGGCCATGGCTTATGCATTACAAGAAAAATAAGCATTATTACCTACTAACGCCATGGCTACTACAGTGCAGCGTCTCTGCTAGTCTTTGCTTGGGGGGCTGAAATGTTGATATCTTGTCTAGGATATGCTGGTGCAGCCGATCACTGGGTTCTGCGAAGATGCCAAGGAAGGAGGAACAAGGAAACGAGCGCCGCGACTGGCTGCAGTAGTCACATATTGTAGATGAGACATCACCATTTCAGCCCTGTAAACAAAAATCGGGGAACAGACGGCACTGGGGTGATACAGCTTTTAGTAGGAAAGTGCTTATTGTGTTGTCTTATGGAAATGTTCACATTGATGCAAAGCAATCAATGCTTTCAGCAATACAAGACAAAGGTGCACGCTTGCTTGTACGGTAAAGGTCAAAAGTCTTCACACCAACAGGCAACAGACTCTTAATGGTATAGCTCCCAACTCCAGTAAGTACCACTGGTATGTTCCCTGCAGCAATAGCTTTGATGTTCACAGAAACAAATAAGGATTGTGCTAATTAGCCATGTGACTACTGAAAATTCATCAATGTTAATATCTGCATAAGGGTATGTTCACACGATGGATTTTTCACATGAAAAATTTTGCTGTTTGTTTGCAGTGGAATCCATGGCCAACCATTAGATTTGTCATGGAGTTATGGTGTAAACTGTTGTCAGCTGTGTTCCCTCAAAACTTGAGCAATCTGGGAAGGAAAGAGTTAAAACAATACATTAATTAGGGAAATGAGCCTAATTACAGATATGCCCCCGTCTGCAGAGTGCGGCATTTTATAATTATCATTTGAATTTCTAATGAACATAGTTTAGGGGATGTGCATATGACGTCTTTTACACATGTGCAAATCTGTGAAGCTGTTCAAGAGGAAAAGGCTTTTTTTACGCTTCCGGAGAACTATTATGTCATTTTTGGCCGATGACTAGTGTTTTATTCAGCGATCCTACTTTTCACTGTGAAGTATAAACCATGTTCAGAGCAGAAAACACCATAAGGCCGGGGTCACACTAGAGAGGAATACGGACGAGTGAGAGCCGTTAAAAGCACGCATTACACACGGACCAATGATTCTCTATGGGTTTGCTCCCAACAGCCGTATAATTCTCGTCCGTATTCTACAGTCCGTGCCAATCGCAGCATGCTGCGATTGTCAGCGTACTACGCCAGTAGTACGCCAATGCAAGTCTATGGGTGCGCAAAAAATACGGATTACACACGGACCACACGTGTGACCTGCGAGAAATACGCAGGTCTTTTGGCAGGTGACAGGAAATGACCCAATCCATCATCAGGAAGCTTAGACATGCTAATTAGCTCAAAAAGCACTCCAGACATCCAGGAAGTACCCCTCCACGGAGTCCTGCAGCGTCATGGCGCCATATTTCCTCAATGTGGAGATGCTTATTGTATTAGTGCAGGAGCGGCCAGAAATCTGGGACCAACGTGATGCCCATTATGCCAACCGGGCAAGAAAGGAGGCGTCATGGAGGCGCACATGTCGCCAGATGTTCCACGATTTTGCTGATCGGCCACGTGAGGAGCAGCAGAAACTGAGTAAGTACAACCCAAAAACTGTTTCAAATTACCTCACATCAAAAAAGGCATTTAGAATCAGCCCCCCCCCACCTTCCTGTGCTTGGACTTTTTGCCTCACGAGGTGGGTAGATTTTGATGTAACCCATGGTTTTACACTGCCATAATTTGCCCCAGGCCACAAGCTCCTCATCCTCCTAGCCAACCAAGTTATTAAGTGTATTTACTTGATACCTGAACTATTGTGACCCTGTGTATCTGGCCTGGATGCCCCAATTATATATGCCACCCTGGGTAGAAAGCACACCCTAGAAGGCCACATGCCTGGTAGCAAATTTGACCTAGCAAATATGTGAAATTGAGAATATTTCCTGTCACATTGCAGTGGAAGATGTGATGAGACGCTGGCGCAGCATCCACGACCAATACAGGCGGGAACATCAGCAGCGGGCCAGGAGTGGTGATGCGGGCCACACAAAGCGAAAATATATTTATTATGATCACCTCTCCTTCCTCGCTCCTATTCTGGATCTGAGACCGTAAGTAGATACCTCACACCACATTAAACAGATACTTTACAGGGCCAAAAAAATTGATTTATTTTTGGCTCTGTTCTATTTCATAACAGAACTCAGTCCAACCTTACGGAGAGAGGAACTGGCTCAGATACCGAGCCCATCAAAGATCCTAGGTCTGTAGGGGATGAGGTGGCTGGCCCATCTTCTCCCCCTCCAAGAAGCATGGGTGAAGATTCCTCTCAGGAAAACCCAGTGCCTGCACCACAAACCCCACCACCAGGACCACATCCACAAGCAGGACCGTCTGCTGCTGCACCATCAGCCATACAGGAGGAGCAGGGCAACATCAGCAGCAGCCCAACTGCCCAGATCCGGGGCTCCCCACAGCCTGCTGGACCATCCCAGCGAGGAAGAAGAAGGCGCCATATCCCTGCCCAAGATACCCATACCAATGTTGACACAGGGGTACTGAACTATCTGGCTAGAGTCAATAATGATGATGGCGAGGAGGCATACTCACGCAGCCTGGCCCTTTATCTTCGTGCCCTTTCCCGTGAGGTGAGGCTACCTATTCGAGGATGTTTTCAGATCCTGCTTGATGCAAGCTCACACCCCAATACCTCATATGAGTTATTTGAATATCTGGAGAGGTGGCAGCTTTCACCCACAAATCTGATGCGCCTTAGACACCCCACACACATGCTTGCTCAAGCAGGCTCTGAGGATCCTCAAATACGTGGGCCTACACCTCACCCCCTTCCTCCCCCTACCCAACCTTTACAACAGCAGCCACATAATGTCTGGCTCTAGCCAACCTCACCAATATGGCCACTTGTTCCCACCCAGTGTTGGAGGCTGGTCCCAACCTGGTTGGGGACGACATGGCTATTTTGGTGGGTATGAGACACGGGCCTACCAGCCCCAACAAGAGGCCCCTCTCCAGTATCAACCACAATCCCAGGAGGCAGTACACTACCCACATCATGGGCAACAGTACGCCCCCACACAGGGCGATGGCCAAGTTGAGCAAAGTAGCCAGCAGCAAACACAGGCTGGTCTTTTGCCTTCTCCTCCCCCGACCTACCAAAATTTATAATGTTGCCATTTTGGTATTGCCTAATGGTTTTGTGGTTGTTTTGTTTGTCAGAAAATGTTATTTGTACCCAATTTTCACATCTGCACAAAGGCCAATTTGGCCCATTGCCACATTTATCATAAGGCAATAATTTTTTTTTTTTTTTAAGAAAAACAAGGCAAAAGTAAACATTTGTCTACTACATTTTACGTCTCTGTCTCAATTCTAAAAAAAGGTGTCAGCATACTAACATACGCTTACCAATGCAATTAAACAGTCATAGAATCATAAGGGGTTTAAATATATATATTTAGACAGATATAAACCAAAAAATTATAACATAGACACAGCATGCTATTGCCAAGAAGTTTCCCCCTCAGGTGACAAAGAAATTTGTGAAAATATCACGCACTTTGAGCCCAAAAAGCGGTCTACGTTGAGGGTTGATAGGTGGTCTCACCCTACGCACATTGTCCGACCCACGCACAACACCAGCAGAGGAGGAACAATCATGTATCCTGGTGAAGTTATGAAGAACCACACAGGCTTTAACAACTTCATTAACATTTTGTTCACTCAGCTGAATGGCAGACTGGAGTACCCGCCATTTGGCACAAAGACTGCCAAAGGAACACTCGACCAGTCGCTGAGCACGTGATAGGCGCAAGTTAAAAATTCTGCGCCAGTGGTCCAGGTTGGGCCGGGGATACGGCCTCATGACATTGCGCGTTAACTGAAACGCCTCATCTGCCACAAGGACATAAGGGACTCTTGAGTGGAGCCTGGTAGCTGGCGTGGTGGTGGTAGATCCAACTGGTTGGTGCGTAGCCGCTGACGCATAATGGAAGTATTGAAGACTCGAGAGTCTCCCGTCCTTCCATAGGCCCCAATGACACCAATTATAAACTTGTATTGAGGGTCGGCCAGAGCCAACAATACAACAGAAAAGTATTGTTTATGATTGAAGAATTGGGAGCCACCCGGATATGTTTGCCATCAAGGGCCTCAATACAACAAATACACATAACATTCTAGTCTGTAAGTTTAAACATATCTGGAATAAGATGAGGGCATTAAACTTAGTCCAAGAAGCAAAAAATACATACTTTGGGCAACGCATCATGAACATAGAGAATGTGGTTGTGTAGTACATACCGTAATGTGAGTAGAAGTCGCTCCTCTGCAGATATAGCTTTGCGCATCCTTGTGTCCTGAAAGGTTATCCCAGGGCGCACTGTCTCCAAGAGTCGATCAAATGTTGCAAGGCTCATGCGACAGTATTGGTAGAATTGTGCAGGATGCTCCCACAGAGAAGAATAAAGGCTGTGAAAATGACCTCTTGTGAGTCGTTGCCTCAAAAGTGGATGGACCCACATGCGTCTCCTCATCCGCGGATCCACTATCACTGGGTATGGTTGACCAAAACGGCGTGACAAAAGCCAGTTGAAGAGAACCTGCTCAGTTGTGCTGAAACTCAGACCCTCTGCCATGTTGCACATACAACACCAACACACCTAGTCAAGGCAAGGTCACAAATGGACAGAATGGAGGCAGCCACCTGTTCCTGAGCCAATAAATAGGGTGCAGGCTAATGATTTAAATAGTTTGCAGGCCTCAAAACCGTTAAATGTCCATTTTGCAAGCCTGCGAGAAAATCTCGCCATACGAATGCCATACGGATGCTGACATGCGCAAAATATGCGACCACACCTTGCTTACGGATGACATACGGAGCACTATTTAGGGGTCATTCAACCGTATTACGCATGTAAAATACGGACCGTATTTTGCGTCGGTTAGAGTGACCCCGGCCTTAGAGCGGTCCTGCTCACTTCTTTTTACCGTTAGGTGTCTTTGGAAACGTGAAGCGGTTAATAGCGGCTAAAAAGTATGAACTGCGAGTCATTTTTACATAGAATGCAAATGTTCATCCTTCTGAACGCTTTCTGGGCGCTAATGGAAATGGATTTCGGAGCGGACCCGCCTGAAAAAGCTGTTGAATGCTTGGACGGAACAGCGGCTATGAGTCCACACTAGAATTCGACCCGATGTGGCTACCGGTCGTGATTTCAGGGTAATCATGCACACACATCAATAAGTCAGGTTTCACTTGTTAAAACATTTTTCAAATCTGTGGAGGAAAAGTCAGTGGTCGTATGTGTTGTGAAAAACTCTTAAGTGTATGTTCACACTAAGCTATGTTCTAATGGTCGTTTTTCCAAGAGTGAGATGCTTTAGCAATAGCTCGTTTTTTATTATGGTGTTTTTTCGGCAATTTGTAATCCTGAGCGTTTTTGGTCATTTCCTGAAGCGATTTAGTGTAATTTTTACATAGTTTTTTCAGCATTTTTTAGACATGTTTTCAACCTTCCCATTCACTTCCATTGTATAGTACGATGCTGCATCATCTTATTGAAAAACGTCGGAATAGACGAGTCGCTTCTTATACCTCTGTCCTTGAAGGCCTGATGCATTTAAAAGACGGTCATTAGCCTGAACATACGCGTCGTTTTACCGTAGAAATGAAAATTAAAATTTTTGGAGCGATTTGTGAGCACTTTTTTGGTATTTTATAAGTGGAGCCACTCAAAAAAAAAAGTTTGAAAAAAGGCAGTGTGAACATACCCCAAGGCTAGGATCACAAAGAGGGTTTTCTTTCTATGTAGATTTAAAAAATCCACATAAAAAAACTGTGTGAACATACCCGAGTCGCACACGGCAGATTTTTTACAGTCTTAAATTTAGACATATTAGAACAAGACTACATGCGTCAAACGTATCCGAGTGGCTCACACGGTATAGGTTTGGTGCATCCTTACACATTCTTGCCCAACTTCATTTCACCTATAATTTACATAAATCTTTTTGAACGAAAATGTTTTTTGGTGGACCATACAAAAAAAAATAGAAAAATCAGTCAGCACAAAGGTGTTACTTGTCTTGTTAGATTTTTTTACTTTTTAGCAAGTAGAAGAAGCTGTGACTTTCTTTTTTTTTTTTTTCTTTACTTTTTTTAGGCCTCATTCACATGTTAGTGTTTTAACATGTCTGTAAAAAAAAAATGGTACTGCGTCATCAGTGTTGTGCATCAATGTGTCATCCGTATGTGCATTTTCACCATCAGTGTGTCATCCATGCGTCGGATTTTACCATCAGTGTGTCATCCAGGTGTCGGATTTTACCATCAGTGTGTCGGATTTTACCATCAGTGTGTCATCCATTTGTCGGATCTTACCATCCGGGTGTCATCCATGTGTCGAATTTTACCATCCGTGTGTCATCCATGTGTAAGATTTTACCATCAGTGTGTCATCTGTGTGTCGATTTTACCATCAGTGTGACATCTGTGTGTCGGATTTTACCATCAGTGTGTCATCCGTGTGTCGGATTTTACCATCAGTGTGTCATCTGTGTGTCAGATTTTACCATCAGTATGTCATCCATGTGTCGGATTTTACCATCCGTGTCGGATTTTACCATCCGTGTGTCGGATTTTACCATCCGTGTGTCATCCGTGTGTTGATTTTACCATCAGTGTGTCATCTGTGTGTCAGATTTTACCATCAGTGTTTTGGATTTTACCATCAGTATGTCATCCATGTGTCGAATTTTACCATCCGCGTGTCATCCATCTGTCGGATTTTACCATTCATGTGTCATCTGTGTGTCGGATCTTACCATCAGTGTGTCATCTGTGTGTCGGATTTTACCATCAGTGTGTCATCTGTGTGTCAGGTTTTACCATCAGTGTGTCATCTGTGTGTCGGATTTTACCATCAGTGTGTCATCTGTGTGTCGGATTTTACCATCAGTGTGTCATCTGTGTGTCGGATTTTACCATCAGTGTGTCATCTGTGTGTCGATTTTACCATCAGTGTGTCATCTGTGTGTCGGATTTTACCATCAGTGTGTCATCCATGTGTCGGATTTTACCATCAGTGTGTCATCTGTGTGTCGGATTTTACCATCAGTGTGTTGGATTTTACCATCAGTATGTCATCCGTGTGTCGAATTTTACCATCCGTGTGTCATCCATGTGTCGGATTTTACCATTCATGTGTCATCTGTGTGTCGGATTTTACCATCAGTGTGTCAGATTTTACCATTAGTGTGTCATCAGTGTTTTTCACGAATGGATAAAGAAATAAATAAACTTCAAAGCTTTCTCCTATGCATTGCAATGATAAATACAGACACGGCATCCATGACTGTACATGTTTTTCAAGGACCCATAGACTTGTATTGGCTCTTGTCATCTGTGCTGCCAGAAAAAAAAAAAAAAACATGTCTCTGGCCACACGAACCATGCATGAACATGGACATATAAATAGCACCATAAATTATAATGGTACGTGTTGTAGCCATGAAAAAAAAGGATATCCATGTGTGAATGAGGCCTTGTGGTAAAAACTGCCAGGATGCTGATAAATCGTTTCTTCAGGTTATAAAAAAACAAACAAAAAACCCAACACAATTAATAACACATAATGTCTGTAAAGGGCTGTGGAATTAATGGCGCTACATAAATGAGTAAAATACAATAAAAAAATAAATAAAATAATTGAGTCTTAAAACACATAATAAAAATGGTACAAGGCGTTCACACCAGTTCTTGGTACAAACTGAAGTCAATATTCTTGCTTAATAATTTTAAGCAAATTATTACATTTAGTAAATCTTCGCAAATCTTCTCTAGTATATACCGTAATAGCTTTTCACAATTTTTTTTTTCAAATGTTCTTAAAGAATAGAAAATGGTGCCACCAGATGTGACTTTTTTTTCTTTCGGAAACTTCACTATATAAATTTATTAATGGCAAAATCCTGTACCAAAAAACAAACAAACAGCAGACTGATGAAAAATGTTCCTTTCTCAAAGAAGCCCCGGACAATCTTTCTGGTGAAGGAGGACATGCCGCTGTATTCTCATCGGTTGGTAATCTCGGTCGGAGTAACGTAGAGAGTAACCGCGCCCCATTAATAATGCACAGGAGCAGACGCAGAGAATTATCTTCGTGCCTTGCGGGCCTTTCCTCTTTGACTAGTCCTATACTACTAATCCCCAAGAATATACGCAGCTGCTTTTTTTTTTAGCTAATTCAATAATTCTAGGAAAATTTCCGGTGGCCAGAAATGGGACATCATCGTACAGATCGCACACGTTTCCGCTGCGGCACCGGCGTTCTGGACGTGCTCTCTGCCTCTATAACAAGCTTGCTTGTTTGCTATAATTAAGTGATAATGAATGGGAGTTGCAAGTTATGGATGGATGATCTGACTTGAATGACGACAATTACTGACGGGTTCAGCCTCAGGTGATTACAGTGGCCATCCATATTAGGTTACCTAGGACTAATTATAACTCCTCCTCAGTGCCCGAGTTGCTAATTAGTAATTTAAAGGCTGCTGCGCTCGCTTCTTCCCCCCTGCTTCCAGCTCTGCGCGGCCCTTAAGCCGCTGTCCGAATAATGGCATTCCTCAGAGGAGAGTGAAAGAGTCCTGTCCTGCTCCGTGTAGCACGCCGATGGCCTCTCTGTGTGTGAGCAGTGGGTGCGCACTGTCAAAGTCCCCGAAAGGCGCCACTGAACAAACAGACATTTTTAGAAATACTAGTTTGGCTGCAGAAAGGCTCCTGGTGATCCGCAACATTTAATTTGTTTTATATCTGCACGAGTCCATCCACAATATGCCTACAAGATGCCACGGGCTACTGTGATCATAGAAAGGAATTAAGCTACCCCGAAGAAGAAAACTGTAACGCATGAAAAGGCGAGAAATGAAGAAATGGACCTGTGTGTTGGCCAGCGCAGGCCTTTATGTTCAATCAATCAATCAATCAATCAAATTTATTATCGCCAAGTACATATTACATATATACAAGGAATTCTTTGTGGCAAAGAGGCAACATAATATATAACAACAGATACAACAAGTAACATCTAACAAGACAGATACAGTATATAGTCTACACATGACGATTTAATTGTTGAACAGAGAGTGGATAGAAGCTGTTCATATGGTGGTTGGTGCTGCATTTGGGGACTCTGAAGCGACGTCCCTAAGGGAGTAGTTGGAGTAGATGTTTTACGTCTAGACGTGTATGTAACGAATGACGCGCTCCAGCCTTCATTTATAGTAAATGCACTGCAGACATACACAGGCATCGTCACCTGTGTCATCACACTATGCTTCCCTTATTTAAGGGCACCCAAGAACGGGGACAGGTCCACACTCCTATTAGCCAAATTGGCATTAAAAAAAAAATACTGTGTCATTTGGCTACTAGCAGCAATCAGAGAATTCACTGGATATATAGCAGGACATGTGTCAAGAACTCTGTGTCAGATCCCAGGCATCAAAAAGCCACCTACTGAATATTTTTGCACAAAATACGTAGCACCAATTATAAAATTG
Source organism: Dendrobates tinctorius (assembly GCF_039654945.1). NCBI lineage: Eukaryota > Metazoa > Chordata > Amphibia > Anura > Dendrobatidae > Dendrobates > Dendrobates tinctorius. The sequence continues at coordinate 13,563,883 of NW_027361872.1, forward strand.
CACCCAGCATTGGTCCTGTTAAAATCTTCAAGCTTTTTTTTTCACAATCCTGAAAAGCCATGAGAGGCATGGGGATGTGGGTAGTTCGGCCCCTGGTACCTAACCATACATCCGTGATTCAAGCAGGGCTGTGGAGTCAGTAATAAGCCAAACCTGCGACTCCGACTCCTCAATTTCCCTTACACCAACTCCACGACTCCCACATATATTGCTTATATTTAAGTGAAAAATTTATTGTAGTACAATGTGAACATCAGACATTTAATCATTTCTATGATCCAATAATCAAGATATTTAGATAGAACAGAATATCTATTTATTGGAATACAACTTTAGAACACAAAAAACGAATAAATTGTAAACATGTAATACACTATGAAATATCGATTACATATATACAGTATAGACCAAAAGTTTGGACACACCTTCTCCTTCAAAGAGTTTTCTTTATTTTCATGACTATGAAAATTGTAGATTCTCTCTGAAGGCATCAAAACTATGAATTAACACATGTGGAATTATATAATTAACAAAAAAGTGTGAAACAACTGAAAATACTGTATGTCTTATATTCTAGGTTCTTCAAAGTAGCCACCTTTTGCTTTAATTACTGCTTTGCACACTCTTGGCATTCTGTTGATGAGCTTCAAGAGGTAGTCACCTGAAATTGTTTTCACTTCACAGGTGTGCCCTGTCAGGTTTAATAAGTGGGATTTAAGTGTTGTTGGGACCAACAGTTGTGTTGTGCAGAAGTCTGGTGGATACACAGCTGATAGTCCTACTGAATAGACTGTTAGAGTTTGTATTATGGCAAGAAAAAAGCAACTAAGTAAAGAAAAACGAGTGGCCATCATTACTTTAAGAAAACAAAACTTTTGGTCTGTAGTATATATATATATATATATATATATATACACTAGCTGAAGAGCCCGGCGTTGCCTGGGCATAGTAACCAACTGAGGTTAGTTATAACAAATTATAATGATTATATTGCACATAAAAACCGTGCATCTAATCCTATCCTGTGTGATACTGACTGCTGAGCTGTGTATCTAATCCTATTCTGTGTGATACTGTCTGCTGAGCCTTGTATCTAATACTATTCTGTGTGATACTGTGTGCTGAGCTGCGTATCTAATCATATCCTGTGTGATACTGTCTGCTGAGCCGTGTATCTAATCCTATTCTGTGTGATACTGTCTGCTGAGCCTTGTATCTAATACTATTCTGTGTGATACTGTCTGCTGAGCCGTTATCTAATCTTATCCTGTGTGATACTTTCTGCTGAGCTGTGTATCTAATCTTATCCTATATGATTCTGCCTGCTGAGCTGTGTATCTAATTCTATCCTGTGTGATACTGCCTGCTGAGCAGTGTATCTATTCCAATCCTGTGTGATACTATCTGCTGAGCCATGTATCTAATCCTCTCCTGTGTGATACTGAACTGCTGAGCTGTGTATCTAATTCTATCCTGTGTGATACTGTCTGCTGAGCTGTGTATCTAATCCTATCCTGTGTGATACTGCCTGCTGAGCTGTGTATCTAATCATATCCTGTGTGATACTGCCTGCTGAACCATGTGTCTAATCCTCTCCTGTGTGGTACTGACTGCTGAGCTGTGTATCTAATTCTATCCTGTGTGATACTGACTGCTGAGCTGTGTATCTAATCCTATCCTGTGTGATACTAACTGCTGAGCTGTGTATCTAATTCTATCCTGTGTGATACTGCCTGCTGAGCCATGTGTCTGATCCTCTCCTGTGTGGTACTGACTGCTGAGCTGTGTATCTAATCCTCTCCTGTGTGATACTGACTGCTGAGCTGTGTATCTAATCCTCTCCTGTGTGATACTGACTGCTGAGCCATGTATCTAATCCTATCCTGCGTGATACTGTCTGCTGAGCCATGTGTCTAATCCTCTCCTGTGTGATACTGACTGCTGAGCCATGTGTCTAATCCTCTCCTGTGTGATACTGACTGCTGAGCTGTGTATCTAATCCTATCCTGTGTGATACTGGGCTCCCCCTGCAGTCTGTGTCAGAGGGTGGTCTGTGTTGGCACGGTAATAAATTGTGTTATTTCCAGCTTTACAGACGGACGATAAGATAAATGATAAGAATAATAGGCCTCAGTTACCACAACTGTCTACAAAGAAAACTGTTGCTGATAGCAACCAATCACAGCTCATTTTTCATCTTTTAAACAGCTCTGGGACAGCGTGGCGAGTTTTGAGTGGCGACTTTTGTGTTTCGACTCTTATGTGGCGAGGTTGGTGTATGTGTGGTGAAATGTGTGCTGAGGGTGGTATATGTGTTGAAGCACGTGATAGTGTGTGGCGCATTTTTTGTGTGTGTTCATATCCCCATGTTTGGTGAGTATCCCATGTCAGGGCCCCACCTAGCAACTGTACGGTATATACTCTTTGGCGCCATCGCTCTCATTCTTTAGGTCCCCCTTGTTCACATCTGGCAGCTGTCAATTTGCCTCCAACACTTTTCCGTTCACTTTTTCCCCATTATGTAGATAGGGGCAAAATTGTTTGGTGAATTGGAATGCGCAGGGTTAAAATTTCACCTCACAACATAGGCTATGACGCTCTCGGGGTCCAGACGTGTGACTGTGCCAAATTTTGTGGCTGTAGCTGCGACGGTGCGGATGCCAATCCTGGACATACATACACACATACATACATACACACACACACACACACACACACAGCTTTATATATTACATATATACACATATACACACTATGACTTATCTCAGCTAAGACAAAGCCTAGATCCTCAGGCTACATTCACACCATGGGCGTAGCCAGGATCAAACCTGGGGGGGGCAGAACCTCATACTGTTTCGCAGAATCTCATACTGCACACCTCAGCTGCTGCAGAACCTCATACTGCACACCCCTACACTTGAAAATAAAGCCTGCACCGTAAGAAGATGTGGTGATGAATGCAGTCTATTTATTCCAACTATCAAATGATGTTGATGTGTTACTGAAGACGAGCATTGCCTGTCCTGGGCGTCCTTTTGGGCAGCTATGAGGTGTACCTGACTGGTGCTAAAAAAAAAAAAAAAAGGAGTGTAAACGCCCCTTTACATTTAGCGATGCACCAGCGATCCCGACAACGATACGACCCGGTCAGGATCGCTGGTGCTAAATGGTCGCTAGTGAGCTGCCACACAGGCAGATCTCACAGCGATGCAGCAGCGATACAGCGGTCGCTACTTACCTTTCAGACGCGGCGATCCTGACGTCCTCCCGTCCGCGTCCACGCGTCACTCGTCGGCGCCAGCAGGAAGCGCCCGATGAGAAATGGAGCGCGCGATCAACGACAGACAGCGGGGGAGCTGGTCGGAGGTAAGTATCACACATAGCGATATCACTAGCGATATCGTTGCTGCGTCACCAAATCGGTGATGCTTTAGCGATATTGCTAGCAATATTGCTATGTGTAAAACCCCCTTTAGTCTGTGTGCTACCCGGCTTTCATTCTTTTTGGTACAGATAAGATATAGATAGACAGATATGGATAAATGGTAGATAGAGCAGATTTCAGGTGATGCGGTTTTTTAAAAAGCTGATCTGCTTTTGCAGCTGAAAAACGTTTCCTCAAAAAACGCAGGAAAAACGCTGAGTGTGAATGTAGCCTTCAGGAATATAACAGCCATTTATAGGACATTTCATAACTTTCCCAAATTCCTATGAAAAAATATTTACCTCATTCTGCATAGAACTACTGTACCCAATTTATTATATATTTTAGGAGTCGTTCCATTTTATACCGACTCCACCAAAATGAGCACCGACTCCGACTCCACAGCCCTGGATTCAAGTATGTGTTCTAGCGATGGTTTTCAAAGACACAACACATACCCATTATAAGTATACAGTTGTGGCCAAAAGTATTGACACCCCTGCAATTCTGTCAGAAAATACCGTACTCAGCTTCTTCCTGAAAATGATTGCAAACACAAATTCTTTGTTATTATTATTTTCATTTAATTTGTCTTAAATGAAAAAACACAAAAAGAATTGTCCTAAAGCCAAATTGGATATAATTCCACACCAAACATAAAAAAGAGGGTGGACAAAAGTATTGGCACTGTTCGAAAATCATGTGATGCTTCTCTAATTTGTGTAATTATCGGCACCTGTAACTTACCTGTGGCACCTAACAGGTGTTGGCAATAACTAAATCACACTTGCAGCCAGATGACATGGATTAAAGTTGACTCAACCTCTGTCCTGTGTCCTTGTGTGTACCACATTGAGCATGGAGAAAAGAAAGAAGACCAAAGAACTGTCTGAGGACTTGAGAAACCAAATTGTGAGGAAGCATGAGCAATCTCAAGGCTACAAGTCCATCTCCAAAGACCTGAATGTTCCTGTGTCTACCGTGCGCAGTGTCATCAAGACGTTTAAAGCCCATGGCACTGTGGCTAACCTCCCTAGATGTGGACGGAAAAGAAAAATTGACAAGAGATTTCAACGCAAGATTGTGCGGATGTTGGATAAAGAACCTCGACTAACATCCAAACAAGTTCAAGCTGCCCTGCAGTCCGAAGGTACAACAGTGTCAACCCGTACTATCCGTCAGCGTCTGAATGAAAAGGGACTGTATGGTAGGAGACCCAGGAAGACCCCACTACTTACCCCGAGACATAAAAAAGCCAGGCTGGAGTTTGCCAAAACTTACCTGAAAAAGCCTAAAACGTTTTGGAAGAATGTTCTCTGGTCAGATGAGACAAAAGTAAAGCTTTTTGGGCAAAGGCATCAACACAGAGTTTACAGGAGAAAAAAAGAGGCGTTCAAAGAAGAGAACACGGTCCCTACAGTCAAACATGGCGGAGGTTCCCTGATGTTTTGGGGTTGCTTTGCTGCCTATGGCACTGGACTGCTTGACCGTGTGCATGGCATTATGAAGTCTGAAGACTACCAACAAATTTTGCAGCATAATGTAGGGCCCAGTGTGAGAAAGCTGGGTCTCCCTCAGAGGTCATGGGTCTTCCAGCAGGACAATGACCCAAAACACACTTCAAAAAGCACTAGAAAATGGTTTGAGAGAAAGCACTGGAGAGTTCTAAGGTGGCCAGCAATGAGTCCAGACCTGAATCCCATAGAACACCTGTGGAGAGATCTAAAAATGGCAGTTTGGAGAAGGCACCCTTCTAATATCAGGGACCTGGAGCAGTTTGCCAAAGAAGAATGGTCTAAAATTCCAGCAGAGCATTGTAAGAAACTCATTGATGGTTACCGGAGGCGGTTGGTCGCAGTTATTTTGGCTAAAGGTTGTGCAACCAAATATTAGGCTGAGGGTGCCAATACTTTTGTCTGGCCCATTTTGGGAGTTTTGTGTGAAATGATCAATGTTTTGCTTCTTGCTTTATTCTCTGTTGTGTTTTTTTCATTTAAGACAAACTAAATGAAGATTATGATACCAAAGAATGTGTTTTCAATCATTTTCAGGAAGAAATTGAGTATTATCTGACAAAATTGCAGGGGTGTAAATACTTTTGGCTACAACTGTATGGCTGTTCACATTTGCCTTTTTTAGAAGACGGATTGTTCGCAAAAAAAAAACCAAACGTCTGTGTTTCAGGTATTTTGCAAATTAATTTCACCCGCTGAAATCTATGAGTCCATCAAAAACACAGAGAGCACTCGGATGCCGTCCAAGTATCATTCCAGTACAGTATATTTTTTTTATTGTTTAAGTAGTAGAAGCTTGGAAAAGGTGTTTTTTTTTTTCCGCTTACGAAAAAACTGATGCCACACTGATAGTAAAATGGACACAAGGCCCAAAAATGATAAATCGTTCCATTATTATCTCATGCACAAAACATCGATGTCTAAGTGAGGTTTCAGACCAAACACTAATGTTATTTTTTAACATACCGTGGGTACGGAAAGTATTCAGACCCCTTTAATTTTTTTACTCTTTGTTTCATTGCAGCCATTTGGTGAATTCAAAAAAGTTCATTTTTTCTCATTAATGTACACTCTGCAGCCCATCATGACTGAAAAAAACAGAAATTTAGAAATTTTTGCAAATTAAAAAAGAAAAATGGAAATATCACATGGTCATAAGTATTCAGACCCTTTGCTCAGTAGTGAGTAGAAGCACCCTTTTGAACTAGTACAGCCATAAGTCTTCTTGGGAATGATGCCACAAGTTTTTCACCCCTGGATTTGGGGATCCTCTGCCATTCTTCCTTGCAGATCCTCTCCAGTTACGACAGGTTAGATGGTGAACGTTGGTGGATAGCCATTTTCACGTCTCTCCAGAGATGCTCAATTGGGTTTAGGTCAGGGCTCTGGCTGGGCCAGTCAAGAATGGTCACAGAGTTGTTCTGAAGCCACGCCTTTGTTATTTTAGCTGTGTGCTTAGGGTCATTGTCTTGTTGGAAGGTGAACCTTCAGCCAAGTCTGAGATCCAGAGCACTCTGGAACAGGTTTTCATCCAGGATATCCAGGATATATTTCTGTACTTGGCTGCATTCATGTTTCCTTCAATTTCAACCAGTCGTCCTGTCCCTGCAGTGAAAAACCCCAATAGCATGATGCTGCCACCACCATGTTTCACTGTTGGGATTGTATGGGGCAGGTGATGAGCAGTGCCTGGTTTTCTCCACACATACATCACCAAAAAGTTGTATCTTCGTCCCATCAGACCAGATAATCTTATTATAGTCTGGGAGTCCTTCATGTGTTTTTTAGCAAACTCTGCGGGCTTTCATATGTCTTTCACTGAGAGGCTTCCAACAGGCAACTCTGCCATAAAGGCCTGACTGGTGGAGGGCTAAAGTGATATTTGACTTTGTGGAACTTTATCCCATCTCCCTACTGCATCTGTGGAGCTCACTCACAGTGATCTTGGGGTTCTTCTTTACATCTCTCACCAAAGCTCTTCTTCCACGATTGCTCAGTTTGGCTGGACGGCCAGGTCTAGGAACACTTCTGGTGGTCCCAAACTTCTTCCATTTAAGGATTATGGAGGCCATGGTGCTCTTAGGAACCTTGAGTACTGCAGAAATTCTTTTGTAACCTTGGCTAGATCTGTACCTTGCCACAATTCTGTCTCTGAGCTTCTTGGCCAGTTCCTTTGACCTCATGATTCTCATTTGGTCTGACATGCACTGTGAGCTGTGAGGTCTTATATAAACAGGTGTGTGCCTTTACAAATCAAGTCCTATCAGTTTAATTAATCACAGCTGGACTCCAATGAAGGAGTAGAACCATCTCAAGGAGGATCACAAGGAAATGGACAGCATGTGACTTAAATATGAGTGTCTGAGCAAAGGGTCTGAATACTTATGACCATGTGATATTTCAGTTTTTGTTTTTTTAATAAATTTGCAAAAATTTCTACATTTCTGTTTTTTTCAGTCAAGATGGGGTGCAGAGTGTACATTAAAGAGAAAAAATGAACTTTTTTGAATTTACCAAACGGCTGCAATGAAACAAAGAGTGTAAAAGGGGTCGGAATACTTTCTGTACCCACTGTATAGCAGTGATGTATCTCACATGGCGTCCGTGTGCCATCTGTTACATCACTGACTTATTTGCCAACATATATAACCAACAAATAAAGCTGCACTCTGTAGCGCTATAGCATGAAAACAGGAAATATATAAAATTTGAACTGAATTACTGTTCTAGAAAATGGGAAAAACTGAGAATACTTGATGCATAAATTGGCCAATTCATGTGTACTCGGCAGCCATATGTAACAACCTACGATGATCGTGAACAATACATAAACCAAACAGGCTAATTAAGGCCTGAAACCTTTGTCAGTTATCTGAGCAAACAAATCTCCAAGGGTGCCCTAACTTTTGCATTGGACCATTTTCCGCTTTGTAATTTTTAAAATGTAAAAAATGACTACCGTATATATATTTTTTTTGCCTAAAATACAAAGGAAATGTGTCATCTTTAACTTTAGCCCCTTTAGAGATCATTTCATCTTCAACTTTCTTAACTGTTCACCACCTTTTGCATGTCTGCACCAACTGAGGACTCTCAATTCCAAATATTTTTTTTAACTGTTCACAGTAACAGTAATTTTGACCAGGGGTTCCCAAACTTTTACATGCCAGTGTAGGAGTGTGGCCCAACAAATAATATGCTTAGCACATACTCTACTAAACCCTAAAACTGTGTGACATTTTGCCTTTTCCATCACCCTGGACACTTTTTAGAAAAGTGATTGTGGCTCGGTGGATGGGGGCATATAAAAGTTAGTAGAAGGGTGTGTGCACACGCTGCGGATTCTGCTGCGGGTCCGCAGCGGTTTTTGCTGCAGTGTACAGTACCTTTATATTCCATGGAAAGCAAAAACCGCAGTGCACACAGTGCGGATTTTTCTGCGCGGATTTGCTGTGGTTTCAAAACCGCAGCATGTCACTTCTTTTTGCGGAAACCGCAGCAGTTTTACACCTGCTTCATTGTAGAGGTGTCAAACCGCAGGGGAAAACCGCAGGCTACTCCGCAGATATACCGTAGGCCTTTTGACCTGCGGATTTTGCAAAATCCGCAGCAGAATCCGCAGCGTGTGCACACACCCTAAGAGCTCATGCAGACAAGCATATTGGGCAGGCGGCTAAGTGCTGTCAGATTTTTAATCAGTTAGCACACGGATCGCAGACTGACCGATGTTACTCATGCTAGGGCTGTTGTAATGAACAGTATTTTTCTCTGTATACCTGAAAAAAAAAAGTCAGCATCCAGTACATTCTTGCGTATATCAAATGAGACTCACACAAGTCTATAGGTGAGAAAAAAATTGGATCCCTAACAGAGCATCCGAGTGGCATCCAATTTTTACAGATACATTTCTATTATAAACCGTGGAAATGAATTCAATCATGTACATTGTTAATGTACTTGTATAAAAACAGCACACGGATGTCACAAAATAAAATGGACACACAAATCAGATGAAAATTGTCCAAATTTTCTGGATGAAACTCGGACGATTTTTCATATGCTAGTCTGCAGCTAGCCTTAGGCGGTGTCCTCACAATGAATTTTTGGTACATTTTATACCTCTGCGAAGTGGATGGGATTTATAGAAATCTCGTACCCACTTTTTTTATGCCGCTTAAACTGACCTGCGGTGCGGATATCAAATCTTCAACATACTGGTATTGATACCAATCCAGGGGTGAAAAAAATAAAGAAAATAAAACACCCAAGTGGTGTTTTACGTAAATGTCTCCCATTGTGAGCGCAGTCTTTTCTTCAGGGAGCTCTCCCCCAGTCCATCAGTGCAGTTAATGACGGCTGGCTGCTGTATATCAGTACCCGGCATATATGGCAAGAGAGGAAAAGAATCGTTCTCCTCGTAAATACACCAGACTCATGAACTGCGACCAGTGCGCTCTCAGATTGCCCCAGTCAGGCAAACGACAAAATATTTGATTATGCCGTTTTAACTCATAGGAGAACAGACCTGACTTAGTAAAGAGAAAAGTATGGTTATAATTATACAAAAATATTTGACACCTCAATATAAAAACGGTAAAATATATTCACTAGTGGTAGATTTGCTGCAGAAATGTCTGCCCCATCTGAACAGGGATCGTTTGTCGCAAAGCACAGATTTCTTTGCGCTCTATTCAGATGGAAGGGAGAGTTAGAGAGATTTCTGCCACTTATCCCCTCTCGCCACATGTTAATATGCCCTTATACCTGCCCTTCTTTCTCCATAATAATCCTGGACTTGCTTACAGATGTTCTCTATCATTTATGACAAGAGGTAGATCTTCAGCCCTGAATATAAAAAATAACCAGATAATCACAATCATTAAACTGCGTCACCGGCTGCTAGTTAAATCACTCAGACGTTTTATGAACCATGCAATATCATACGATAAAAGCTCTTTGGGCAGAAATCAATCTTCTAGACCGGTATAATATGGTCATTGTGAATTTCAGAGGAGCGCTGCTCTGTAATATCTGTCTCGGCCTCGAAAATGCATCAACTTAAAGAATGGCTGTAGTAATACATGGATTACTCTAAACCCCTACATTCTTTCACTTCAAGTTACAGCAAAAGAAATGTCCTGAAATTAAGCCAACACCTAAAATTATATTTTTCTGCAAATCAAGCATTAATGAGACGTATCATCTATCATACTGAACACTGCCATACCACAAGACGGATCGCTCGTGATATATGTACTGTCAGGTTACCCACAGATAGAGCATGTCCTCCACCATTATTCAAAATGCAACCATGTTATTATAACCAATTGATCAACAACGTTAACAGTAGAAAAAAATCAGATCAAACTACCAGAAAATCTCCAATCATCCGAGAACTTTCCTTTCTGTGACATTATGGAATGCGTTTCTTTAGACTTCTCTTCTATCATAGTGGGTTCTAGTCCCAATGATTGTAATCAGAGGCCGAAAGATAAATTAGCAGTGTGTCCTACAACGCTCAGATGTGTAAAGGCAAAATGTCTCATTAAGGCGGATCTGTCACCAGATTTTTCTATATAAACTGCATACATTATTAAATACTGTAGATCTTAAGTATGGCGACGATACAATCCCTTTTAACTGCTTTTCCTCCCTGGAATTAAACATTTTATGAGTTCAGCTAGAGCTGCAGTAATGAAGTGCTCAATTCAATATCAGGATTATATGGCTACCCTGACAGGGATTTTTTTTAATGGCAACAAGTACATCAGCCAGTGGCGTAACAATCAGGGTCGCAGAGACCGCAACCGGGCCCGTACGGGGAGGAGCGGGGGTGTAGCCGACGCCAGAACAAACTTCAACTGGATGTGCATCCTCAGACGCACATTCAGAAAAAGGGAATTGCGGCACAGAGACCCAACGAGTTAGTGCCCTGCATTACACTCTGCCAGCAGCTGAAATCGGTGTGCCCATGACTGGAGGCGCATGGCAGAGACGCCATGCGCTCCCGTCACTTGCACGCTGAAGTCAGCTGCTGACTTCAGAAGTGGACGCCGCACGGGAGGGGAGCTCAGGGAAGGCGAGTATATAGGTTTATTTTTTTCTATGCATTAAGGAACAGGGGGGACAAATAGCAGGATGGGGAATATAGATACCAACATGGGGCCCCAAGATAAGCGACATATATACCAGAATGGAGGGTATATACACATCAGGATGGGGCTCAAGATAAGAGACATACAGTGGTGTGAAAAAATGTTTGCCCCCTTCCGGATTTCCTATTCTTTTGCATGTTTGCAACACTTAAATGTTTCAGATCATTAAACAAATTTAAATAATATTAGACAAAAATTATTAAGGGAAAAAGAAACCCAAACTTACAGCACATCACTTTTTTTTTTTCCTTCTGGATCCCTCACTAGGGTGGAGATATGGTGAACCCGCCCACCTCTTCAGATAATAGACCTGGCCCTCTTAGCACATAACATGCTAGAGCAAAACTTCCAGGTTTATATCACTGAAGCTAATAACCTCAGTGAAACATATCTCTCACAGATTTTCAATGATGTTCAGATAAGGGGACTGTGAGAACCATTGCAAAACCTTCAGCTTGTGCCTTTTGAGGTCGTCTATTGTAAATTTTGATATGGGTTTAGGATCATTATCCATTTGTAGAAGTCATCCTCTTTTCAACTTCAGTTTTTTTTTTACAAATGGTGTTATGTTTGCAGCAAGAATTTGTTGAAATTTCATTGAATCCATTCTTCCCTCTACTCGTGAAATGTTTCCTGTACCATTCACTGCAACACAACTCCAAAAGCATGGGTGATCTCGTGTTTGACGAGATGTTCTTTTCCTGAAATTCTGTGCTCTTTTTTCTCCACACATATCTTTGATTATTGTGGCCAAATAGTTCTATTTTAACCTCATCAGTTCACAGGACTTGTTCGTAAAATGCATCAGGCTGTTTTACATGTTCTTTTGCATACTTATGACGCTAAATTTTATGGTGTGAACGAAGGAGAGGTTTTCTTCTGATGACTCTTCTATGAAGGCCATATTTGTGCAGGTGTCTCTGAACAGTAGAAAAATGTACCACAACTCCAGAGTCTGCTAAATCTTTCTGAAGTCAAATGGGGGTTCTAATTTGCCTCTCAAGCAGCTGTCACTGAAATTTTGCCTGGACTTTCATACCTTATCTTGAGCTCCATTGTTCCTGTTAGGGCCGGTTTCACATATCCTGATAGTTGCGGTACCGGAAAAATAGTACCGGAGATGTCAGTGTCCGTGTGTGTTATACTTACGGTACAGATGTGACAACCGTGTGCCGCATCAGTACTACATTAGTGGGCGCAAGGGAAGAAGCAGGGCAGTAAGCACTGTTCCCTGGCGCCAGGTGCTGAAGACGGCTTTCATTGTTCTCCCAGCTATGACGGCGACAAGTGCGAGCAGGGGAGAAGTGATGACAATGACAGCAGATGGCGGCTGAGCCCTAACTGTCATTTTTTAATATATTTTGATCTTAGGAAAGCGGAACTTGAAAACTCTTTGCTATCTTCTTATAGCCTTCTCCTGCTTTTCAGGCCTCCACCATCTTAAATTTCAGAGTGCTAGGCAGCTGCTTAGAAGATCCCATGGCTGCTGTTTTTTGGCACAAGGTTAGAGGAGGCTGGGTTTTTACAAAGCTGGGAAATTTGCATCACCTGGCCTTTCCCAACGATGTTTAGCGGGAGTCACACATAGCAATCTCGCTAGCGAGATCGCTGCTGAGTCACAACTTTTGTGACACAACAGCGATCTCACCAGCGAGATCGCTGTGTGTGACAGCGATCAGCGACCGGCCCCCCTGCCGGTATCGCTGATCGCTGCAAGAAACCTCTGGACATATTTTTCATCGCTGGTCTCCCGCTGGCCAGCACGCATCGCTGCGTGTGACAGGCGGGAGACCAGCGATCAGCTGTAAAAAATAATAAAAAAAATAAAAAATATTGTTATTCCCACCTTCCGACGTCCCGCGCAGCCATCCCGCCTCTCTCCACGCTCCCGGTCCCAGTGATCCTTTGCAAGAATGACCGCGAGACGTTGCGCTGCCGCGAGACCGTGACATTCTCGCGGTCATTCTCGCAAAGGATTACTGGGACCGGAGCGTGGAGAGAGGCGGGAATGCTGCGCGGGACGCCGGAAGGTGAGAATAACTATATTTTTTAATTTTAATTCTATTTTTTTACAGGGATATGGCATCAGCGCTAACGAACACAGCGATGTCGGGTGCTCGGCATCGCTGTGCTAATCGCTGGTGAAGCTGTCTGTTTGACAGCTCACCAGCGATCACATAGCGACTTACCAGCGATCCTGACACGTTGATATTGTTGTCGGGATCGCTGGTAAGTCGCTATGTGTGACTCCAGCTTTAGTGAAGAAGCCATAACCCCAACAGGCTAATTAAGGTCTGAAACCTTGGTCAAAGTCATCTGAGCACATAAATCTCCAAAGGTATCCAAACTTTTGCATCAGCCCATTTCCCTTTATGTAATTTTTAGCATGAAAAAAGGTCAATTTTTTTTCTGCTTAAAATACAAAGGAAAAGTGTCATCTTTAACTTTAGGTCTTTTAGAGATCATTTAATCTTCAACTTGCTTAACTGTTCGCAGTAACAATTTTGATTAGGAGTGGTCAAACTTTTACATACCACTGTATACCAGAATTGGGGATATATATACCAGGATTGGGCACAAGATAAGGGACATATATAGCAGAATGGGCAACATATATACCAGGGTGGGCAACATATATACTAGGAAGGATCCCAAGATGGCAGACATTACTATATAATGGGGGAGGGGGTGCAACTCGTATGTCCCTCTAGTATTTACAACACTACAAGGGCCCAAACATATGACGACCATGCACAAGATATAAATGTTGCACCGGGGCCTATCGGCCTCTAGTTTCGCAACTGACACCAGCCTCGTCTGGTCTGAAAGATCTATTTAATAATTATGAAATCTGGCGACAGATCTGCTTTAAACTGGCAAATTTAAATTTTTATACTATATGAAGCAATCGACATCAATGGCAAGGATACAGTTAACAATACTTGTCATAAACAAAACATGTAACCTGTGTAATGTTCCCTTCTAAGCCTTTGTAGCCAATGAGCTGGGCACCTGGGCAGATTTCTCATAAATCACATGATCAGATCACCTCATTTTTTTAACTCTACGTTCACGGTATGTAATGAAAAGTTCACGTTCATTTGAACGTATCCATGAAGTCTACTGACTCAATGTACAGTATTCCAAGAGGGTTGATTTAAAAGCTTAAAGCTTTCACAGCTACAAGACTAGATAAGTACAAAAGTTTTGACTCAATAAATCATTGTGAAAAAAACAGAATAATCACTAGTTGGTTAAGGCTATGTACCCACGTATGCAGAAAATTCCTGGCTGAAAACCGGACTCCTTCGCAGAAAACGCGTGTTTTTTCCCCGCGCGTTTTCCGTGCGTTTTTTCCGGAGCGTCCCCAGTCTCATAGAAAATAGTTAGAAATGCGGATTTTTCCACAAAATTAATGAGCATGCTGCTTTTTTTTACCGCAATGCGTTTTTTTCAGCTAAAATATGCACAAAAAGTGCAGAATTCATTAAAATGAATGGGATGCTTCTTTTAAGTGTTTTTGCTGGTAAAAACGCTTAAAAAACGCGAAAAAAAAGCATACATGTGCACACACCCTAAAGGGGGATCTATCACCAATCTGAGCTGCTGTTTTTTTTAGTAAATAAATGGTGTGAAAAGTGCTCATAGGTGCTGCTAAAAGTCCCCCGAAGGGCCAGGCTTTGGTAGAAAGAACTTGTTCTTAGGATCCTAGCATGCAGAGCCCCCTTCACAGTGAAGTGGGATCTCACTCTTTCCAGTAACCCAGTGCTGCCCCATACTTTACCAAGCTGTTACTGAATGGTAATACCATTACAGTGATTAACAGTCCGGTAAAGTACGTGGCAACGTTGGGTTAGTGGCAAAGCGAGATCTTGTTCTTTCACGGAGAGAGGGGCTGTGGAGCGTTGACAAATCAGATTCTGCATGCTGGGACTGCACAAACTGGAGGTTCGGGCACAGCCTTCGTAGAAGGTCAAGTCTAAATACCTCCAAACACAGTAGATAGCTGTCGCCCAACAGTTATTTCTCCCGAGATCTTCATACACAGGAATGTTCAGCTAAGTGCCCCTATGTTCTTCAAGAAAGATCAGCTTCCAGACTTCTCTATCGCCAAAATCAGCTGTTAGAAATCTGATGTGCTAGATCTTTGTCTCCCCCAACATCATCTGTTGGAATGGGGTAAAGTCAGCCGGCCCCATACACATTACACTGTCAGCAGATACCATTGGGTGAGGCTCATGGTAGTGTAATGTGTACGGGGACCTTTCGTTTACACTGTCTAAGAATTAGTATTGATAAATCAGCTCCATTATGTTATTACTAAGAAAGGATTTGAGTGTATGACTTCCATCTTTGAATCCCTGAGACGAGAGCCACACTGTGCTACCTATCCCCTGCAGACCCGCTGGCACCTGTCCTGCTTCTCCATAATCAGTACTTCTTCCATAGACATATGTTTGATCGTGCTGTGACTTCTACTTTGATAATTTTATTGCAGCTTCTTTGTAGTACATGGTGGCCTTAAACCACTGCTATACTTAATGAGCATTCATAGCATTGTGTTTCCTTGTGATGCAAGAATTCCCTGATAATAAATCTACATTACATTAGGAAGTCATCAATAACAATTCAGTAATAATGGGGTGTTGCAATACAGAGAGTGCAATGAAAGTGTCAAAGGAACACAACATAAAACTGTACAATGTATTTACTCTAAAAAAATTTATTGCCTATGGAAATTAGTTGGAGAGATGATACTCACGCCCTGACTTACCTCCACCAGTTCTCACATGGGTCTAGAAACCCTGCAGCTGTGTCCTTATCAACCAGTACAAGTCTGTGTAATACGGGGTTGAAGGTTAAAGCCACAT
Source organism: Dendrobates tinctorius (assembly GCF_039654945.1). Lineage (NCBI taxonomy): Eukaryota > Metazoa > Chordata > Amphibia > Anura > Dendrobatidae > Dendrobates > Dendrobates tinctorius. The sequence continues at coordinate 13,579,847 of NW_027361872.1, forward strand.
TATCTGAGAGTCCTGCTCTGACCGTAGCATGGACTACTCTGTTCTGTCCATTACGGTCCTCTAACTAGTCTGCTCCATGTTCTGACTCTGAACTGTGTTACAAGTCGCGCTTGTATCTATTAACAATCCCGGCTATGTCTCTGATTACACTTATTGCCGTTCTGGTTTATCGGTAGCCTTCCCTAATTAGAATCTAATTTGATGGTCACAAGCTTTCACTGCCATTATGGTAGTTACAGGAACAAACCTAAATAGTAGAGTTGAGCTTAAACAATAAATATAGTTATCAGTTTCAATTTCAGCTGATGGCTGCCAGAAACCCCACCACCTTAGCTAGGAGGAGGGCTTGAGCTTTTATCTTTTTGAAGCAGAGCACATAGGGGAGGCTCCTGCTGCAGCCAGTTGTCCTACTGCCAGACACAGGACAATGAGAGCAGGGGACATAGGGAGGCTCTTGCTGCAGCCAGTTGTCCTACTGCCAGACATAGAACACTGAGAGCAGGGGACATAGGGAGGCTCCTTCTGCAGCCAGTTGTCCTATAGCCAGACAGGACAATGAGAGCAGGGGACATGGGGAGGCTCCTGCTGCAGCCAGTTGCCCTACTGCCAGACACAGGACAATGAGAGCAGGGGACATGGGGAGGCTCCCTCTGCAGCCAATTGTCCTACTGCCAGACACAGGACTATGAGAGCAGGGGACATGGGGAGGCTCCTGCTGCAGCCAATTGTCCTACTGCCAGACACAGGACAATGAGAGCAGGAGACATGGGGAGGCTCCTGCTGCAGCGAATTGTCCTACAGCCAGACACAGGACAATGAGAGCAGGGGACATAGGGAGGCTCCCTCTGCAGCCAATTGTCCTACTGTCAGACACAGGACAATGAGAGCAGGAGACATGGGGAGGCTCCCTCTGCAGCCAATTGTCCTACTGCCAGACACAGGACTATGAGAGCAGGGGACATGGGGAGGCTCCTGCTGCAGCCAATTGTCCTACTGCCAGACACAGGACAATGAGAGCAGGGGACATAGGGAGGCTCCCTCTGCAGCCAATTGTCCTACTGCCAGACACAGGACAATGAGAGCAGGAGACATGGGGAGGCTCCTGCTGCAGCGAATTGTCCTACAGCCAGTCACAGGACTATGAGAGCAGGGGACATGGGGAGGCTCCTGCTGCAGCCAATTGTCCTACTGCCAGACACAGGACAATGAGAGCAGGGGACATAGGGAGGCTCCCTCTGCAGCCAATTGTCCTACTGCCAGACACAGGACAATGAGAGCAGGAGACATGGGGAGGCTCCTGCTGCAGCGAATTGTCCTACAGCCAGTTACAGGACTATGAGAGCAGGGGACATGGGGAGGCTCCTGCTGCAGCCAATTGTCCTACTGCCAGACACAGGACAATGAGAGCAGGGGACATAGGGAGGCTCCCTCTGCAGCCAATTGTCCTACTGCCAGACACAGGACAATGAGAGCAGGGGACATAGGGAGGCTCCCTCTGCAGCCAATTGTCCTACTGCCAGACACAGGACAATGAGAGCAGGGGACATGGGGAGGCTCCCTCTGCAGCCAATTGTCCTACTGCCAGACACAGGACTATGAGAGCAGGGGACATGGGGAGGCTCCTGCTGCAGCCAATTGTCCTACTGCCAGACACAGGACAATGAGAGCAGGAGACATGGGGAGGCTCCTGCTGCAGCGAATTGTCCTACAGCCAGACACAGGACAATGAGAGCAGGGGACATAGGGAGGCTCCCTCTGCAGCCAATTGTCCTACTGTCAGACACAGGACAATGAGAGCAGGAGACATGGGGAGGCTCCCTCTGCAGCCAATTGTCCTACTGCCAGACACAGGACTATGAGAGCAGGGGACATGGGGAGGCTCCTGCTGCAGCCAATTGTCCTACTGCCAGACACAGGACAATGAGAGCAGGGGACATAGGGAGGCTCCCTCTGCAGCCAATTGTCCTACTGCCAGACACAGGACAATGAGAGCAGGAGACATGGGGAGGCTCCTGCTGCAGCGAATTGTCCTACAGCCAGTCACAGGACTATGAGAGCAGGGGACATGGGGAGGCTCCTGCTGCAGCCAATTGTCCTACTGCCAGACACAGGACAATGAGAGCAGGGGACATAGGGAGGCTCCCTCTGCAGCCAATTGTCCTACTGCCAGACACAGGACAATGAGAGCAGGAGACATGGGGAGGCTCCTGCTGCAGCGAATTGTCCTACAGCCAGTTACAGGACTATGAGAGCAGGGGACATGGGGAGGCTCCTGCTGCAGCCAATTGTCCTACTGCCAGACACAGGACAATGAGAGCAGGGGACATAGGGAGGCTCCCTCTGCAGCCAATTGTCCTACTGCCAGACACAGGACAATGAGAGCAGGGGACATAGGGAGGCTCCCTCTGCAGCCAATTGTCCTACTGCCAGACACAGGACAATGAGAGCAGGGGACATGGGGAGGCTCCTGCTGCAGCGAATTGTCCTACAGCCAGTCACAGGACTATGAGAGCAGGGGACATGGGGAGGCTCCTGCTGCAGCCAATTGTCCTACTGCCAGACACAGGACAATGAGCGCAGGGGACATAGGGAGGCTCCCTCTGCAGCCAATTGTCCTACTGCCAGACACAGGACAATGAGAGCAGGAGACATGGGGAGGCTCCTGCTGCAGCCAATTGTCCTACAGCCAGTCACAGGACTATGAGAGCAGGGGACATGGTGAGGCTCCTGCTGCAGCCAATTGTCCTACTGCCAGACACAGGACAATGAGAGCAGGGGACATAGGGAGGCTCCCTCTGCAGCCAATTGTCCTACTGCCAGACACAGGACAATGAGAGCAGGGGACATAGGGAGGCTCCCTCTGCAGCCAATTGTCCTACTGTCAGACACAGGACAATGAGAGCAGGGGACATGGGGAGGCTCCTGCTGCAGCGAATTGTCCTACAGCCAGTCACAGGACTATGAGAGCAGGGGACATGGGGAGGCTCCTGCTGCAGCCAATTGTCCTACTGCCAGACACAGGACAATGAGAGCAGGGGACATAGGGAGGCTCCTGCTGCATCCACTTGTCCTACAGCCAGACACAGGACAATGAGAGGAGGAGACATGAGGAGGCTCCTGAGGCAGCCAGGTGTCCTACAGCCAGACACAGGACAATGAGAGGAGGGGACATGGGGAGGCTCCTGAGGCAGCCAGGTGTCCTACAGCCAGACACAGGACAATGAGAGGAGGGGACATGGCTGATCTCCTGAGACACAGATTTCTTAACAGATTTCTCAGTTTTAATTGAAATATGACAAACTAGGATTCAAGGAAAGGAAGAAATTAATTTTAACTGCATATACAGGGTGGTTCTTCTTATAACAAATATCTTTAGGCTGGCTTAAGTGATCCAATCACCTGACAAACGACTGTATTTCTTGTTCGGCAGGTGATCTGCGGCATGCTGACCACACTGGCAGATAATCCTATAATTGCGCGCTTGCTGGTTATCTACTGGCATAAAATTTTCTCCATTTTGGAGTGAGTAGTCCCAAATGGAAAACTCCGCTCTATGAAATAGTTATGCCCTATTAGGTCATCTGGAAATGAGTTAAGATAAAACAACCTTTTTTTTTATATTGGTAGGCCTTCTCCAGTATACACATGCTCTCCTTCCTTTATGTCATAGTGTTCTCTTTCCCTCTCCCGAAATAATTGTTATTCTTAAAGGGCATCCGTCAGCAGGTTTTTGCTATTTAATCTGAGAGCAGAAAGAGAACCTAATTCCAGCGATGTATCAGTTACTGGGCTGCTTGCTGTTTCAATAAAATTACTTTTATCAGCAGGAGCTAATCAATAGAGGACTAGTTGTCTAGTGCTATGTAGTCCTGCTCAGTGTAGCCATGCCCCCACCAGCTTTATGCCTATGCACAGTGTACACAGGAAGTTGTCAATCAGTGGAGTGGGTGGGGTTATACAAAGCTCAGCATTCTAAGAACTGTTAGGTCTGCAGTAAAGAAAACACTGATTTTATCAAAACTAAAGTAGCCCAGTAATACATATCTGGAATCAGAGTCTCTGCTCCTACATCATGCTGCGGTTAAATGGAATTGCACATCAATATTTAATTCAAGTACCATCAAATAGTCCTGGTACACCTTGTCATTGTAGTTATACACCATGTGTGGTCTTCCACAAACTGTATAAACAAGGGAGACTGTAAAAACTGAATATCTCAGCCTGAATTTCAGTTCTAAAGATGAACAATGCGAGAATTAAGCACGCACCAGGCACCGAGGCTCACTTAGGGCCCAACCTAACGGCCGATGAACTGGCTGCCAAGTTTTGCTCTTGTTTCCTTTGTCCTGTCATCATCTACAATGTAAACAACGTCTTAACACACAAAAGTTCAAATCTGTAAAGTAAATCTTGTATCGCCAAACGTAACGCAGTAAATAGGAAACACAAAGCCGTCATCGCCGAAACCGTCCAGTCTAATTGTTTTCTAATGATTATACGTATAAACACCAAGGCAAACATTGTAAACAAATAAGGGTAATCCTGGTCACGAATGATCGATTTTATTATACAAGATATCTTACATCTACAAGGACAGAAACATTTGCTTAAGAGGGAAATAATGATCAAACCCACTTATGGAGGGATCATTAAACAAATGTTAATATCAGGCTGCAGTTTCCATGAATACACAATATAATGATCCAGCTAATGAAAGAAAATACGGAGGATCTACAATGCAAAGCAAACCATACAATAATCGTAGGAGTCTGCTGGCTGTGTCCAAAGGAGAACTAAAGTTACAAGATAAAAAAAGTCTTGCACAATTTACTCTCTACTGATCCTGCACTATACAACGGCCCAGTCCCAAGGACATTGCCATTGTTGGGTTTGTCAAAAATGGACAGTTTGTCTCTCTGTGACATCTATTTTCCATGCATTTTCCTTGTTTTATTTCTCATCTGTATAGGTGAACTACCTAAACTTTGTTTTTTTCATTGAAACATAGCAATGGATCACTTAAAGATGGTAGATATTTTCCTTTTTCTATCAGTTTTGATGGATCCCCTTAAATTTGAATGGCAGAGTCTGATCGCCCTAAAAGGAATAAATTGTGCACTTAGTTTAACAGAATAGATCCATTTAAAGGAAAAAACAAAACGAATGTGTGAATAGTTCCATTAAACTCTATGGGACAGTGTAATTATCATCTTAAAAATATACAGCACAGGTGTAAAGTTTCTCATACACGTTAGAATAGCGCTGGCCGAATCCACCAATTAGGGGGCCTCCTAACACTCCCGATACATGATGTCGGGGGGGTTGTCAAGCATTGTGAATTTCAATTAGTCGTAGGGCAAATAGGCTGCTGCAGTCAAAAGTTTGTGGCAGCAACATAAATGGGGTTGTCCGAGCTAATGATATGACTTTCCTTTAAGATCCTTAAGACACATCATCAATATCAGACTAGTGGAGGTCTCACAACCAGCGCCAATCAGCCGCTATTAGCTCCAGCTGCAAAGAAATATGTAGACACCGCCGCCGGATCTGGTATCTCCTGATTGGTGGGGATGCCGGACCTCCACTGAATTCATACGGATCACCTAACAATAGTCATCAATATCATTAGCTCTGACAACCTCTTTAAAGGCAATCTGTCACCAGGTTATTTCTACTCCATTTGAGAGGAGCATGATATAGGGGCAAAGACCCTGATTCCAGTCATATATCAATTACGGTGTATTGCAGTTTTGATACAATCCTTGTTCTATCTGCTGCAGATCTAGCAGTGCTCTGAATGCTGAGCTCTGTATAACTCCGCCACACCACTGATTGGCAGCTTTAGTCGCAGAGCCCTGATGTGTGTGGCCAGCCCTAATCTTTATATTCTCACCCACATAATAAGACTTTGTGAATGGTGGATATTTAACGTTCAGACTGGAACTGGATCTCATGTTAAAGTGGGAAAACAATTTTGAAAAAAAAAAGCTCTCGTAAAAGTTTCCTATATTTCCTTTTAAAGTTTTTGACAGCCTTATTATAAAGGTGTGAATAAGACAAACATGTTTCTTTACTGCCATTTGATTTTTGTGTTCATTTGTAGAATCTTTTCCGAAACTGAGAATGCAGGTATGCGGAGCAGAGGCTGAGCAATCTGTGACACCACGCCTTCAATAACATGACATAAAAATTAGGAAAAAAAACATAGTAAAAGAGCGGTGTGCTCTGAACTGATAACATAATGAAGAAACATTTGTTGAATGGGTAAGGTAAAATAATAAGTTATGGCCAATTTGTTGCATGCAGGCGTCTTGGCCTTATTAGGACTTGTATTTGCTCTGGCTTAAGCTCTGGTTGGTGACTTCCAACTATCAGCAGCTGCATAAAACACCCGAGTGGAGGAGGCTCTTCTGCGCCCATCATCTCATTGCAATGCTAAATGAAAGGCAGCTCACGTGAACCATCAAATGATCTGTTACAGCTCTACATTTCTCAGTGTGTTTCTGGAATAAACCCTTTACCTTTTGAAATGCAGTTTAGCAAATAAAAAATAGTTTCAAATAAGGATAACATTAGAAGACAACACATATAGGGTATCCTGACACACACACACCTCAGCAATAACAAAAAAACTATTAGCTGCCACCACCAGTCGTTTATACAGGCCGATTGGACACCTGTTACAGGTGGGATATTGGCTTTAGGGATGCGGTTTACAGAGCAAGAGGAACAAACCTATTAAATATATATTTAATCCAGAAAGATAGGAGAGTTTATAAAAAAAAAAAAAAGATACAAAATCTTACAAAATGGGAACAATATGATAAATCCAATTACATAAAATAAAAAGGAATAACTAAAAAGAATCACTAAAGCTGATGTCACAGAAATGGCTCAGAGCTTAGCGGAGGGAGGGACTCCAGGAAAATGGACAGCATCTACAGCAAGCTGCACCTTTCAAGAACTGACAAATGACCCAGATCCAAATACTGCTTTTAATTAGCTGAAAGTTACGCCAACACACCACCCCATAATGAGCTCATGTGGGAAGTGCTGGGTCTGCTACAATTTTATGAGGTCCCCAACTTAGAGGATATCTTCGCCCCTGAAGGTTCCAAGTAGTAGATCTTGACATATTTCTTATTATGATTTTACCATTACATAGGGATCAAGCATGGTCTGACTCATATCATCAACCGGACCGTTCTTAAGTTGGAAAGGTTCTAGTCCCACAACAATGTGAGTGAATGCATCATGTCCATCACTTTGCTACAACACTAAAAATCTATATCCCACAAATACTGGATGAATACAAAACCCCAATATTCATATCAGGACAATGGAGACAACGTCTGAAACACTGAGAAAAATTCTTTGAGCCCAGGATGCTTCTTCCTTGGAACAAAGGCAGCCTCTGCACGTCTCCTCCCCTGTGGGAGCAGATCTCAAAGCTTACTGTCTTTTAGCCAGCAGATATCCTGTTTTAATCACCTGTCCAAGGCAGGAGGTCTCTGCTTCAAAAGGTTGTTTAATTAGTTTCTCTCTCCGTAGCTATAATGAATGCCGGTAAGTTCCGGACTGGACCAAGGGAATACAGTGGACGTGGTGTATATGGACTTTTCAAAAGCTTTTGATACGGTGCCACACAAAAGGTTGATACATAAAATGAGAACAATGGGGATAGGGGAAAATATGTGTAGGTGGGTTAAGAGCTGGCTCAGGGATAGGAAACAAAGGGTGGTTATTAATGGAGCACACTCGGACTGGGTCACGGTTAGCAGTGGGGTACCACAGGGGTCAGTTTTGGGCCCGCTTCTTTTTAACATATTTATTAATGACCTTGTAAGGGGCATAGAGAGTAGAATTTCAATATTTGCAGATGACACTAAACTCTGCAGGGTAATCAATTCAGAGGAGGACAATTTTATATTACAGGAGGATTTATGTAAACTAGAAGCTTGGGCTGATAAATGGCAAATGAGCTTTAATGGGGATAAATGTAAGGTCATGCACTTGGGTAGAACGAACAACATGTATAATTATGTGCTTAATTGTAAAACACTGGGCAAAACTGTCACTGAAAAAGACCTGGGTGTATGGGTGGACAACAAACTCACATTTAGTGGCCAGTGTCAGGCAGCTGCTGCAAAGGCAAATAAAATAATGGGATGCATTAAAAGAGGCATAGATGCAAAGGAGGAGAACATAATTTTACCTCTATATAAGTCACTAGTGCGACCACACTTAGAATACTGTGTACAGTTCTGGTCTCCGGTGTATAAGAAAGACATAGCTGAACTGGAGCGGGTGCAGAGAAGAGCGACCAAGGTTATTAGGGAACTGGGGGGTCTGCAATACCAAGACAGGTTATTACACTTGGGGTTATTTAGTTTGGAGAATCGAAGGCTTAGGGGTGATCTTATTACAATGTATAAATATATGCGGGGACAGTACAAAGACCTTTCTAATGATCTTTTTACTCTTAGACCTGTGACGGGGACAAGGGGGCATCCTCTATGTCTAGAGGAAAGAAGGTTTAAGCATACTCACAGATGGGGATTCTTTACTGTAAGAGCAGTGAGACTATGGAACTCTCTGCCATATGATGTTGTAATGAGTGATTCCCTACTAAAATTTAAGAAGGGACTGGATGCCTTTCTTGAAAAGTATAATATTACAGGGTATATACACTAGTTTCCTTAGTGTTGCGTTGATCCAGGGAGCTAGTCTGATTGCCGTATGTGGAGTCGGGAAGGAATTTTTTTCCCCAATGTGAAGCTTACTGTTTGCCACATGGGTTTTTTTTGCCTTCCTCTGGATCAACATGTTAGGGCAAGTTAGGATAGGATGGGTTGAACTAGATGGACTTAAAGTCTTCCTTCAACCTTAATAACTATGTTACTATGTTAAAATGAGATTGGAGTGTCAGGTCTTTTCCAGTTATAGGTTGTTTTCCCTTTTGTCCAAATGTCCAATGTGAGGATTGGGTATGTCCCCTCCCTGAAGATGTCTTATGGATTTTAATTTTACCCTATGACACATGGTATAATACTATACTGGGGTTCGAGCTCCAAATCCCCTGCTTTCCTACTCAAAGTCATAATCTAAGACAGCGGCCCCCAATCTTTCTTACCTTGAAAGCCACATTTAACTCGGAGTCATATCCAGGCCCGGAACCCCCAACAGAGACACTCAGAGCCCACAATTACTGGTATGATGTCAGCCAAAAGATTTCTCACAGAAAATACACAATGACCCTGTACCCCTCCCCATATAGGAAGTATAATTATGTCTATGGTTCCCACTTTAAATTCAATTGGTATTCTTGTATCAAGCAAACTCATCACACTATCACATCCAGTTTCAAGCTCCCCTCTAAGGGCCAGTGCACACATTGCAGGTTTGTTGCGGTTTTTTTTCCTTCACGAATTTGTCACAAAGCTTGCAGCGTTTCCTAATGCCAGCAGAGTGAATAAGAATCCTTAAGTGTCATGTACATGGTGCTTATTTTTGACTTGCAGATTTGGTGAAAATACATTATTTATGCTAGGCTGCGATTTTCTTGCCAAGAGATGCAGAAATTTGCGCACCAAATACTTGACGTGTTCAAAGACACTAATAGTATCATCCAATCACCAGCTTCCTATATGTATTCTCACCCCGTCCCCTTCACAAGTATATGCACATCCAGACCTTCTCTTCTGTGCAGGGCTACTCATAGTCCCCATCTGGAGACCTGTTCTTCATAGCTGGTTGGGGAACCCTGGTCTAAGATAATAAAATTAATGATTGGCTGCAGTCACAAGGGGGAGTTTACAGAAGACAGATTTATTGTTGAGTTTAATGGAAGATGTCATTTACCTATGTGAAAGAATGCAAGAAATACTGAGATACGTAGAAGCAAAATGGAATTTTCTCACAGCACCACTTTTATTTTACCAGCTGTAGTGATGTTTCTAATCCAAGTCCCCGGCCCCCTACTCTTATACTCACCTGCCGGTGTCTTCACTTTTTATCACCGGCGCTCCCGTGGGTCTCCGGTAGTTCGTGACCCGTCGCATCTCTCCAGTGTTTCATGGAGCGAGCCGGAGGTCACTTTTCAATGCAAGTCTATGACAGCCTGATTCCAGCTCTTAAAGACTTGCATTGAGAGCTTGAGGCTAATACTTCTGACTTCTGGCTAGTCAGACGCTGCGCTCACAAGATGATGTGCAGGACTGGAGCGGCATGGAAAAAAGGTGAAGACTGTGGGAGGTGAATATAAGCCCAGGGGCAAGGACCTTACATTAATTAGAAGCACCACTCCAGCTCTGGAAAAAAGAAAAGCTGGAGTGGTGCTAATGCTACAGGACCAGAAAAAAAAAATGTACATAACGATCTGTTACATAAAGAACAGCAGCGTTGACGAACGGACCCCAATGACTATGATGGAGTCTATTAGTCTTACATCAAATTTTCGGATATTTTATTGGAAAAGGGCGGCATATTGTGCCATTTATTTTTTTCCTGATTTTTTGGCGCATTCTGCACGCAGGCACCTTACAGAGCCCCCAACACAGGTATGAACCCAGTGTATCAAGGGATTTTCAAACTGTAGTGAAATTAATATTGTCTTTCCCTCACTAGTAATGTGAGCTACATAGAAAACAGTCATGGGGAACTAATACCAACTGTAAGTATTGGAGCCTAGATGTCAGTGACAGGCGGCAAAGCGCTCCAATTAACCATATTAACACAATAGAGGACAGTCAGTGAGAAGCCAATTAGAGGAGCAGCAGAATCCCCGTCTGCGTCCTACTGGCTTAAACAAAGCATGTACCCACAGGCAAACATTGACACAGTCGCTGTGTAAATACGACGTCTATTTTACCGCAAATTCTCTTTTTTTTTTAGATTATTAAGAATAAGCAAATATGAAGATGCAGAGCGAGGCGTGTGAAAACGGAGCCACCAATTAGTACAGGACTGGGTAGTGTTCCTGTACGTCCCAGAGACACAACAACCGCTGCTCAGTGCCGACCATTCCATGCACGGTCTCCATCATGTCTCTAAAATTAAAAACATTGAGGTTTACGGATCTTATTTTTTCTGTATCCCCTGTAACGCGGCCAAAATATGTAGGTAAAAAACAAAAAACAAGAAAAAAGACGGTTAAGGTCTAACGCACTGGAATGTAAAAGGCGACTTTCACCAGTTGACAGCGCGAACACTTCCCAACAACAGCAGTGATAGGTCTGACAGCCGGCGAGATAGGACGGCCTTTTCCCTTTCTCTTTGAGCATGTGATAATGTGGACTGCATCCCATGGTGCCATTATTGGCCGCAGACCCAGGAATCACTGACTGCTGCAAAGTTTTTTAACTCCTCAAGTGTGATGTTAACAAGGAATCAAGAGCAATAAAGAAATCAGTATCTATGGACGGGCACGTCACAAAATGGGACTACAGGAAACACATAAAACAACGACTCTTTTCTTATAACTGTGTGTTGTGCCGATCCACCATCATCCCTCCATGAAATCTCTAAATAATTGGCCATTTTCCTTTTCCCCAAAAAAGTATGACACTATACACTCACTAATCACTGGTCGGACAATGTGGCACCCTCTGGTAACATTTAGTCCCAAAATCATTCCTACATTTCCAAGAGGAACAACAGAGGAACGGCAGGTACACGGCAGAGTCATGGGATGACCCAAAAATATTATCTTATTACATTACTTTGTGTTTACAATTATCCTACAATAAGTAACACAAAATAATACAGAGGAGAACATATTACGCAAACAAGGGATGAGGATACCTCAATTGGGCTAAACTTGGAGAAAGCAAAAATTCATTTATTATTCCACAGGACAGAGACAATTTTCTGATGCCTGACTCCTAGCTGTACTCAACAATCAGGCTATCTGCACACGTTACGGAATTCCAGCGGAAGTTACCGCGGGAATTCCGGAATTCCATTCCGCAGAAAAAACGCTTTTTAAATTCCCGCGATTTTCCCGCGGAAAAACTAGCGATTTGCAAGCGTAATTAGCTTGCAGAATGCTAGCGTTTTCCAAGCGATCTGTAGCATCACTTAGAGAACTGATGTTTGACGAGTGTGACCGACTTTCTTCTATTAAGGCTGCCTATGCAGCATCAGTAGTAAAAAGATCTAATGTTAAAAAATGACAAAAAAAATCGTGTTTTTCTCACCTTCCGACGTCCCGCGCAGTGTTCCCGATCATCGCGATGCTCCCGTTCCCAGAAATGCCTTGCAAGACAGCTACGTCATCACAGGTCCTTGCCGCAAGGCATTACTGGGAACGGGAGTTGTTGGGAGCATCGGTAAGGCTGCGTGGGACTCCGGAAGGTGAATATAACCCGATTTTTTTATTTTATTTTTTACAGGGATATGGTACCCAGAGCCCGGAGGACAGTCTCCTCTCCTCCACCCCCCTGGGTACCATCCGCATATATTCTGCTTACTTTTCGCATGGTGGGCACAGCCACATGTGGAAAGTAAGCAGAACAATGCATTCCTATGTGGGCGGAATTGCAGCGATTCCGCAAAATTAATGAGCATGCTGCTTTTTTTCCACGATGCGATTCGCCGTGGAAAAATCCGCAGCATTAGCACAGCATTGCGGAATCCCATAGGATTGCATGGGATGCTTTTTTTATGCATTTTCACGGCAAAAATGCGCATTAAAAACCGCAGTGAAAACGTGAAAAAAACGCAACGTGTGAACGCAGCCTTAGTGTTCAAGGATTTAAAGATAAACTGGTATATATTTTTCCCGAGATTAGTTGTATTTGTCAGTGGCACCATTCTGGGGTACATACAAGCCTAACTTTTATTAACCCTTTCGCGCCTGAGCCTGTTTTTGCCTTCGTGACCAGGCCAATTTTTTCAATTCTGACCAGTGTCACTTTATGAGGCCATAACTCTAGAACGCTTCAACGGATCCTGCTGATTCTGACATTGTTTTCTCATGACATATTGTACTTCAGGATAGTGGTAAAATTTCTTAGATATGAACTGTGCTTATATGTTAAAAAAAATCGAAATTTGGCAAAAATTTTGAAAATTTTGCAATTTTCAAACTTTTAATTTTTATGCCCTTAAATCAGAGAGTGATATCGCACAAAATAGTTAATAAATAACATTTCCCACATGTCTACTTTACATCTGCACAATTTTGGAAACATAATTTTTTTTTTTTAGGAAGTTATAAGGGTTAAAAGTTGACCAGCGATTTCTCATTTTTACAACAAAATTTACAACACCATTTTTTTTAGGGACCACCTCACATTTGAAGTGAGTTTGGGGGGTCAATATGACAGAAAATACCAAAAAGTGACACCATTCTAAAAACTGCACCTCTCAATGTACTCACATTCAAGAAGTTTATTAACCCTTCAGGTGCTTCACATGAATGAATGGAATGTGGAAGGAAAAAATAAACATTTAACTTTTTTTCACAAACATTTTACTTCAGAACCATTTTTTTTATTTTCACAAGTGTAAAAACAGAAAATGAACCACAAAATTTTTTGTGCAATTTCTCCCAAATATGCCGATACCCCGTATGTGGGGCTAAACCACTGTTTGAGCACACGGCAGAGCTCAGAAAGGAAGGAGTGCCGTTTGACTTTTTCAATGTAGAATTGGCTGGAATTGAGATAGAACGCCATGTCGCATTTGGAGAGCCCTTAATGTGCCTAAACAGTGGAAACCCCCACAAGTGACCCCATTTTGGAAACTAGACCCCTTAAAGAACTTATCTAGATGTGTCGTGAGCACTTTGAACCCCCAAGTGCTTCACAGAAGTTTATAACGTAGAGCCATGAAAATAAAAAATCATTTTTGTTCCACAAACATGATCTTTTAGCCCCCAATTTTTTATTTTCACAAGGGTAACAGGAGAAATTGGACCCCAAAAGTTGTTGTCCAATTTGTCCTGAGTACACTGGTACCCCATATGTGGAAGAAAACTACTGTTTGGGCACACGGGGGGGCTCGGAAGGGAAGTAGTGACGTTTTGGAATGCAGACTTTGATGGAATGGTCTGCGGGTGTCATGTCGCGTTTGCAGAGCCCCTGATGTGCCTAAACAGTGGAAATCCTCCACAAGTGACCCCTTTTTGGAAACTAGACCCCCCCAAGGAACTTATCTAGATGTGTGGTGAGCACTTTGAACCCCCAAGTGTTTCACTAAAGTTTATAATGTAGAGCCGTGAAAATAAAAAAATCATTTTTTTTCCACAAAAATGATCTTTTAGCTCCCAATTTTTATTTTCACAAGGGTAACAGGAGAAATTGGACCCTAAGAGTTGTTGTCCAATTTGTCCTGAGTACGCTGGTACCCCACATGTGGGGGGGGACCACTGTTTGGGCACACGGTGGGGCTCGGAAGGGAAGTAGTGACGTTCTGGAATGCAGACTTTGATGGAATGGTCTGCGGGCGTCATATTGCATTTACAGAGCCCCTGATGTGCCTAAACAGTGGAAATCCTCCACAAGTGACCCCTTTTTGGAAACTAGACCCCCCCAAGGAACTTATCTAGATGTGTGGTGAGCACTTTGAACCCCCAAGTGTTTCACTAAAGTTTATAATGTAGAGCCGTGAAAATAAAAAAATCATTTTTTTTCCACAAAAATGATCTTTTAGCTCCCAATTTTTATTTTCACAAGGGTAACAGGAGAAATTGGACCCTAAGAGTTGTTGTCCAATTTGTCCTGAGTACGCTGGTACCCCACATGTGGGGGGGGACCACTGTTTGGGCACACGGTGGGGCTCGGAAGGGAAGTAGTGACGTTCTGGAATGCAGACTTTGATGGAATGGTCTGCGGGCGTCATATTGCATTTACAGAGCCCCTGATGTACCTAAACAGTGGAAACCCCCAATTCGAATTCCAACCCTAACCCCAACACACCCCTAACTCTAGCCCTAACCCTAGCCCTAACCCTAGCCCTAACCCTAGCCCTAACCCTAGCCCTAACCCTAGCCCTAACCCGCCTGCTTTTTTTTCTTTACTTTTTTTTTTATTTTTGTGTTTTTTATTTTTTGTATTTTTGACTCATAGTAACGCCACTTCTCCTCTGATCTCACACTGGCAGATGATCAGAGGAGAAGCAGCGTTACTATGTGACAAGATCGCTGCCCGGCACATAGTAACGCCACTTCTCCTCTGATCTCACACTGACAGATGTGAACATCTGACAGATGCAGAGGTGAAGCAGCGTTACTGTGTGACAAGATCGCTGCCTGACACAGCTGTGCCAGGCAGCGATCAGCTGTGCCAGGCAGCGATCTAGTCACACTGTAACGCTGCTTCACCTCTGCTCATCTGTCAGCATGAGCTCAGAGGAGAAGTCACGTTATAATGAGGGAGATCGCCGGGAAACAAGCAGCTTTCCCAGCGAGCTCTCTCATTGGCTGCTGTGACGCGACGTCATCAGGACCTGAACCAATCAGGTCTCGATGACGTTGGGGGTCCCAGCATGCATTGTGCACTGGGATCCCCGCGTTATAAGGTATGAGGGGGTCCCGGGGGGCACAAAACCGCCGACAGTAGATAAACGTCGGCGCTGCACAAAGCCCAGCAAGCGCCAACGTTTATCTACTGTGGGCGGTCGCGAAGAGGTTAAAGGGATTGTCCTGCCTTAGGCTACAAGTCTACAGTCATTTTATGTGACTGCAGACTTGTGAATATTCCGATTCCGGGTGCGGAAGACGAGTGACAGCAAGTATGTGGTCACGTGCCAACTAGACGTGAGCGACCTTGCTCAATACAAAGTCTAGTCGAAATGTGGCCAGAAGTATGGAAATCACATAGACACGGTCACACGACTGGCTGCGCCCAGCACCAGACAATAATCGCAGCACGTGCTATGTGACATGGAGGAGTGATTGCAGACTTGTAGCCTAATGTCGGACAACCTGTTTAGATCTTTATGGGAAGAAATAGAAAAAAAAAAATAAACAACACATTCTGCTGTTATTTTTAGAAATTTAAAATTTTATGCTTTTGATCTGCAGCACAAAGTTCAAACTTTACTCTGTGGGCCCGAATAACTAGGGCGAGACCTTATCTATGTGGTTTTGTTTCATGACTAATACAATTCACTATATGAAGAAAAAGCGTTTGTTTTTGTGTCACCATATTCTGAAAGTCATAGGCTTTACAATTTTCAACAGCAGAGCGGACTTTATTGTGTGAAGATGATGTTTTCATCGGTCCCATTTTCAGGCACATACGATTTTGTAATCACTTTCTATTACACTTTATGCAAAGTTGAATGAACAAAAAAAATTCTTGATTTTTTCTTCCTTTTTAAACACCATTAAACAATCAGTATAACTAGAATGTACTTTTATTCTACAGGTCAGTACGATAAAACATCTTGGTTCCCATTTTCTTAGACCCCTTTCTTTTTTTTGCATAACAATCTAATTTTTATTCATATCATTTTGAGCTCATATGTGTTTTTGATACTTTTTTTTTCATTGTATGCGAGGTGAGCTGAAAAAAATAGCAATTCTGGATATCACCTTGGTTTTTTTTTGGTTTTTTTTCAGCATTCACCACATTACAGAGATGATGATACCAGATGACTTTTTTTTTTTTTATAATTTAAACAACATTTTGATTTTGACAAATTAGATTTTTTAATAGGTTTTACATTTTTTAACACTTTTTATCCTTTGATCACAGTAATGATGAACTGTAATACTTATGTCGCACAGTGCAGTACTTAGCTTCCCAGTGTAGTGCAGCTATATTCACACATCAGTTGTACAGGTCAGTTTTTTTTGGGACATCACACGGACCCATAGAGTTTCATACATCAGTTTTAAAAATGGATCTGTGAGGTTCAGGGCATGTCCTATTCTAATATGTTTTGCGGATCAGAGTAGGCCATGAAAGCCTATGGAGAGCCGTATAAAATGTAGAAAACAGACTGTATTTCAGTGTTCCATCCCTGTTTCATCTGGTTTTAAAAGATTCATTGCTAAGAGTTGGTAGATTTTTTAAAGTTCAGACACTGGAAAGAAAAATGGACCATTTCACATTGATATGAAAATTGAAACGGATGTGTGAATGTACCTTTATACTGACAGGCTGCCTAATAAATCATGACTCTACCAAGATCTATTAGGCTTTAATCTGTGCCAGACCAGGCAGCCATTTTTTGACCTCTGCTTGCCTTGCCAGGCATCAGCTGCCCACGACTGTGCTGCAGGAATCTCATGAAGTGACAGAGGAAGCAATCTGCCTCTATCAAACTCCTTATATGCAACGGTGGCTGTTGACTTAGGCTAGTTTCACACTAGCGTTTTTTAGCGCTGTGCTTCGTGCGTAATAGAAACACATGCAAAAAACGCATCATGCGCTTTGCATGCGTTTGATTTTTTTTTTAGGCACATGCGTTTTAACCAGTTTATAGCCATGTTAACTCTTAAAACGCATGCGATTTTAAACTCAGGCGTTCCCATAAACTGTAATGTGATTTTTTTTTTTTTGCGCATTCCGCGCACAAGCGTGTGCATGCGTTTTGACACAGGTCGGACGGACCAAAAATGCAACAGGTTGCATCCGGCGTGCCTAGGCGCACACTAAAAAAAATGCATGCGCAAGAAAACACATACGAACGCGTGCATACGCTAGACCATGCGCCCCCATGTTAAAGATAGGGGCGCAGGACGCATGCGCATGGACGCGCACGAAGCACAGTGCTAAAAAACGCTATTGTGAAACCAGCCTTCAACACATACAGTTGTGCTCAAACGTTTACATACCCCGGAAGAAATTTTGCTTTCTTGGCTTTTTTCAGAGAATATGAATGATAACACCAAAACTTTTTCTCCACTCATGGTTAGTGGTAGGATGAAGACATTTATTGTGAAACTACTGTGTTTTCTCTTTTTAAATCAAAATGACAACCCAAAACATCTAATGAGGGAAGAGAATCTTTAATACTTCTATATTAGGCTAGTTTCATACTAGCGTATGGAGGAGCTGCGGAGGGATGCGGACTTCCTCCGTGAAGCCCCGCCCACGGCTGCACCTATTCCGGTCAGCTCCGCCTCTGTCGGCATGCGGCATGCGTACCCTATCTTTAGCATTGGGTACGCAGGCCATGCCGATGTATGCGGATGCCTCCGCATGCACGGTGCGGCGACCGCAACAAAATCCAACACGTTGCGTTCGCCGCAGACATCGGCATCCGCATACATCGGCATGGCCTGCGTACCTAATGCTGAAGATAGGGTACGCAGGCCGCATGCCGGAGGCGGAGCTGAACGGAGGCGGTGCAGCCGTAGGTGGAGCTTCAAGGAGGAAGTCCGCATCCCTCCGCAGCTCCTCCATACGCTAGTGTGAAACTAGCCTTAGTAAGTGCCATAAAATCATGTCTGCAACACATTTGCTAAAGGTGAAGTGGAAAACGCCTTTAGTTTACACAATATAATAAGTCGACACAAGCCAAGTTGTGCTGGGATTTGTAGTCCCAATGGCATTAGTGGAATTACTTTTCCAACACTGCACCGCTATCAGGGTAAACCCCTCACAGTTAACAAGGAAGCAAAACCGGCATCAAAATATTTCAGTTTTTTCTTGCAATCAGGTTTACATAATAAGACAAAAACTTCCCTCAATGAATAAGAGTTCAGCTCCATCGAGTGGCTAGAGGAAGGGCATGTCACAACATCTTACCTGACAGACGTATTTGTTCTTCCATTTGCTGAGCACACACTCATTGCTCTGCATCAGCTCCTGGAGGACAAGAGAAAACAGTGAGCTGGAGGGTCGGCTGTGTACATTGCTGCCACTGGTTAAAGTGCCTCAGCGTTTCGAGCAGCCGGAGATTAGCGGGCCACATAAACAAAGATGCAACTGTTTTCGAGCAGCTCTCTAGACAAAAGCGCAGCTATCATCACCCCGATGCCTGATCCTTTATGAAAATTAAAGCTGCTGAAAGGTGATTGAAAGGAGGATTGTTTGTTGCCATTCTTGTAACTTTCTCAAAAACCTACCTCAAGTTCCACCAGATTGTCCCGTAGCTTTTCTGGCCGCTTGTTCTTCAATACCCAAGGGATGCCTCGAGCTTAGAAAAAATAATAATAATAATTACAGCCTGCTGCCGCAGTGCATGGGTTGCTTGGCATTACCCAGTGATTCCATTTTTAAAACTTGAAATTTATCAAGAAGGCTTTGTTCACATGTGACATTTTTTATAGAGGATTTGTTCTTTTTGCTGCACTTTTTTCTGCAAAAACAGAACTAGCAAAAATTATAAGATTTCAGCTTTTTTTTTTTCTTACCTGAATTTGCACACTGCAGTGTTTTTGGAAATCTGCAGCATGTAAATTCTTTTAGCATTTTTTTCTATGACATCCATATGTTCTAATTAAAAGGGAATTTGTTGGGAGAATTTCTCCCCGCCTATTTATATGCGCATGCAGCTCTTTCATAGACAAGCCGAAGCTATACCTTTACATGACCAGTCCATTTGTCCATTTCTGAGAAAATCAGAGTTTAAATTCATATGTAAATGGCCATGGTAGATCTGAAGCCTCTGTCACTCCAGCTCTATTCCCTAACCAGTGCCAGCGCCTCCTGCTTGACTGCTTTTATAGTGTGACATCAGGAAAACGAGCCATCAGTCATGCAGAAGGAGGCGGCACTAGGCAGAGAATAGAGCTGGAGTGACAGAAACTTCAAATCTACCATAGATATTTGCATATCAATTCAACCACTGATTTATCTGTAATGAAGGACCAGACTGGCCAAGAAAATGTATTTCTGGACTTGCCTTTCAAAGTGCTACATTTGCGTATAAATAGTTTAGGGGGAGAAATTCTGCGGACATTTTCTCTTTAAGCTACATTCACGCAGCCGTGTCCATTTTTATATTCATGTACAGTGCTGGCAAAAAAAAAATCTTTACACATAAAATGTCATGATTTTACTTCTTAAAAGTGCACACAATGCCCATAGCAACCAACCAAAGCTCAGCTCTCACTTCCCAATACTAATTGTAACAAAATATTCACAATAAAAACACTTGATTGTTAGAGATGTTAAGATTTTTTGGTTTAGTCGAACTTGTAAAGATTTTTTTTTGCGGGCGCTGTACAACGCAGCCTTCTTTTCTCATGCACCGTCTATATTGTCTCCATTTTTCATCTGTGTTACATCAGTTTTGTTCTCATCCAATTTTAAAAATTTTGGTCCAATTTCCATCCCGTTTTCTCGTATGTGATGAAAAAGTTTCTCCCCTTCTATCAAGCAGGCAGTGAAAATTGGACTTCGCTTGGATGTAATCCAAGCGGTTTTCTATTTTTTCACAGACCCATAGATTTGCATGCCGATTTTGAGCTGACACTTGGATCAATATATCATATATCTCTGCGGTTTTGTGTGGACCACCGGGTCTCTGAAAAATCACAAACATGTGAACAGCCCCATCCACCATTATAAATATAAAAGTGCTACCTGTGAAAAACGGACATGTAAATGAAGCCTTACTACTGCCCGAAAGAAAACAAGAGAAATACAGCTACAAGAATCAAATAAAAGTTTTCACAGTCATTTTAACCCTTTAACAACAACTGCCCTTTGTCTTGCGACACCGGCCCACAGGTAGTAAAAGAATATTAGAAGTGGGAATATAAGAACATAAAGAAAGAAAAATGTAATTAGAATAAACTTCTAAATTCTTACAGAGGAAACCTGTCATTAGATTCCTGCTACCCAAAGCACGGGCAGCACAAGGCAGAGCCTGGCTGAGTGATTACAGACAGGTAGGCTTTAATATGCGTTGTCTCACAGACAACATAGCCTGAAGAGCCGCCCTGGGTCTACTTGTCTCCGCTGACTAGTCTGATGGTGTCTCCAGTCGGCTGCTCCCCGCCCCTCGCCAGGTGATTGACAGGTCTCTCCCTATGCGCATACAACAGGACAGGTTTCTGTAATAAGTGTAACATCCGTGGCCTTTTTACTGTACTATGGCGATTAGCACTCTAGACAAAGTGTGTGATTTACTAATTAAAGGTATTTAGTCATTTATTTATAATGATACCTTCTTTCTTTCTTTTGTTTTTTATTCATGGAGAATAAAACTATCACATTTATTGGTCCCAAATGCTGACCGGTAACCTGCAATAAATTGTATCTGGATGATCTCAGCGAATACTGCGTGTAAACTAACGTTTTCTGTTTGATTGGTGCCATCACTGGAATCTGGTTCAGACTATCATTTCTCAAACTTATGATATTGTTGGAAATGTTGGTAAGAAGTCAGGAAAAATCTGCAGTAATATAGCTGTTCAGTTAAATGGTCTGTATCTACCGAGTCCATTGTGCCTTATCTTTCCGACATACGACCTATGATCTTCCAAGACCCAATTATTTACAGATACCTGGAATTACTGTACCTTGATGTACGAGCTAAGTGGATAAGCGGAGATTTCTAAGCAGGGGATAAGCTGTGATGATGAAGTCCTGAACTACCATGGCTGTTAGTCCTATTAGTTGTGGGACTTGTACATAAAGGTTGTGATGGAGGGGTGAATGCTGACCCATGCTGGAAAACCTACATTGTTATCCACCACTCGTACGGTGGGGTCCTGGGTTCAAGGCCGACTTAAGGCAACGCCTGTGTGAAGTCTTAGGTTTCTCCTGTAGTTTCCTCCGCGTAGTCTGCTTTGCTCCCACACCGTGACTATTTCTGTATCTAACTACGGCATATGTCAGCGATATATAAGCAAGAGGACACTAATACGTCAATATGCTCTTCTGGGCACACACCTAACGTTAACAAGGACTGTTATACTACTGTATAGACAAGAGATTACATCCCTCCAATTTTTATCCTAAACAGAGGGCTATTAAATGTATAAAGGGTGTGAGGACAGATGATACAAGGGTCCTGGTTATGAAGAAAATTTTGTATGGGCCAAACGGGGATAGTTATACTAGTATGTTGAGGCGGTAGGCCAGTCTGAAGAAATGCATTTTTAGGGCACGCTTAAACCTTTGGGTATTAGGGATTAATTGAACTGTCCTGGGTAGTGCATTACAAAGAATTGGCGCAGCTCATGAGAAGTCTTGGAGATTGGAATGGGAGGTTTTGGGTCATTATAACAGAGGACACAAGAAGGGTGGTAGACTGAGACAAGGGAGGAGATGTAGGGTGGTGGTTAAGTGTGGAGCACTTTGTGGGAAAGAGTGATGAGTTTATATAAGATCTTGTAGTAATGCAAGTACAGGAAGAAACAGATAAAACAGATCCAGGAACTGGATCCTCTAAAATGGATATTTTATTGAAGATATGGAAAAGTCACATAATACAACACCGATGAAATCGGCAAACGAGTTTCAGACAGTCTTTCGTCGTTATTCAGCGTATTAAATCATATCGTCAGTGTTCATGTCATCTATCTAAAAATGAAAGCAGGACTCCAAGGCAGAACCAAAATGCTGCTGAGCCCCAATGGGCTATTACATCACAGTTTTTCCGAAACTCTAGATGCAGGGCTGCTTTTTTTTTTTTTTTAAGGTACCTGGAGATTTGGTAATTGCCTGAAAGATTTTGCAGCCTTACTGACTTTATAATATCCACTAGTGCAGCTTACTTATATATATATATATTTTTTTTTTTAGATGTAAATATTAATTTTAGATGATTCGGATGCTTGAATTGTTTTATCTATATCTACAGTAAAGCGACAAATGGATCTGACATTTTAGCACCCTAATGTGCTGACTTTTAGTTCCTGCTTTTCTGACGGAGGATAAAGTTACCAGATGGACAGCATGTACTATGAAAGGTCACTCGGGTGCGACACACCTGTCTATATAAGACCTCACAGCTCACAGTGCATGTCAGACCAAATGAGAATCATGAGGTCAAAGGAACTGGCAAGGGGCTCAGAGACAGAATTGTGGTAAGGCACAGATCTGGCCAAGGTTACAAAAGAATTCCTGCAGTACTCAAGGTTCCTAAGAGCACAGTGGCCTCCACAATCCTTAAATGGAAGAAGTTTGGGACCACCAGAAGTCTTCCTAGACCTGGCCGTCCAGCCAAACTGAGCAAACGTGGGAAAAGAGCCTTGGCAACAGAGGAACAGAGGAACCCCGAAATCACTGTGGCTGAGCTCCACAGATACAGTAGGGAGATGGGAGAAAGTTCCACAAAGTCAACTATCACTGCAACCCTCCACCAGTCAGGCCTTTATGGCAGAGTGGTCCGACGGAAGCCTCTCATCAGTGCCAGACATATGAAAGCCCGCACAGAGTTTGCTAAAAAACACATGAAGGACTCCCAGACTATGAGAAATAAGATTTTGTGGTCTGATGAGACAAACATATACCTTTTTGGTGATAATTCTAAGTGGTATGTGTGGAGAAAACCAGGCACTGCTCATAACCTGCCCAATACAATCCCAACAGTGAAGCATGGTGGTGGCAGCATCATGCTATGGGGGTGTTTTTCAGCTGCAGGGACAGGATGACTGGTTGCAATTGAAGGAAACAGGAGTGCGGCCAAGTACAGAGATATCCTGGATGAAAACCTCTTCCAGAGCGCTCTGGATCTCAGACTTGGCCGAAGGTTCACCTTCCAACAAGACAATGACCCTAAGCACACAGCTAAAATAACAATCATTCTTGACTGGCCCAGTGTAGCTTATAAGAACACTTGTGAACATATACCTTTTATTAACAAAATGATTGCTCTGTTGCAGAGAAATCCACTTTAGACATAATATACAAATGAGTCTGGAAGTGCCCTGGGCAGGGCAGAGCACTTCCGATGCCTCAGCTTTATTCTCAGCCCTCTATTAGGTGACTGTCATTTAGTTCGATGTCAGCATGTCAATCACCTAGTGGAAGATGAATGTAGGCTGAGAATGGAACAGAGACTCTGCCCCTCCCAGAGAACTTCCAGTCTTATTTGCATTCGCGGATATACTAGTGGTCTTACAAGTTTTACACACATGTAACTGTATTGGGGGGGGGGGAATTAGCAGATAGATTCCCTTTAAACACGGATATGAGGAACCTTTAAGACTGTAGATAACTGTGAACAAGCCAGGTTTTTGTTATAAGAGTAGTTGTTGCACATAAGAGAAAAGTTACCATTTTGCAGTAGAAATACATTTCATAATTGCTGTACACAATATTAAATAGATCTTAGTCCAGATGAGACTGATACACTTTAAAAATCCGTGAAAAATAGCTGTATAACCCCTTGTGAAAGTTTCCCTGCCTAATATTAAAATGTTCCTTTTCATTGGAAGATCATACACTTTGTCACATGGCTTTTCAAAGGAAGTACACCCTTCTCATCAGGTCTAAGATCTATTTAGTAATGTATGTAGTCTTTATTTTACAATGTGGTGACAGATTAGGGTTTAAGTTTAAAGGATCTCCCATGAAAATGCAGTGCAATTCACCGTCTGCTGTGATACCCTTCACTGACAGGCTGCAGAGGTGACAGCATGACTTCAGCCCGTAACCACTGCAGGCAATCACTGGTGATTGACTGCACAGGTCACATGTGCTATAGTCATGATGTCATCAATCATTGGTTCCAGAAGTGAAAGGAGTAACGGCACAGGGGCATGGAGCAGCGGAGGGCGAGTAATGCTGATTATATTACATTTATCTAGATCAAGCAAAAGGTGATAAAATCTTGTTAATACAAAACCCCTTTAGGCTACTTTCACACATCAGGTTTTCGGCGTCAGGCGCGATCCAGCGTCGTGCCGGAACGCCGGATCCGGCAAATGTTTCGTAAAACCGGATGTGACGGATCCGGTTTTCTGCCGGATCCGTCTTTTTCTTGACAGACAAAACCGGATCCGTCTCATCCGGTTCATCCGTTTTTCTATCCGTTTTTCGACGGATTACGCCGGATCCGGTTTTTAAAATTGACCCTTGTGGCCTTCCGAACGGGATTGGCTACTGGAAAACTATATATAGCATGTTCCTACAGCCCTTCTTTGACAGGTTGTAGAGGAGAAAGTGCAGGTTGGAGAGAAGAGCAAGTTACTGGCGAAGATGGATGTTGTCATTGGAAATATTTTGAAGAATTTGGCGGATTTTATAGCGGAGGTGAATCGTTTGAGGGTGATTGTTCTGGAGAAGGAGAGAGCGAGACAGCAGCGCATCAGGCATCGTAGACGACGTTTGTGGATCCACCCCATCACAGCCAAGAGAATGACGCGTGGGGTCTATTCTACACTCTGCATGGACCTTCGACGAAACCCGGATAAATTTTTTGGATATGTTAGGATGAAAATGGAGAATTTTGATTACTTGGTGGAGCGCATTGCACACCTCATAAGAAAAGCGGACACCTATTGCCGCTTCTCTGTTTCACCCGCAGAGCGTCTGATGGTGACTTTAAGGTAAGCCACATTTATTGGATATGCTCGCATCAGAGCACACTTTCACTGCAATCTTGTTGGTGGTAGTTTGTATCTCCAAATGTTATAGGTCAGTTTTGGTATGTAATGCTGTGATTTAAAACTAATTTATTGTTTTTTAATTCCCCACAGATTTCTTGCAACTGGAGAATCCCTTTCGTCACTGCATTTCCAGTACAGACTCGGGATTTCCACCATATCTGGTATTGTGAAGTACACATGCCGTGCACTGTGGGACTCCTTAGCTGAAGAGTTTTTACCAGAGCCCACAACAGAGAGGTGGATTGAAATTGCTGACAAGTTTCAACAGATATGTCAGTTTCCAAACTGCTTGGGCGCTGTGGACGGGAAACATATCCGCATTGTAAAGCCAGCTGGATCGGGATCGGAATATTTCAATTACAAGAAATATTTTTCAATTGTCCTCATGGCCATCGCTGACGCGGAATACAAATTTATTGCGGTTGATATTGGGGCCTATGGCCGCTCCAATGACTCTCAAGTTTTCAAAATGTCTGCCATGGGGCCTAAACTGTATGGAAACACCTTCCAGTTCCCACCACCTAGACCGCTGCCGCAAACATCTGGTCCACCTATGCCATTTATCTGTGTAGGGGATGAAGCCTTCCAGCTGTCAGAACACCTTTTGAAACCGTACTCTAGCAGAGGATTGACAAGACCAAAACGCATTTTTAATTACCGCCTCACAAGAGCAAGAAGAATGGTTGAATGTACCTTTGGTATTCTGACAGCCAAATGGCGGGTCCTATTGACTGCGATCAACCTCAAGACAGAAACTGTGGACGAGGTGATCAAAGCGTGCGTGGTACTCCACAATTTTGTTATCTGCAAGGAACCCATTTCCATTGAGGACACCTCTGAAGAAACCACCTTGCAAGATTACCATGACATTACCACTAGAAGTTCTGTGACGGTTTCAGTAAT
The DNA here is from genome assembly GCF_039654945.1 of Dendrobates tinctorius. Classification (NCBI taxonomy): domain Eukaryota; kingdom Metazoa; phylum Chordata; class Amphibia; order Anura; family Dendrobatidae; genus Dendrobates; species Dendrobates tinctorius. Next base: position 13,606,215 of record NW_027361872.1, read on the forward strand.
GAGGGACAATTTTGCAATATACTTTATGTCACCTCAAGGCAGAGTACACTGGCAGGATGACAGAGTGTGAAAGATTTGTGCCCTAACCAAACTTGTGTACCTTCTGGACCAACAGTATATACCTTTGCCAACCAAAGTTGGCTATCTTGTCATGGTCTTACTATTTTTAGCTTTAGGCCACAGGTGTGTACCTGGTTGTGTTTTATGCAAAGTATTTCACCTTTTAACAAAAGTTGTGTACATTGTTAGGAAATCACCAACAATAAACACAACTTTTTAGGTGAAATACTTTGCTTCAAACACAACCAGGAACACAACTGTGGCAAAAAGCTAAAATTTACCCACAGTTATATACCTAGTTTTGAATACCATTTCACCTTTTAAATACCCTGTATTTAACCTTTTTCGCCGCAGAAAGAAATGACAGACAACCAGTGTAAAATAATTTAACTTTTATTGAAAAATGTTTTTTTTAGTAAACTTTTTTAAAATTTTAATAAACTTGTTTAATAAAGCTTTGAAACCATAAAACTGGTCATTTTTATTTAAATACACACATTATAAATCTGTGTAGTGTGTGGTGGAAATACTGCTGGAGGGGCTGCGGGACACTTCGACACTGGGAGTGTGGAGAGAGGACTGGGATCGTGGTGGGGAAGGAACAGTTAGAGGTGAAGGTGTGGAAAAAACTACAGAATGGGTGGACATGTGGGAAGCAGAAGAGGTGTTGGGTGGTGGAGTGGAGGGTTGGGCAGGGACTGTAGGAGCAGATGATGTTGATGGCAAGTTGTATGGGGAAGGAGTTTGGTACGGGGCAGGTTGCTGGAAGTGGGGAGATGTCTGGTACGGGGCAGGTTGCTGTAAGTGGGGAGATGTCTGGTACGGGGCAGGTTGCTGGAAGTGGGGAGATGTCTGGTACGGGGCAGGTTGCTGGAAGTGGGGAGATGTCTGGTACTGGGGAGGTTGCTGGTAGTGGGGAGTTTGCAGGTACTGGGGAGGTTGCTGGTACTGGGGAGGTTGCTGGTACTGGGGAGGTTGCTGGTGCTGGGGAGGTTGCTGGTGCTGGGGAGGTTGCTGGTGCTAGGGAGGTGGATGGTGCTGGGGAGGTGGATGGTATGTAATAGGAGGGGGAGGATGGAAAGTGGATGGAGGGGGTGTAGATGTAATAGGAGGGGGAGGATGGAAAGTGGCTGGAGGGGGTGTAGATGTAATAGGAGGGGGAGGATGGAAAGCGGCTGGAGGGGGTGCAGGTGGAGGAACTACTGTGGTGGGAGGAGGAGGTTGGGAGGTAAGTTGCTGGAGAGCAGCGTGGCATGAATGCATTACATGCATCTGCTGGGCAGGAGAGAGCGTTTCCATGCGCTCCACAACAGACCTGAAAAAGGTGTGGTTTGGCGAAGATCTTGCTTCTGAATGCATGGTTTGCAGAAGTGTCTTCACCTACAGAATGCTGGAGTTGATCTGCTGATAGCCTGCGGAGATTTGCTCTGACAAGACTTTTAGACAGTTCTGGAAAGATGCATTCAGATGCAAGAACTCTGGCGCATAAGTCTTTTCCTGACCCCTCTGCCGCTGCCGCCCAGTACCCGCAGGTGTACTAGAGGTGGCAGGGGCAGAAGGGTGGGGTAAAGGGAAAGCGATCTCCTCACCAGCAGCTTCATGTAATGTAGGCGGCCACGATGCTCCTGTGCTGGTGGATGGGACAGATGGGTCGAATGTGTGGGTAGGCTGGGAAGGTGCAGATGTACCGGGGCGGTCGAAGTGTCCCTCGGTGCCGGTCTCCTCAGGGATCGCCTCAGAAGGGTCCAATCGTGCAGGCTCCCGAGTGCTGCTCACCGTGCTGTGGAATAAAGAGAAAAAAAAACAATTAAAATACTGACATGGTATGGCCCTGGCTGAAAAAAAAAAATTACATCTAACAATTTTTTTCACATGTGGTGTGTAATATTTACCTTCTAGTGACCATTGTTTCCCGGAGGAACGACAGGGCTTCTGCGTACTTGTACTTGCTCCTGCGTCCTCCAGATCCACTCGGGGCCCGCATCTCTTTATTGAACTCCTTCTTGAAACGATCCCTCACAGACAGCCACTGATTCACAATTCTGTTCCCTGAAACGAGAAAGGACAAAGTGGTTAGTATACAACATCAGTGTTTCCCAAACTTCAGTCCTCATGGTCCCCAGGGGTCATGTTTTCAGGATTTCCATAGTAAATAGAAATCCTGAACACATGATCCGTGGGGACCACGAGGACTGGAGTTCGGGAAACACTGGTTTACATCAAGCAACCGGTACTGTATATACTTACGCTCTTTAATCTGGGCCCGAACATCGAGGTCCTCCCAGCGGCCCACAAGGAGCGAACAGATTTCCTCCCAGAGTCGTCGGGTAACGATAAGGTCAGCGTGGCGGCGGTCAGCCATATTCCAGAGCGGCTCCCTTTCTCTGACGAGATCGATGAGGTGGTCCACATCGAGTCCTCCATCCTCACCGTCAGAGTCGGGAGCACGCTGTGAAGGCTGTTAAAGAAAAAGACAAAAATAACAATTAGCCTCCACAAAAGAAATGAAATAAAAAGTGCAAAAAAACAAAGCAAAAATATTTATACTTACACGCTGGTGACCGCCGCGTTGCTGTCGCCGACGACCCTGGGAGGCACTGCGAGGACCTCTTGGCCGAGCACCAGATTGGGAAGACTAGAGAAGAAAACAAAAAATGTTATGTCTTTGGATGTAGGCATTTGTTTGCTGTGTGTGGTCTGCAGAACATTGTTTTCTATGTGTTGTGTGTAGTGTGATGTTGTGTTTCTGCGTTTGATGCAAAAAACTTACCAATTGTGAGCCCACTCCAAGTGTCTGTCCACCCCTTCCTTCTTCTTCTGGGAGCTCCTCTTCATCTTGTGAATCCTGTTTTGAAATAAAAGGCAATGAATAGACATATATTACAGAGATGATGGATTTTGGAAATAAAAACTTACCGTCAAACGCTGACGATGCGAGGGAGGGCTCCCAGAAGATGATGTGCTGTCTTCCTGGTGGCCACACTCCATGCCTGTGGGTGGTGTTCCAGCTGCTGCCATTGCTGCTGCTGCTGCATCTATTGGGCGGCTGTTGAATAAAGAGAAACAAAGGGCCAATGAATATCTTGATATTCAATAGCCCTAGTTTGGAGGAATGGGGGATTTGATAATTACCGTCTCTCATCTGCTGCTGGCCTCCCCTCCTCAGCATGTTCCATTTGCTGCTCCATTTGGGGTGGTGGTGGTGGTGCTGATGGTGCTGCAGTGGTCTCCTGCCTTCTCCTGCTGCGCTTGGTTGCTTTCTTGGGTGGCATGTTGGGTGTGGCTGTGGGTCCCACTGTCTTGCTTTTATATATGTCTTGTGGGCAGAGCTACTGAGCATGCTCAGACCCAAAAAACCGGATCCGGCGCATTGCGGCGCTCATAGGCTTTCATTGTGTGAAAAAGCCGGACGCGCCGGATCCGGCGTGTCCGGCTTTTTCGCCGGAGACAAAAAACATTACAGTCTCCGTTTTTTCCAGACGCCGGATCGCGACACATTGCCGGATCCGGCGAAAACCGGATGAAACGCATGGCCATCCGGCGCAAATGCAAGTCAATGGGGGGGAAACCGGATCCGGCATTGCATTTCGCCGGATCCGGTTTCTGTCAAAAGCGCCGGATCGCGCCTGACGGCGAAAACCTGATGTGTGAAAGAGGCCTTAGGTAAAATCTTTTATGTATTTGGAATGATGAATGTGGATTCTGGGGAAAGAACTGTTTGAAATAAACTTAATATGCAGCTAAGAGTTATATCTAAGTCACGCAATAACTAAAATCATCATAACAGGGTTCCGCTACATAAATATACTACTTTAAGTACAGTATAAGGATAATTCAGAACTTTCACTGCCAGGAAAATGTTCACACTCTAGACAAATGCAAATAAAACATGAAATATATTAATATATAAAAAAACACACAAGATTATACCCATGTAGACACTCGGCACAATGAGAAAAGACACATAAAACGTGTAATTTGTAAGAAATTCTTAAAAAATCCTGTTTATGTTTAAAAGTTTGAGCTATGCAGAGCATGAGAACGCTTAAAAATAAGTGTGCACGGAGAGCAAAATTCATCCATATCACCCGACCTGTGCTCTGCTCTCCACTGGAATTAAAGGGAATCAGTCACCAGCTTTTTGCTACCTCATCTGAGAGCAGTATAGTGTAGAAACAGAGACCCTGATTCCAATGATATATCATTTAATTTACTCAGTGCAGCAGTTGTGACACAGAGTTCTTAGATATAGCAGAGCTCAGAAAGCTGCCCCCCACCCACACCAGGATGTGTATAAAAAAAAAAAAAAAATGCACGGCACACAGACCATGCATGTGCTGTCCGATTTTATGCACCCATGCGTGTGTCTTTTGCTGTACATGTATTTAGCTAATAAATATAAAATTAAATGAAAAAAAAATGGGTGGGGTCTCCCTTATCTGAGGGAAAGTAGAGAGCTGGGGGTTGATATTATTCTGGGAAGAAGCCAATATCCATGAAGCTTCCCAGCCTATTAATAAAAGCTCTCAGCTGACTGCTTAGCCTTTACTGGGTATTAAAAAGGGGGGCCACCAAAAAAAAAATAATTAAAAAAAAAAAAAGCTAAGCAGACAGCTTCGGGTTAATAATAGTGGGCTGGGAATGGGCCATGGATATTGGCCCCCTCCCAGAGTAATAACACGAGCTCTAAGCCACAGAAATGGAGCATCCATTAGATGTGCCAATTCTGGCATCCAGCCTCGGCTCTTCACACTTGCCATGGTGCGTTGGCAAGCGGGTTAATGGTTTTGGGGGTGACGTCGGCTGTGTAATGTTCGCTGACATCAAGCCCAGAGGTTAGGGTACCGTTACACCTAGCGACTCACCAGCGATCCCAACCAGCGATATGACGCGGTCAGGATCGCTGATGAATCGCTGGGTGGTCGCTAGTGAGCTGCCACTCAGGCAGATCTCAGCAGCGACATCGCAGGGGACGGGGATCGCTACTTACCTGTTAGACGCGGCGATCCTGCGTCCTCCCGCCCGGCTCCACGCGTCGCTCGTCGTCACAGCAGGAAGCGCCGCAGGAAGCTGACGACGAGGAATGGTCCAGCAGCTTCTCGCGCGATCAGCGATAACCAGCGGGGGAGCCGGTCGGAGGTAAGTATCACATGCAGCGATATCGCTAGCAATATCGCTGCTACGTCACAAAATCGGTGACTTTACAGCGATATTGCTAGCGATATCGCAGTGTGTAACGGGGGCTTTAGTCCAGAGAAAAGTCCTTTATTTGTACAAAGCACTCCCGCACCCTCTTTTACTTTAAAAAAAAAAAATCTAATAATCCAAAAGGGGTCAGCCGTAAATCTATCCCACAACAATCCCCGACTCTGCTACATCCGGATGCACTGCTGAGCAGTGACATAATTAATGTGACTGCTCAGCACGGCTGCCAGCACACACTGACAGTAGCAGCGGTGTCTTATAGACGCCTCTCTATTGCAAACCTCTGGGCTTGAGGTCAGCTGACAATACAAAGCTGACATTAACCCCTAACCCATTACCCCGATTGCCCTGGTGCGTTGGCAATCGGGAAGAGCCCATGGCTAAGCGCCAGAAATGGAGTATCAAATGGATGCGCCATTTCTGGGACGGCTGTGGGCTGGTGCTATTAGGACATTTTTTTCTTATTTCTTTATTAGCTAAATACATGTACAGTAAGCTTCACACGCACTGTGCTAACTATATATCTTACTGACAAATTTCTTACTATCATCTTTCTGAATATAAAACTGTTTTATTAGTTCAAAAACTCAATTCAAATGACAGAATTTCTGTATGTAAATAGTCATGCTAAAAACGCATTAATAAGGGTTGATTACGCATGTCATATGGATGCTAGGCGAGGAAAAAAAAAAACAACACTCTCCAACTTTTCTCGCTGAGAATCTCGGCTACTTTATATACGGAGATGGGAGTGAACCCTTAATATGATAATTCTGTGTGCAGAGGATACCATCTTATTGGCAGCACATTACCTGTTTACACAGTGATGTGCTGCGGATAATAATAATTTTCAATCTAGTTTAAAAATCAACGCACTATGTGCTATTCTAAAGGGGGCTTTACCGATTTTGTGACGCAGCAGCGATATTACTACATGTGACACTCACCTCCGACCGGCCCCCTCGCTGGCTATCGCTGATCGTGCGAGATCGGCCTGGTCCATTTCTCGTCGTCGGCTTCCTGCTGGCGCCGACAAGAGAGCCATGAACGCAGACGGAAGACGGTCATCATCGCCGCATCTGACAGGTAAGCGACGACCGCCGACCGCTGCTGTGTCGCTGGTGAGATCTGCCTGTGTGGCAGCTCACTAGTGACAATTTAGCGATGCACCAGCGATCCTGACCGCGTCATATCGTGGTCAGGATCGCTGGTGCATCGCTAAACGTAATGGAACCTTTATTCATGAGCAATGGGCCTGATGACCTCCAATAGTAGAAAGAAAATGTAGTTTACATATAAAACAAACTAAGGGAAAACATATAAAGGTGGCCTGTCGTCAAGTTAAAAGTGGTCAGTTTGTGCTCTTACCTAAATTTGCATCGCTCCCCTGAATATTCTAGTTATCCAGATTTCTGTATCCATATGGCTAATTAAATAAATAAATAAAAACAGAATACTCAGGAGGGCACAGGGAATAAAATAAGAGCAAAAACCGCCCAATTTGACCGGGTGGCAGGTCCTCTTTATAACCAGATGTGAACATTACAATCTACTAGTGATGATAATACATTATTTGATGATGGGCAAAGTGTAATTAAGAAATCCATCATAAAATAAAAAGCGTCTCTCATAATACTGACCCAACCGGGATATTCCCATTTATGAAACAACCTCTCCACTTGATGGGTAACAACTATAACACTGGCCGCTATTGTTTACATCAGATTTTTATTTTTAATTAATACATGATATTATATATATATATATATATATATATATATATATATATATATATATATATATTATTTAGCAGAAAGTTGCAAAATATAAGATAGGTGAACAACAATAAAAAAAGAGTAGAAAAAAAAACCGATATCAACCTTGCAGCGCTATCATGGATTTTTTTCAACAGGTGAACGTATGTAGGTACAAAACCCTACATGTGTCACGGAAATAAGACAGTAAAATTAACAGGCTTTATTTTTTCTGCTGTGCCTCGTGCAATTGGTTTTCCATGCTTGCCTTGATACTTCTTACTGAAGCAGAACAGTGTGATAAAAATCCTGCTCGAGATTGTTCGGGTCTTCTTGCCATACCTAAGGAGTTTGGAATCTCCATTAAAGGAGAGATTAGAGCAGGAGTGCAGCACTCAGCGGTACAACAAGAGACAAAAAACATCTCTTGCAAGAGAATGAATCAGGACGGTGGGAGCTGTGCATCACAAGGGGTAGGGCCGGCTGTTCACCGACACTACAAAGCACAAAGTGTCACCTGATACATCTTATTAGGGGCCCCGCTACTCGCCGGCCGGCAGGCTTTGTTGCTTCTCTCGTTTGTATCGCTCTACTTTTCCTTCCTGGCAAATGTAGTTCTGTACAAATGTTCCGTTTGCAATTGTAGTAATTAATCTCTTTATTACTCGTAGTTTTGCTTGCTATTCCAAAGACATACTGATAGGGAATTTAGAGTGTGAGCCCTATCGGGGACAGTGCCGATAATGTCTGTAAAGCGCTGTGGAATTAATGGCGCTATATAAATGAGTAAATAAAGTACTATGGGCAGAGCTTAGCTTTAAATATCATGTTTATATAAAAAAAAAAAAACTACCAGGAAGAAACACGGGTAGCCTACGTTTCCTTTTTTGCTTAGAGTTTAAATGCAAATTAAAATCTGCTTTTTTTTCCCCATTACCAGCCAGAGCTATAAGATTTCAGAAATCTTATGCACGTTTATTTTTTTTTTTTTCCCTGAAAGAATTGGAAAACTGCTGCTTTTTTTTAAATCTGCAAAATGTCATTTCTTGCAGCTTTTTTTTTTACTTTCTAATGGCTTTTTTATAGCTGGAAAAACGCTGTAAAAAACGGGGGTTTGGTGAATGAAACTAACTTTTTTTTTTTAAACGTGAACTGAACAAAGCACACATGTAATCTGCACCCAAAAAAGTGTAAAAAATGTGGCGAAAACGCTGAAAAAAAAAAAGGGTTTGTATGAATGCTGCGTTTTTCCTGCCCAAAAAATTTTTTTTTCGCTGCAGAATAAAAAGCACTAAAACCGATGCATCTGAGCATAGTCTTAAGTACTCTCACTGTTGAGCAATTTTATAATTTATACCAAACTCTCCTTAGTTGTCTGGCGGCAGATTTTCATAGAAGATTTCACATTTAATAATACAATGGTAGTGAAAAACATTGCAGATTTATGGGTCTGTCGGGGATTCTATAATCTGCCCTGTAAGAAGGTTCATTCTTAATGCAAAAAAGTGCTGCAGATCTGTCAGTAAAATGCATGGAACCGCAGCACCCAAACTTACTCTTATAAAGATGTGAAGGCTGAAATATTACATCAACTAGAAGCAATTATCAGTAATAATATAATAATTACTACTGTATGAAGATCGGAATAAATCACAAATACTTTTATCTGAATCTTCCTTATAAATGCGGACAATATTTCCAAAATATTATTTCATTCTTTAGTACAATTATTTATTCACAAATACACCTTAAGGGAGGAAAAAACAAAAACTCTCCTTGCGACAGCTCAGGTGCCGTCGTGCCGCTGTTGTAATTTACAAATGCCTTACTCCCACGTATAATCTGCCATGCGGGTATATACGTAACTTTGACCATGAGGTGTGACTGGGGACAACAAATCTTACGCTCAATTAGGATCGCAAGCTAAAGAAATCCTCAAATCAGAGGGAACTCTCGGGACTCTGCTGAGCTGTGAACAGTCATTTGTGGCATTTAGGCCACGTTCAGTATTTGGTCAGTATTTTACATCAGCATTTGTAAGCAAAAAATCAGGAGGACAAGTATAACAGAAACCCGTCACCACTTCTGGATTTATCTCCCACTCCAGGTTTTGGGTGACAAATACTGATGTAAAATACTGACCAAATACTGAACGTGTGACCGTGGCCTTAATCGCATTCGATGTGCACGTGATGTCTACGGTTCTTCGATAATATAGGTGACCGCTGTGTTTTATCTTGTGATCTCTTTATTATGGTTGCTTTTATTTTCTATTGTTTTTCTTTAGTATTGCAACTTTTTACGTTAACATATATTTTTCAAGATTGCGTTAAACATAAAAAAAGCTTTATGAATATGCAATAAGTGGTGTTTTTTGTTTTACTTTTTTTCACTTCAATTAAAAAAAAAAACAACAACCAGCATCCTGGATGCATACAGTAAAAGCTGGCATTTGATTAAAACAAGGAGCTAATAATTAAGAAGGTGCCTGCAGTCCTATGTAAAACCACCAAATGACAATTTGGACCTTGCTATATCTGTAAGGACGTGCATGCAGCCTTTTTCAGCTAGTAATCAAGATGACTGCCGAATAGGTATCTGCAGATCCCCCAAACCGACCGCATTTTTTTTACACTGCCTATTGCAATCTCAGAGTATGAGGAACAAGGTGGAGAGGAGACAATAGGGAAGGAGCTGCCACAACAGCCAGGAATGTCAGCTAGAAGTTTCTGGGCGTCGTGTGCAGAATACATAAGTGGCGCAATGATTCCTAGTCGTCCTTACATTCAGAAATCTGCTGTCGCTCCTCCAGGTAGCCGTACTCCGGGTGAGGAGCTGAAAGAAAATGAGAGAATACGGTCACAGGCACCACCGGGAACACAAGGCGTCTTACAATACTAATCAAGCTTGGTGATTTAGTAAGTGACCCCTGGATAAATTGCCAAGTCTTTACTGCAATACTGCAAGCTTCCAGTCTGATCACATCCGAGCAGGACCTGAGTCCAGAGTCAGTCTGTCATCAAGACCTTAGTGGCTGCAGACACAGGACAAGGGATGGCCGCACAAACCTGTGCTCCGCTCTGGACCGGAACAAGGAGCAACTTTAGCCGTAGGGACCTCTTGGCCCTTTGTAAAACTTCTGGGATTAACCCAATTAATCAGATAAAGAAAATTGATCATTTACTTCTGAAATGCCTATTTCAGATCCCCGCTGCAGATGCTGGAGTCATCCGCTGGCTTCTACTGGGCGTGCAATGCCCTCTACAGGGAAAACATGGAATACATAAAGAAAAAAAAAAACAAACACAAAACCGCCAACTATGAGATGAATCAATGTTTGCCTGTAAGATGAGAACTGGCACTATATGTCTATTGCAACACACTAAAAGCAATAGTGAAATTGCCAAATGAAGCAAGCAGTCCCCCTCCTGTCATCCGTCCAGAAGAGAGGGACAAGCCTTATGTTTCCCCAAACAGCCATCTCTGGGAATGTAACGTGTAACATGCTCCTTAGCTGGAGCCACTTACCAAACAGGATTACTTGTCAGTATACGGTTTTACAGAATAACAAAAAAAAATAAGCAATTTCTGATACATAATTTCCCTTATATTTGTTTCCTGGCGGCACAAGTTGCAGGCTTGCCAATGTTTAAGCAGAACATTAAGAAATATTGACATTACCCGACTCCTTCCTTTCGTGATAATGATGTACTCCAAGATCTTCATCTAGTATAAAAAAAAGAAAGTAATAAAAAAAAGAGAAAAAAAAAAAAAAGATTTCTACGGCGCTGGAAGCACTTGATTTCAGGCAGACGTGCCGTACACCGCTCTGTGCTGCGTATCAGCCACACTCAATTGGTTTAACACAGCTCTCTAGCAAATGCCATTAAATTCTTTTTCCACATCAATACTTCCTCTGAACTCATAACAACAATGTAAGAAATTGTTCCCGGTATCTTCCGAGTCTGATTTTAATTTAACAATAAATTAACATTTGATCTCTGCTGGAAGGGTTGTGGATTCACTCAGCATGGAGCTGCTGCTCCCACGGCGGCGGTGGAGTAGGACGGCACCGATAACTGGTCCTGCCGGAGCAATCTGGGTTATTTCTGGTGGTGGGAGTGCCGTACACGATTACGGGGGTTGGGGGGAGAGATGAAATAAGTGAGGGACACCCGGTCTTACTGTTGTGTAAAATTGTATTTCCAAAAAGATGTTTGAAATGCAAACAAATACAAACTGGATCCCACTGTCAGGGATGGCCGAGAGATGACATCCGTAATGACTGTCCTTACACCCTCAGCATTGCTGTGTCCGAGCAGAAGGTCTCAGTGAAGAGGATCTATTAGTATATGTTTTCTATCAATTATAAAAGTGACTCCCCAGCAAACTAGAACTCTCAGCATGTCCGGACAGCGCTAAGACGGAGAGCAGCCCCAAATAAAGTGAGATAATACATGGTGACAGTCAGGGCCGTATTTAACACTAGGCACTTGAGGGGACGTGCCTAGGGCACCAGGATGCGGGGAGGGAGGCACCGGAGCAAGGTTTGTTTCCTTTTTTTTTTTTTTTTAGTCTGGGGTTGGTAAGGTCTTACGGCTGCTGCGGGGGTCTGAGATCCCATGCACACACGTCGGCGCTGGGGCCCCGGACCTTTCTGAGAGCTGTGCACAGCCGTCTTACCTTGATGGCTGCGCAGCTCCGACTCCTTCCGCCCTCCCTGAACTTCTGGTCAGGTGTCGGCGCGTATGCGATGACTTCATCGCGTACGCGCCGACATGTACGAGCAAATAATGATGAATTTTGAGGGTGGTGGGAGTAAATGATGTATTGAATGTGGGGGGGGAGCAGTTAATAATGAATAGAGGGTGTGGTTGGGAGAGAAGACATGACAATGAATTGGGGTGGAAGGGGCATGTAAATATAATGGATCGGGGGAGCGGGAGACACATAATGGGGGGCGTTGAGGATGCAGTGACTGGTAACGAATTGGAGGAAAGAGTACAGGGGCTAATTAATGTATATATTTATTAAGTGGGGGAAAATGGCTATTTATAGTTAGTGGGGGCACATTGGTGGATTAATGACTAAGTATATATTAATGGTGGGTGCGCGTCTGTATTCAGATGTGTAGTGTAGAAGAAAGGGAAAAGTGCGGAATGTGATATGGAAGCCGTGCTCTAGGTAACTATGTGTTATTTTATGAAGAGACGAGTCCTGGCTGGAAGAAATTATGGCAGTCTGCGCTGCATGAAAAAGAAAAGCAAAGATGAAGGACTTCAGCTAGAGACGTCACTGGTGAGTCAGTGTGTTACCTGTACACTGACACTATACACTCTATTACCTGTTCACTGTACACTATATACAGAGCTCCTGTATATACGGTAAATTCACTGGTGATCACTGTATTACCTGTACACTGAAACTATATACAGAGCTCCTGTGTGTAATGTCACTGGTGATCACTGTATTACCTGTACACTGACATTATATACAGAGCTCTTGTGTATAATGGAATTAGTGTTGTGTTTTTTTATTAATGATCAGTATTGTAGTATTTGGTCACTATGTGGTGGTGGTAGTATGTGATCTGTTTATGGTGTCGCGGTATTTCTCCCTGTATGTGGTATTATCTGGTCACTATGTGATGGCCATACATGATCTGGTCATGGTGTGATGGTATTTGTCCCTTGTATGTGGTATTAATGGTCATTCAAAACAATATATGTGACTCATTCCCTTAAATAAAAATATACCTAAAAAGAGCATTGGATATTTTAAGAAATGTTTAACAGGTTAGAGTAAAGTAGGGCCCGGCCAAAAGAGTCTACCTTGTCGTAGTGGTGGCTTAAAAATTCTTTTGGTCAAAACAAAAGCTGCTGGCTATATATGTGATCTGATGTTTGCTGGGAACTGTTAATATCAGATTGGTGAGGAGGTGGTGCAGATGAGTTTTTCCAAAAGCGGGCGGTGGGACTTTGGAAGGTTTGAGATGTGTAGGCAGAGCTGGGTTGGTGAATTAGTCATACTAACCAATGGGGGAGGCAGCACTAAAAGTGCCTAGGGCAGCATAAACTCTAAATACGGCCCTGGTGATAGTATAAACTATTGGGTGTCAGACTGCAGAGGAAAAGCAAACTTACAGGGTAAATTTGGCTAACAACAGGAACTCATTTGGAGGATCCTCCTTTATGGTGTCAGCATGCCCTAAAGCCCCCCATACACTGCAGATAGCTGTCGGCCATACAATGGTTTTGGCCGATCGCTCAGCAGGCAGCGGTCTTGTCTAACTCTCATACACAGGAGCGCTCGCTCTGTCACGTGCTTCTGTGTTCTTGGAGACAGTTGCTGCCAGACATCTCTGGTGAAGGCTTATCGGTTAAAGAACAAATCCGTCAGCCCAAAATCGAACATACCGGATCCTTATCTCTCCCAACATCATCTGTTCACAGAAAGTCAAGAGTAACCATTCCCTAATGGAATCTGTCGGCAGGTTTCTAATAGCAGTATCATGTAGGAACAGACACCCAGTCCAGTGATGTGTCACTCAATGGGCTGTTTGCTGTAATTTTGACAAAATCCCTGTGTTCTATGCTGCAGATCTAGCAATTCTCCAAATGCTGAGCCCTGTATTACCCTGCTCACACCAATAATTGGCAGCTTTTTGTGCACACTGCACATTGAAAGAAAGCTGCCAATCAGTATTGGGGGTGGAGTTACACAGAGCAGTTGACTAGAAGGCACAGGACAGCTAGTCCTGTAGTGATAATCTCCTGATGATAAAACACTAATTTTATTGAAACAGCAACACAGCCTAATAAGTGACATATCACTAGAATCAGGTTCTCTGTCCCCACATCATGTTGTTCTTAGGTTACATAGTAAAATTAGCTGACAGATTCCCATTAAAATTGAATTACTAAAAAGAAAAAAATAATAATTATCTTTCCGTTTATTAACTCCTTAGTGACAGAGCCAATTTTGTCATTAATGACCAAGCCAATTTTTACAGTTCTGACCACTGTCACTTTATGAAGTTATAGCTCTGGAATGCTTCAACGGTTCCAACTGATCCAATTTTTTTCGTGACATATTGTACTTCATGCTAGTGGTAAAATTTTTTCAATATGACTTGCATTTATTTTTTTAAAAAAATGGAAATTTGGCAAAAATTTTGAAAATTTTACCATTTTCAAACTTTTAATTTTTGTGCCCTTTAATCAGAGTCACATCGCACAAAATAGTTAAGAAATAACATTTCCCACATGTCTACTTTACATCAGCACAATTTTGTAAACATAATATTTTTTGTTAGGAAGTTATAAGGGTTAAAAGTTGACCAGCGATCTCATTTTTCCAACAAAATTCACAAAACCATTTTTTTAGGGACCACCTCAAATTTGAAGCGAGTTTGAGCGGTCAATATAACAGAAAATACCCAAAAGTTACAACATTCTAAAAACTGCACCCTTCAAGGTGCTCAAAACCATATTCAAGAAGTTTATTAACACTTCAGGTGCTTCACGAGAACTAAAGCAATGTTGAAAGAAAAAATGAACATTTTACTTTTTTCACAAAAAATTTACTTTGGAACCAAACTTTTTTATTTTCACAAGGGTATCAGGAGAAAATGGACCGCAAAATTTGTTGTGCAATTTCTCCTGAGAATGACGATACCCCCTGTATGTGGGGGAAAGTAATAATTTCGGTGCATGGCAGGGCTCAGAAGGGAGGGAGCACTGCTTGACTTTTTGAATGCAAAATTGGCTGGAATCAAAGGCATGTGCCATGTAGTGTTTGGAGACCCCTGATGAACATAAACAGTGGAAACCCCCCCAATTATAACTCCAACCCTAACACAGCCCTACCCCTGATCCCAACCCTAGCCACAACCCTAACCCCAACACCCCTACACAACAGCATGCCCAAAACAACTGTATGCCCAAACCGTATGCCCAAGACAACCCTAATCTTAACACAACCCTAACCCGAACGCTACCTACCCCAACAAGACAACCGTAACCCTAACACAAACCTAACTCTAGCCCCAACCCAAACTTTAGCCCAACCCTAACCCTAGCTAACCCCAACCCTAGCAAATATCATCCCTAACCCTAGCCCCAACCCTAACTCTAGCTCTAACCCCAACCCTAGCCTCAATCCCAAACATAGCCCTAACCCTAACTGCAAAGAATGGAAAAAAAAAAATTTTATTTTTTTTTTACCTAAGGGGGTGATAAAGGGGGGATTGATTTAATATTTTTTTTATTTTGATTACTGTGATAGGGTCTATTACAGTGATCAAAATGAACCTATTGTTGTTGGGTGCCGGCCGGCAGATCTCGGCAGGTGCACTATGAATGAGCCCGCCATTTTCTTCCCGGAAGACACCAGGGGACAGAGCCAGAGGGTCCAGGGACACTGGAGGTATTAGAGGTACCGAGGGGGGGGGGCTCAGGGGACCCCATTTCTCTCTCCTCTGGTATGCTAGATTATATCAGAAGAAAAAGCAATGGATGGTAAATCTGAAATTTTTTTTTTTTGCGCAATCGCCGTTATTCGGTAAATAACGGTGTTCGCAAGACTGGGGACGGTAAAAAAAACGCCCCAAATCATGTTCTCCGGGGTCTCGGCTAACCCCGGTAGCTGAGACCCTGGAGATTTTCCGACGCTGGAGGGCGCTATAACCTTATTTTTCAGCGTCGTAAAAAAAAAAAAAAAAAAAGAAGAGGTATTGAGGAATAAGTATCCTTTACTGCCGCTGTTAAAAGGCGTATCGACGGTCGTTAAGGGTTAAGTGGTGTGAGCGCTTGCTATTTGTTGTGGGGCAAGTTGTAGTATATATTGGCACAATTTTGAGTGATGTAATTCTGTAGCACTCTAAAGGGTGCTTTACACATAGAGATCGCTAAAGCGTCACCGATTTTGTGACAACAGCGATATTGCTAGCGATCTCGCATTGTGTGACACGTACCTGCAACCGGCCTCCCGTTGGATATCGCTGATCGCGCTGGAACGGCCTGGGCCATTTTCTCCTCGTTGGCGTCCCGCTGGCACCGACTAGCAACGCATGGACACAGGCGGAAGTTGTCATCATCGCTGCCGTGTGACAGGTAAGAGCGACCATTGAGCATCGCTGGATCGCTGCTGTGTCGCTGGTGAGATCTGCCTGTTAGGCAGCTCACTAGCGACCATTTAGCGATGCACCAGCGATCCTGACCGGGTCATATAGTTGTCGGGATCGCTGGTGCATCGCTAAATGTAACGGGACCCTAATTCTCCTAAGGTGGTGCAGCAGAGAAATTAAAGGTTTTTTTGGCCTTAGGATTCACAAGTCACATACAGTGGCTGCATGTGAAGTATAGCGTGGCACTGCTGCAGGGTGCACAAGTAGGTTACCCAAACCAAGAAGTGATAATGAAAATAACTTGGCACTCAACTTCTAGTATTCATGAGATTGGAGAAGAATTTTATTTAGGCAGTCTGCAAAAACGTTTCGGCCAACAACCTGGCCTTCGTCAGTCCGACTGCTTAAGATAATTAGGTAAGGCGGTAGTATAGTAAAGGATGTGTCAATTCCTTTTGTGAGGACTGTTGCTCCGTTGCAACGTGACTAGTGGTGGAAACCATGTCTGGATCCCTACACACCAGCGCCTAAATAGGACCTGCTGTATTGATAGACCCATGTAAAAGAAAGTGCTCATTGCTATAACAAGCCAGCTGTACTACTTTCTACACTCTTGCATATAACAGGATTTTGACTTTCCATGGGCATATCATACAGGCAACTCCATTATAAGTAAAGATTTTTTTGCCTAAACAGTGAATTGGATATTTCTTTATATGAGACTATTACATAGAACCTCACCTTAATAGTGAGCTGGATGGCTCACCATCACAGTCCTCACAAAAGG
Organism: Dendrobates tinctorius; assembly: GCF_039654945.1. Classification (NCBI taxonomy): domain Eukaryota; kingdom Metazoa; phylum Chordata; class Amphibia; order Anura; family Dendrobatidae; genus Dendrobates; species Dendrobates tinctorius. The sequence continues at coordinate 13,623,148 of NW_027361872.1, forward strand.
AATTGACACATCCTTTACTATACTACCGCCTTACCTAATTATCTTAAGCAGTCGGACTGACGAAGGCCAGGTTGTTGGCCGAAACGTTTTTGCAGACTGCCTAAATAAAATTCTTCTCCAATCTCATGAATACTAGAAGTTGAGTGCCAAGTTATTTTCATTATACAGTGGCTGCAGACTTGTAGACCTAGATTGCACGCAGTGTCCCGAGTGGATTCTCCGTTGCCGGGAGTGGGCTGTCATGTGACTGCAAGTATGCGATTTGCATACTACCGGCCACATTTCGATTAGACTGTGCCCAGCCTCAATAATCTAGTTGGCATGTGACCACATGTATACAAATCACATACTTACAGTCACGCGCCTGATGCTCCTGGATAATCCTCACAGTGTACAATATGAGGACTGGCAGGGCTGCAGTCATGAAGGGTAACGGCAGACTTGTACCCTCAGGCCGGACAACCCCTTTAAACACTTGCTGCTGGATTCTTCCAGCTGATTGCTGGAGGTTCCAGAGTTCCCGAGATCAGTTTATTATTTGGTGACCTCCTAATGAAAAAAAAGGGATTGTCTAAAGAGGAGAAGAACAGGACGGTGACTAAAGTTGCACACAAGTACATGTGCTCAAATATGGCCTTTACTACATTTTTGGTCAGGGAGGTATGTGTACGGCTTAGTGTACCCCTGGCCATTGTCACCAGTGAAACCGCATCAGGAACGTCTGTTGATGAGGGGCAGACCCTCTTTATAGGGATACTGTGTTCCCTAAAATAAAAGCCCGTCTGGCAACAGATCACTCAAAGTTCTCACAAAATCCCCAGATAGAAAATCACAGAAGTGAGGAGAAGGCTTTTGTGAGAATTGTGTGGCCAGTTAGCCGATACTATTAAAAACTCTCCTTCTTCTGTAGATAACTGTGGAACATTGCAGAACTAATATTTGACATTACAGGCGCTTTATGTAGCACCCGGGCTCAACAGATTTACTAAAATAGCACTTCAATAAAACAGATTTACCTCCGACATGCAAGGTATTCTTCAGGGACCACAGGTACAGCTCAGTCAGGCAGAACGACATCTGTGAAAGAAAAAGAGGTTTCATCAAAGAAAGGAACAACATGAGCAAATTAATGGCACTTATTATCAGCAATCACACGGCTTTTCACGGTCAGCACTGGAGTCATCAGCGCCAACACTCACAACAGTTCACAAATCAATCGGAAAAATCTTTTCTGGACTCGCACATATGGGCAAGAGCCAAGAGAAAAGAGACACCACTGAAAGGTGAGATCCCTGCTAAATGTACAAAAAACTGAATTCACAACAATACAAAAATAAAATAAAGTAAAAACAGAAGAATAAAAGTAATTTGGGGCCTGCAAAACATGGATGACGTCCTCTCTGGGCAACTGGAAGGCTGCTCACACGGATCAGATACACAGCCAATTTTCCATCAGGATTTGCAATGGATTATAGGAGCACCAAAGTGGAAGAAAAAAAATCATTGGCATTATTTTTTTTTACTGATTTTTCTTTTTTTTTTTTTATCTTGCGATATTCGTTGCTTTTTTTTGTTCCAAGTTCTTCAAATTTACACTAGTGGTTATTGAATTTTGCGCAAAATCAAAAAAGCTCTTTGCATGATCCAAATTGACACAAATGTAATAATAAAGCTTGGTCCAAGAAGCGGATTTTAAATGCACAACAGGTTAACCCCTTCACGACCTTTGACGCCACGTAGGCGTCATGAAAAGTCGTGCCAGAACGACCCATGACGCCTATGTGGCGTCATGACTTTAAAGCCCCCCTGCGGGTCGGGTGACCTAGGTCACTGAAAGGTCACCCGACCCGCAGATACAGGGGGCTTTGTTCTTCGCCACAGGGGGCGTGGCTTCGCCCCCACGTGGCTACGATCGCTCTGATTGGCTGTTAAAAGTGAAACAGCCAATCAGAGCGATAGTAATATTTCATCAATGAAAATTGATGAAATATTACAATCCAGCCATGGCCGATGCTGCTGTAGCATCGGACATGGCTGGAGACACCGATTCCACCCCCCCCCCCACCGGCGATCGCCCCCCCCCGCAACTGAATGACAGCGGCGATCTGCCGCCGCTGTCATGATCTGCCCCCCTCCCATTCCCTCTGCTCCCCTCCAGCTTCCGATAACCCCCTCACCCCATCTCATCTCCCCCGGCACCTTCTAAGTCCCCGTGTCGCTCCCGGTGTCCGGCGGGTCCGGTTCATGGGCGCCGCCATCTTAGAAAATGGCGGGCGCATGCGCAGTGCGCCCGCCCGAATCTGCCAGCTGCAGATTCAATTCTTTCATTTTGATCACTCTCACAGTGATCAAAATGAAAGAAAAAGTAAATAAACCCCCCGATTATCACCCCCATAGGTAGGCACAACTAATAAAATAAAGAAAATATTTTTATTTTTATTTTTCCATTAGGGTTAGGGTTGAAAAGAGGGTTAGGGTTAGGGTTGAAAAGAGGGTTAGGGTTGGAAAGAGGGTTAGGGTTGGAAAGAGGGTTAGGGTTAGAGTTGGAAAGAGGGTTAGGGTTAGAAAGAGGGTTAGGGTTGGAAAGAGGGTTAGGGTTAGGGTTGGAAAGAGGGTTAGGGTTAGGGATGGAAAGAGGGTTAGGGTTGGAAAGAGGGTTAGGGTTGGAAAGAGGGTTAGGGTTGGAAAGAGGGTTAGGGTTAGGATTGGAAAGAGGGTTAGGGTTGGAAAGAGGGTTAGGGTTGGAATTAGGGTTAGCATTGGAATTAGGGTTAGGCTTGTGGTTAGGGATGTGTTAGGGTTAGGGCTGTGGTTAGGGGTGTGTTGGGGTTAGGGTTGGAGTTAGAATTGAGGGGTTTCCACTGTTTAGGCACATCAGGGGGTCGCCAAACGCGACATGGTGCAACCATTGATTCCAGCCAATTTTGCGTTCAAAAAGTCAAACGGTGCTCCCTCCCTTCCAAGCCCTGACGAGTGCCCAAACAGTGGTTTGCCCCAACATATGAGGTATCAGCGTACTCAGGAAAAATTGCACAACAACTTTTGGGGACTAATTTCTCGTGTTACCCTTGGGAAAATAAAAAATTGGGGGCTAAAAAATTATTTTTGTGGAAAAAAATGATTTTTTCATTTTCACGTCTCTGCATTATAAACTTCTGTGAAGCACTTGGGGGTTCAAAGTGCTCACAACACATCTTACATACGTTCCTTGGAAGGTCTAGTTTCCAAAATGGGGTCACTTGTGGGGGGTTTCCACTGTTTAGGCACATCAGGGGCTCTGCAAACATAATGACGACCGCAGACTATTCCATCAAAGTCTGCATTTCAAAACGTCACTACTTCCATTCCGAGCCTTGACGTGTGCCCAAACAATGGTTCCCCCCCACATATGGGGTACCAGCGTACTCAGGACAAACTGGACAACAACTTTTGGGGTCCAATTTCTCCTGTTACCCTTGTGAAAATAAAAAATTGCGGGCTAAAAAATCATTTTTTGAGTAAAAAAAAGATTTTTTATTTTCACGGTTCTGCATTATAAACTTCTGTGAAGCACTTGGGGGTTCAAAGTGCTGCTCACCACACATCTAGATAAGTTCCTTGGTGGTCTAGTTTCCAAAATGGGGTCACTTGTGGGGGGTTTCCACTGTTTAGGCACATCAGAGGCTCTGCAAACGTAACATGATGCCCGCAGACCATTCGATCAAGTCGGTATTTCAAAACGTCACTACTTCCCTTCCAAGCCCCGACGTGTGCCCAAACAATGGTCCCTCCCCACATATGGGGTATCAGCATACTCAGGGCAAACTGGACAACAACTTTTGGGGTCCAATTTCTCCTGTTACCCTTGTGAAAATAAAAAATTGCGAGCTAAAAATTCATTTTTTGAGGAAAAAAAAAGATTTTTTATTTTCATGGCTCTGCGTTACAATCTTCTGTGAAGCTCTTCGGGGTTCAAGGTGCTCACCACACATCTAGATAAGTTCCTTGGGGGGTCTAGTATCCAAAATGGGGTCAACTTGTGGGGGGTTTCCACAGTTTAGGTACATCAAGGGCTCTGCAAATGTAACATGATGCCCGCAGACCATTCCATCAAAGTCTGCATACCAAAACGTCACTACTTCCCTTCCGAGCCCTGACGTGTGCACATACAGTGGTCATCCCCCACATATGGGGTATCAGCGTACTCAGGACAAACTGGACAACAACTTTTGGGGTCCAATTTCTCCTGTTACCCTTGTGAAAAAAAATTGCGTGCTAAAATTCATTTTTTTGAGGGAAAAAAAATGATTTTTTATTTTCACGGCTCTGCATTATAAACTTCTGTGAAGCACTTGGGGGTTCAAGGTGCTCACCACACATCTAGATAAGTTCCTTGGGGGGTCTAGTTTCCAAAATGGGGTCACTTGTGGGGGGTTTCTACTGTTTAGGCACACAGGTGCTCAGCAAATGTAACATGACGCCCGCAGACCATTCCATCAAAGTCAGCATTTCAAAATGTCACTACTTCCCTGCTGAGCCCCAACGTGTGCCCAAACAGTGGTTCCCCCCCACATATGGGGTACCAGCGTACTCAGGACAAACTGGACAACAACTTTTGGGGTCCAATTTATCCTAGTACCCTTGTGAAAATAAAAAATTGCCAACTAAAAAAAATTTTTTAGGAAAAAAAAAGATTTTTTATTTTCACTGCTCTGCATTATAAACTTCTGTGAATCACCTGGGGGTTCAAAGTGCTCACTATGCATCTAGATAAGTTCCTTAGGGGGTCTAGTTTCCAAAATGGGGTCATTTGTGGGGGAGCTCCAAAGTTTAGGCACACAGGGGCTCTCCAAACACGACATGGTGTCCGCTAACGATTGGAGCTAATTTTCATTTCAAAAAGTCAAATGGCGCTCATTCCCTTCTGCGCCCTGCCGTGCACCCAAACAGTGCCCCCCCCCCCACATATGGGGTACCAGCGTACTCAGGACAATCTGGACAACAACTTTTTTGGTTCAATTTCTCCTGTTACCCTTGTGAAAATAAAAAATAGCGTGCTAAAAAATCATTTTTGAGGAAAAAAAATGATTTTTTATTTTCACTGCTCTATGTTATAAACTTTTGTGAAGCACTTGGGGGTTCAAAGTGCTCACTACACATCTAGATAAGTTCCTTAAGGGGTCTAGGTTCCAAAATTGTGTCACTTGTGGGGGAGCTCCAATGTTTAGGTACACAGGGGCTCTCCAAACGCGACATGGTGTCCGATAACGATTGGAGCTAATTTTCCATTCAAAAAGTCAAATGGCGCTCCTTCCCTTCCGGGCCCTGCCGTGCACCCAAACAGTGGTTTATGACCACATATGAGGTATCGGTGTACTCAGGAGAAATTGCCCAACAAATCTTAGGATCCATTTTATCCTGTTGCCCATGTGAAAATGAAAAAACTGAGGCTAAAAATAATTTTGGTGAAAAAAAGTACTTTTTTTTTTTTACGGATCAATTTGAGAAGCACCTGGGGGTTCAAAGTGATCACTATGCATCTAGATAAGTTCCTTGGGGGGTCTAGTTTCCAAAATGGGGTCACTTGTGGGGGAGCTCCAGTGTTTAGGCACACAGCGACTCTCCAAACGTGACATGGCAAGCGCTAAATATTCCAGCATATTTTCCATTCAAAAAGTCAAATGGCGCTCCTTCCCTTCTGAGCCCTGCCGTGCGCCCAAACAGTGGTTTTTGACCACATATGAGGTATCGGCGTACTCAGGGGAAATTGCCCAACAAATTTTAGGATCCATTTTATCCTGTTGCCCATGTGAAAAATGAAAAAATTGATGCTGAAAGAAAATTTTTGTTGGAAAAATTAAAATGTCCTTTTTTTCCTTCCATGTTGCTTTAGTTCCTGTGAAACACCTAAAGGGTTAATAATCTTCTTGAATGTAGTTTTGAGTAGCTTGAGGGGTGCAGTTTTTAGAATGGTGTCACTTTTGGGTATTTTCTACCATATAGACCCCTCAAAGTAACTTCAAATGTGAGGTGGTCCCTAAAAAAAATGGTTTTGTAAATTTTGTTGTAAAAATGAGAAATCGCTGGTCAACTTTTAACCCTTATAACTTCCTAACAAAAAAATATTTTGCTTCCAAAATTGTGCTGATGTAAAGTAGACATGTGGGAAATGTTATATAGTAACTATTTTGTGTCACATAACTCTCTAGTTTAACAGAATAAAAATTAAAAATTTGAAAATTGCGAAATTTTCGCCAAATTTCTGATTTTTTCACAAATAAACGCAAAAATTATCGATCTAAATTTACCACTAACATGAAGCCCAATATGTCACGAAAAAATCGCTAGGATGCATTGAAGAGTTCCAAAGTTATTACCTCATAAAGGGACACTGGTCAGAATTGCAAAAAATGGCCAGGTCATTAAGGTCAAAATAGGCTGGGTCATGAAGGGGTTAAAGGGGTATTCTCATCTCCAAGATCCTATTCCAATATGTAGTAGGTGTAATAATAATATTAGCAAAAATCTCTAATTAGAAACGCAGTATAGTTCTTCTGATTCGTTATGTCGCTTACCCCATGTGCAGGGCATTGGAGTAGCTTAAGGAATTCAAGGTTACGACCACTGACAGCTATCAGTATACGAGTGGTCGTAACCATTGATACCCAAGCTACTATATATACAGTATACAGAAATGTAGTACAGTCCTACTGATTCCCTATGTTGCTTACACCATGTGCAGGGCATAGTAGTAGCTTAGAAATCCATGGTTATGACCGCTCATATACTGACAGTTAGATGTCAGTGGTCCTAACTATGGATAACTAAGCTTGCTACAATGCCCTGCACATGGGGTAAGCGACATAACAAATCAGAAGAACTATACTACGCTTCTAATTCGAGATATTTGCTAATATAATTATTATTACACCTACTACATATTGGGATAGGATCTTGGAGATGGAGACACCCCTTTAAATCTTTCTGGGGATTTTAACCCTTTACAATGCATAAGAGGAAACCTGCCAATAAACCACCTAGAAAATATAGGTATTTTGCAACGAATTTGACGAAAAATCGCAAAAAGTTGGCTTCAAGGTGAAAAAAAATCAGTTGCATGCTGACCTACACTAAAGGCTTCCATTAGTGAGTGTCCATTAATGAGGACCAATGGTCGGCTGACGAGCTCTTCCCTTTGTCAATGGGACATGACCCTACACATTCTGACTGTCAGACCAATGCTGAGATTCTGATAACCTACATTACTGGAACGTTCATTTCCCTGAATGCAAATGACAACAGTAAATTAAAGCCACAGTTAGTGCCGGACTGGTCCTGATGTGGCGGAAGTTTAATGAGCTGGCGAGGGCCTGTGCCATCGGCGGCAGAAGTTGGCTGTAATATACAGCTGAGCTCCCACTGCAACCGGAGATCGGTCCAATGCCCCAAATGCTGTGGTCAAGGGCAACAATGCAATCTAAGAAGTTTGACCAAGGGCAATCGCACTGTCCGCCTCTCCCGACAAATGATCGCAGTCAGTAAAGCTTATTTTACAGACACTTAGATAAATACTGAATTAAGTAATATACTTCTTTGACTCCTAAAGAAATCATAGCTTCAGAATAAATATGTCAGGTAAGCCAAAACACCAACATGGGTCTTCACACAGCCGTGCTTACAAGGGGAATGAGGCTCTTTGGAACAGCAGAGCCGAGTATGTAAACAGGCACATTGGAACAGCAGAACTGAGTATGCAGACAAGTACCTTGAAACAGCAGAGCCAAATATGTGGACAGGCAGAGACGGGTTTGTCAAGAGTCACATTTTGGGGAACATAAAGCAGATCCCAGCAATTATGCAGAGCTAGCCATAGTAGCTAGGAAGCCGGAATAACTGAATACTGAAAACTCGGGCGGCACACAGTATATAAGGTCTAAACATGTGACATCAGGGGTTTGCAATGAGTTACCATAGTAATCTGATACACGCCGCAGCAGAGGGAGATGGCCGCGTAGCCTGGCACAGGAGCCGGGACTCGTGAGTAAAAGTGGTGTGAACTAGTGCTATTCCTCATATACACACCACAGATTAATATGAAAGGTTAAGTGAAACGACAGGTACGCGCTTTTACACTCTAGTTTGGTTGTGACGGTTTTACTTACATTTCTGTGGTCTAGGGGCCACAACTTCCTTCCTATGTTATACATGTGCTGGGCCATACAACTATGCTGACATGGACTAATCACAGGTGCATACAACTCTCACACGCCCACCCAAAGCTTCATATTGCTATGGTTTTTTGCATTAACATGATTATACCAGGGCTGTGGAGTCGGAGTCGTGGAGTCGGAGTTAGTTTTGGTTGGAGTCGGAGTCGGTAGAAATGTACCGACTCCGACTCCAGCTTTAAAAAAAATGTATTAATATTTCATAATTGAACTTTCATATGAATTTTATAAATGTTACTCAAATATATATGTTCTATCAAACTATGAACAACAGTGATAAGCAGTTCTGCTGGAGATAAGAGACATTTCTTACTTCTTGTGTGTCACTGTTCTCCACTGCCCTTATCTAATCTTATACTTGGTTAACCTCATGCTGCCCCAACCCCCCTACTTACAATGTATGAAACTGAAAGTGAAAATGTGTTGCAAATTCTTAGTAGTAAAGCTCCTCCTCTAGACTAGATCATACTAGGTGTGCGTCTTCCAAGCATCTCACAGCTGCCTGCTACTCAGAAGAGGAAGACTGTAAGAAGTATTATCCTTTCAACAAACTTTGCATCAGTTAACTGTGAGTACATGAGGAATAATAACAGTATTACTGACCACTATATCAGTTGTACGACCTGGCAATAATGTTGTACAATTGTTTTTAGGAAAAACAATTGTCATTTGGATTGTGAATGCAGAATTAAAAACCTGAGAATGTCAAAGAAGCATCACAGTAAATCAGCTGTATTTGAACATTTCACCATCACTCAAGATAGAAAACATTATGTCTGTCAGTGTATGACAAATGATCCAGACGAAAACAAATGCTGTGAAGCCAAGATGAGTGCATATTCAGGCAAAGATAAAAATGCTCCTACCAGAGCTTCTAATCTAAAGAGACATTTACAGCGCTTTCATCCAGAAGTACTGAAAGCAGTGGATGAGAAAGACTGCATCCAAACCAATGAACCAGTGCCCAGCTCTTCCAGCCAAACAAGGGAGCAGAGAACTATGCAGCCATCAGTTGCAAGATATTTTGTCAGTGACAAAGTTACTGTGACAATGACAGTAGATACATTTAAAAAACAGATCATAGAGCTTGTTGTAAAGGATAGTGTGCCTATTTCATTATTTTCACGACCAGCTTTTATGTGTCTGAATGGGGAAATGGCCCGCAAGCTTGGTGTTTCTCTGGAGAGAGAGAGTATTAGAAAATTAGTAATCGAAGAAGCTTTTAAACAAAAGGAAGAACTTAAAAAAACTCTCAAGGGACGCTTTCTGTTTCTTAAAATGGATGCCTGCACACGTCACAGAGTGAACTATTTTGCCATCAATGTCCGATTTGTTTGTGACAAAAATGAAATAGTTACCAAGACATTGGCAGTAAAAGACACCAAAGCTCATCACACCAGTGAGTTTCTCCAGGTCTTGGTGGAAAAGGTTCTTCAAGACTATGAACTTAAAAAAGAGCAAGTTCTTTCTGTCGTAACTGACAATGCTTCAAATATGATAAGTACTATTAAGCTAATGAATGAGAGTAATGATGGTGACCAGCAGCTAGAAGGACATTCTGGGTCCACAGACACAGAAATGTTTGAAATAGAGGAACACAGTATTGTAACTGAGGAGCAAACTGAAGTTGCTTCAGATGAACAGCAACATGATAGTTTAGATGATCTTGTTGAAACTGTGTCAATATGTTCTTTAATTTATCACATGCGCTGTGTTGTGCATACGCTACAGCTGGCTATAAGAGACAGTCTGCAAGAAGGACATGCTGCTGCACTGATTGGCAAGGTGAGAAAATTGGCTACTGTTGCCAGAACCCCTAAAGTTGACTCAATTTTGAAGAGACGTGCTGGAAAAGGGGCAATTATTGATCAAGCCACACGATGGGGCAGTACTTACTTAATGATTCAGCGCTTGGTTGAACTGAAAACCTTTCTTGTAGACATGGCTAACCCTCAACTGACGCTAAATGAAAGTCAGTGGAATCAGGTGACTGAGCTGGAAAAATTGCTAGAGCACCCATTTACAGTGACTAAAAAATTACAAGCAGAGGACTTAACTCCAGGTATTTTCTTAAAGGAGTGGAAGAACCTGATGTTTCGCCTGTCCCAAAGAGGAGGGTTAATTGCAAGTGGCATTGCTACATCAATGAAACGGAGAGAGGAGCTACTATTACAAAATAACATTCTTTTGGCAGCTGTTTATGTAGACCCAATGCATCGGATTCTTCTAGATGATCAACAGCTAAGTAAAGGAAAAGAAGCTCTGTTTGAAATAGCAGTAAGGATGAAAGGGTTGCAGAACAGTCAGGAGGAACAAGAAGAATTTGGTCGTCCTGCCACATCTTCACCCTCATCATCAACTGATGAAGAATTTAATTTCGAAAAATATTTGGATCACAAGGACCGTGCAAAACGTTCCCGCATAGAAGAGTCATCCCCATCAAGGAACACAGCCAGTACATTTCAGCAGAATTTTTCATGTGCACTAAAAGAAATTGAGAAATTTGACCGTTCATCAAAAATAACAGTGCAACAAGCGATTCCTCTGTATCCTGACATTGTCAGAGATGTTGCCCGAGTGGTTACTGCTTTGCCACCAACACAAGTTAGTGTAGAGAGGTTGTTCTCTGCTCTCAAAATAATTAGATCAGATTTGAGGGCATCCATGAAGGAGGATCTGACAGAGGCAATACTTTTTCTGAGGACAAATTTATAGATTTCTTCTTATTAACTGCATAAAAGTGTTTATTGCATATTTACTTACAGTTTAGAAAAGTTTATAAAAGTTATTTGCTATATTCTAATTGTATTCTAATAAATGTAGTTTTTGCTCTAAGTGGTCTGATTACTTATATGATGGTGAGAAACTGAATAAGCACGATGTTTAATATTTTACAACAGTAAATTTGTTGTTATGAATTGGCCATTTATGAAGGAGTCGGAGCCGGAGTCGGAGCCTGATAAAATCCAGGAGTCGGAGTCGCAACTGTGGCTTACCGACTCCACAGCCCTGGATTATACAGTAGATTAAATCTGTTTTATGATTCTGCGGCGTCCAGGTACTTTTAAGACGTTGGGGAGTTTGCAGATTGCTCAAGATCAATCTCCAGACAATACCACCATGCATGTAGCACGTCGCAAACACTTAAAGGAAAGCTGCCACCTAACTCATGCCACCCAAACCACAAACGGCATGAATCAGAGCCTGGCTGCACAATTGCAGGTGGGTACAGCTCTCTCTGAAACACATTGGAGTTTCTCTGTTCTTATACTTTAAAAGTCCATAGTCGGAGACCAGACTTTTGAAAAGTACAGGACCTTAGGTATCCATGGTTACGACCACTGATAAAGTGAGTTAGTTAGTTGTTAGTGGTCATAACTGTGGATACATAAGGTCCTGTAATGCCTGCACATGAAAAAAGAAACGTAGAGAATCCGAAAAACTATACTACATTTCTAATAGGAGGTACTTGCTAATATTATTATTATTATTATACCTACTACATACTGTGAGATGGGAATACCCCATTAAGTGATCACCAAGCTTGAAGATAGGTGATGACTTGTTTTCACCAAACAACCTCTTTAATCCGATGTGTACAGGGGCCCAATACTAGGACAATCACTTCTCGATCTGAATATTCGGCGCCAATAAAATAAAAATACCTATACTCCCCTCCAGGCCTGTGGAGTTGGTAAGCCAAACTTCCGACTCAAGACTCCTCAATTTTCATGATTCCGAGTGCACCAAATTGGTTTCCAACTCCACAGCCCTGCTCCTCTCCCATGCTGGCACTGTTCCCATGTGTTGGAACTCACATTCCAGGGCTCTCACGCCGTTGTTGTGACATGTGAGCCCTGCGTCCCATCAGCGCTGACGTCACTGTCCCCGCGGTCTGACAAAATTGAACATCAAGATGAAATCAGATATCAGCCGCAGCCCTGGAACGGTGACGACACGGAAGGCGAGTATAGGTGTTTTTATTTCATCGGCACCAAATATTCAGATCGAGAAAGGTGGTTGTCCCAGTAGTTGAAAACCCCTTTAAATATGGTCCACCAATCAGGACTTGGGTGACCGAGCCCCTTTGTTTTATTGGCCAGCCCAATGATATTCCATTAACACAAGTCCTTAGAAAAATCAGTTCAGTACACTAGGTACCATTAAAAAGTATGTGACATTTTAAACATCTATTATGTCTCTATTGCGCATAACTCGTCTTTTACAGTTTATGGCTCTTTAAAGTGCTAAGCAAATTGCTTGAAAATTAACACTCATGTCCAATTCAGCCGGCATCTACACACGACTTTCAAGCCTTGCATTTCCTCTCCCAAAGAGCATTAGAAAGGGCCCAAGGCAATCTTAACTTTTCAACCAGTAATTAGTATCACAAAGATTACCACTTTAATTACACAGTTCTGATGTGAAGTCCTAGATAAGTTCGAAAAGCCAATCAATGTTATGTTCTAACTAATAATTCGGCCTCATTTGGAGGGGTTTCTCTTTGCTTAGATCACGTATCATTAGAACTGATTGTCATAATTATTCGGATAATTCCTAAATAGAGGACTAGCTCCTTAATAAGGCTCCTTTCTTCTCGTGTGTCAATGGTTTAAATGAATTTCGCATCTGAGAAAATGCTGTTCAAGAATATATTACTATTTATAAAATAGTCGGTCATATCATTTAATCTCATCAGTATAAAAAAAAACCTTCTTATAACGATATATTACTAATTACTCAATAATAAAAAACATTAAGAGATTGCAACAGAACCTTAAAAAGGAACACCAAACCTGCAAATGAATGATACAAGTAAACGGGTGGGAATCTTCCCATTAATGTCAGTCTGAAGGATGGTCCTGAAACAATCGTTACTGGAGAAATGCTGCGGGATACACAGGGTTAATCTCCTGCTGATCGGGTCCGGTATCGGGAGATTGGACAAGGGGCAAGGCTTAGCCACCTGGTGTCCTACTGCAGACGAGCAGAGGGAGAGGCTCCTGCTGCAGCCAGCTGTCTCGCAGCCAGGAAGGGAACGTCTTTCTTCTTTTTCAACATGTTTTTGGAGGATTTTTTCAGTGTTTTGGGGGCATCTTTTTGAATTTACCAGACCTTTTATTTTGTTGACTTCATTCAATGAGGAAACTTCTAGCAGTTTTTGAAGCAAAAAGGCTGACAAAACACTCAAGAAGCGATCGGGTGTCTTTTGAGCCTTCCCACAGACTTGTATTGGAAGTATAAAGTGTCTTCAGAGTGGAAACAACCTGAAGAATGGTAAGGTCACTTCTTTTAACTGGTGAACATATAAGAGACGAAGCCTCTCTAAGTTGTAATATCAAAATATATGACACTTTGGATGGAAAACAATAAGGGGGGACTGGCGCTTGCTAGAGAACCTCAGCTCCTACAGACAGTTAAAGGGAAAAACTCAGTAGATTTTTGCTATGCAACCTGACAGCACCATGAGGTTGGGACAGAGACCCTGATTCCAGCGATGCGTCACTTTGTATCACAACTGCTGCACCCAGTAAACTATCACAGTTTTCTCTGCTGCAGATCTAGCAGAGCTCTGAAAGCTGAGCCCTGTATAACCCCACCACATCACTGATTGGCAGCTTTCTGTGAACATTGTACATTGATAGAAAGCTGGTATGGTGGAGCGGGGTTGGACCAGGAGACACGAGATCCCTAGTCCTGTAGTGATAATCAACTTACTACAACTTTTTTCACTGTATAAAAAAGTATCAGTATACTTGTATGACAGTATGACGAAAGCGTGGGGGATAGTGTAGCCCTTTCTGCTCCTGTCAGTTCCTCCAATGTGGCTGCAATTTCCTACCAGAAGGTAAAAGGCCATGTAAAAAAGTAAGATTTATTTATTTATTTAATTTTTAAGACTGGTCATCAAACATTTTACATTCATTTCCCATCCAATTTTTCTGAAGGTAACAGTTTAACAGAAAACAATGAAAATTTAAAGAAACTGCAATTGTTCCATATCCAGGTAAATTGCCCTTTATATTGTGAGAGGGTCGCCCACTTTTAAGGTAAATTCTCACCCCTGTTTAGTGTGGTCGTCCCATACAAGTAATTCTAAATATGAGATTTTTGGGGGCAGATATAAAGATCATAACCACAGGCAAATGATATAGCCTGATAGAATATATCTGCATGAGTTTCATTGGGAAAATGATCTTTTCCAGACAGGGCAAGGGATCGGCGTTTTATTAGACAGCACCATTTTCAGCCATGCACTGTATCGGGGATGCGCCCCATTCACAGTCACATTCTAATGACACTTTTCAATTAAACGTATAAAAAGCTGCAATAATCAAGATTCTGTATGATAACCGCAACGTACCGTGCAACATGTAGTCATGCATAATGCACTTCAGAAATGCAAGTACTTTTTTCATTTTGGGGGTAACTGTAGTTAGAAATATTTGGGTTATGTTGGAAAGACAACAATCAAACCTTTTCACCAAGTCTTATTCTTACCGTATTCACCAATAAACAGTAAATGTCAGGATATTCAGTATTTAGCTGATTACCCAAGTCATCGCCCATCACAGCGCAATGTACCCACATACAACTGCAAAGAGATGGAGAAATGGCGACACCTAGTGGTACAAATATGTATGCAGGCAGTCCACAGTGCAGTAACAGGACCTGCTTTGTGCCATGGGAAACATGTAAAACGACAGGGTTTCACCTGTAACTACAACAGTGCAAAAACTGTGACTACACCTAAACGCAAAACTGGAGGGCAGCTGAAAGTGATCCGCTGTTCCCCATTATCAGTCTCTTAAGGTTGGAAAGCGGCCAAAGAACTTCTGAATTTAGACTGACCTTTAGTCTTGCAGAATATAAGAGAATCAATATAATTATTTTCTTTCTCCACTTCAAAAGTTATCAAACATTGAAAAAAAATTCACAAAAATAAGAAATTGCAAAACTACAGAAAAAAAAAACCCCTCTAAACCTAAAAGGTCCATTTACACTGCACAATTATGTCTAAACAGGCTGCCCGTTACCCGAACAATGGGGAAAACACTAGTTCGTCAGGATCAATGATCTTTTGTGCTGCAGAGAAGGTCAATGTTCTCGGCGGAGCATAAACTCTGTAAACAGGACTTGCGCTGCCGAGAACAATGGAAGCCCACGCCGAACGATTAGAGAGCAGGTCAAGCGCTGTCTGCCTGTGTAAACAGGCTATGAAGCCACCGCTAATCAGTAAACATTTACCGATCGGCGGTCATTTAACACTGCCAGCTGGTTCGTTTAAGCCAAGGGTGGTGAACCTCAGGCCTGCGGGCCGTTTACAGCCCTCGATGACCTTTCATCCAGCCCTTGGCCAGACTCCCAGGGGCCGCTGTGCTTAGGTCGGCAGCTGTATTTTGCTGGCCTCCGAACCATTCATTTCTTTCTTGCTCTGTGAGCATGCAGTGTTCACTACTGAGCGCTAATACGCATGCAATGAAAGATGACGTCCTGATACCAGTGCCAAGGTCAGGATGTACCTCGTGGGCGGAGTTGGCGCACAATTTTTTTTGACAGTCCCCAAAGATGGTAAAAATATCCAAATCGCCCCTGGCAGAAAAAAAAAAAAAAAAAATTCCCCCACCCCTGGTTTAAGCAAACCTTAAGGAAAATTTAAAAAGAATCTGTCAGCAGATTTTTGCTACTGCATCTGAGAGCACCTTAATGTAGAGAAAGAGACCCTGAATCCTACTTTGTATCACTTTGAGTCAGATTTGCTGCACTCAGTAATTGGGAGTTTTTAGATTTAGCAATGCAGCAGAGCTGAGAAAGCCAACCCCGCCCACACCAGCTTTTCTATGTATATTGTCTATAGACAGTGAGCTGCTTATCACAAGGGGGTTGGGAGTCGAATAAGTGCCCCTGCGCCAGCTGGTCACAGCAATGATAATCATCAGGTGATAAAACCTTCCGTGTAAGTAAACAGCACAGAACCTGACATCTGAAACATCTTTGAATTCTGTGTTTCAACTTCTACTAGTGATGAGCGAACGTGCTGGGATAACCTGTTTGTTATGTAATCCCTGCATGTGTTGAGACTGTCTACCGCAGGGACTCGAACATAATATACAAGCGTGCCCAAGATACTCGTGTAACACGTTATCCAAGCACGTTCGCTCATCACTAACCTTTACCTCATGCTGTCAGATTACACAGCGAAAACTTAATGACAGATTCTCTTTAAAGGGAACCTGTCAGATCCACCGTGCCACCAGAATCGCCAGAAGCTGCGTCTGCATATGTAGACACACCGCCTAACATTCCCTGTGCTACATTATACACAAAAACAGATCTGAAGAAAAAAGTATTTCTAAAGTCCATTTATCATATGTCAATGAGGCCTCTGACTAGTCAAAGGCCTCATTGACATATGATAAACGGACTTTAGAAATACTTTTTTCTTCAGATCTGTTTATATACGTAATATAACACAGGGAATGTTAGGCGGTGTGTCTACATATGCAGACGCAGCTTCTGGCGATTCTGGTGGCACGGTGGACCTGACAGGTTCCCTTTAAATACCTTGAAAAAAATCCTTGAGCGCCCAGATATTGACGCTTTTGCGTTTCCTGCTGAATTGCTCCATTGCAGAGATATTCAGATTTGTTGCTTTGAGAGGACAATATGGGAAATCTCTGCTTGCAGTCCAACTGGGCGATTCCTCAGTCTTCTCTTCGTGTGCCTTCACCTCTCCCTCCCAGATTCTGTCAATCATTGCTTGCTAGCATCTGAAACTGCTGGTGCTGTGATGGGCAACGTCTGGGAGAGAGCGGTGGAAGTCTGTGCCACCGTCAGGGTACACCTTCAGAGCGTACGCTTCCTATCGTAGAAACGCTCAGTCTGCTCCTACCCTAAAAAGAATTTTCCTCTCAAGCAATATCTGGAATTTCCAAATCATTTACCCAAGTGAGAGTAGGTGCACACTACGTCTGTCTCTTCTACTTAGGAGGTAGTGGCCACGGTCAGGATGGATGCCTAGCTGGTTGTCAGAGTCATTGCCAGACCGTAAGCACGAGGTAGGAGTTTTTTGTGGTGGCCATCTGTGTAGGAAAGCAGAGACTGCTGAACGATCCTATAGAGTTAAACAGTATAAAGAAACAAAGGCTAGATGGAGGCCAAAAGAATACATGTTTGGCCTCTGTCTGATAAGTAACAGGCTATGGGAACGGTAGGGAAAAGCTCCTCAGGTATACTTTAGGAAAAGTGCTAGAATACAGTGGACACTCAGCCTTATTTCATCCTTATTAATCCTTTTTCCAGGCAATACGATACGACACCATAATTTCCCTCGGGATCAATAAAGTGTATCACAGCAGCGTTACAACATCATTACAAACAAAACATTAAGAACAGCATTACTACATCACAAACAGCATTACATAGAGTAATTACCAGACACAGATCTTGCACATGACTAACCACAATACGTAACAAGCAAAGGTACACCAATCTCTGATCATTTCCATTAGCGTGCCAGCCCTAGGTCGTAGCCAGCTTTCACCCTTGGTGAATTGTTATACATCCCCATAGCAGTAGGCACAAACGATTTCTCCTTCTTGCACTTTAGTAGGATTAGAATGTGCTCTTCTGATTCAAGAACAATAAGTGATTACTGTCATTTCTCTGGATCTAATGGGTTTTCTGGGCAGAATCTGATGCACAGTATAAGGATTCTCATCTATTGCCAGCTCCAGCGTGCCTCACCGGACTGCTCAATACAGTGATTAGCTGCAGCGGTCAGGTGGCTAGAATCGGACAGCAGTTGAAGCTGCACACAGTGTGAGCTCAGGTGGAAGGGTTTCTTCACATGTTTAGGATTTTTGATGGTGTTTTTAAAACCAAAGCCAATAGAGGATTCATAAGTAGGAGAAGTCTGTGGGCCCAATTCATAATTTGCGATTTTGACTTTTTGGACTTGTGGTTGTCCACAACTTTATTTTTATTACTATTGGCCTAAAAACTAACAGACAGTTATTTGATAACTGGGGACACTACCTGCCTGTTGCACCTGGATCCGGCACAGAGTAGTCATTGACTGCTCTTGCCGGCGATTCAGCTGTCCAACATCAACAGGGCAACTCTTCCTCTTCTGGGCTGCTCTGTCAACAGCGCGTGACTTCCGGCATCATGCTGATTGACAGGCAGCTTCCTGCAGTTAGAGAGCGGGGAGACGGTTGTCAATCAGTATGACTTTGGCAGTCTGACCCCATCAATAGAGCAGAAATAGCTGCTCTGTCAACATGATGTCAGCAGAAGCCACTGAATCGCTGGCAGGTGCGGTCTGTGACGGCTCTGAGCAATTTATCACAAATCAAAATGTCACTAAAGCCTCATTCAGACTTCTGTGTTTTTCATGCACACACACAAAAAGAATGGTACGTGCGTCAGTGTTTTTCATGTGCGGATAAATTACAAAGCTTTTCCTATTCTTTTCCATTTACAATATACACAGATGCAGTCCGCGTGCTGTACGTATTTTCCACAGACCCATAGATCTGTATTGGACGTTTTCAACCGTGCTGCAAGTAAAAAACGAACATGTGAACAGCCCCATAGATTATAAAGTGTACATGTTGTATCCGTGAAAAATACAACAACAAAAAAACGGAAATGCAATGATGAATAGGTTCCTGTCTTTCCTTTAGAATTGTCTACCATTTATTTATTTTTTTTTTTTAAACAATTTTTTTTTTTTTTCACCACTTAAATAAAAAAGAACCTATACATGTTTGGTGTCTGTGACCTCGTAATGACCTGGAGAATCATAATGGCAGGTCAGTTTTAGCATTTCGTGAACATGGTGAAAAAAAAAAAAAAAAGGGTTGTGGAATTGCATTTTTTTTGCAATTTCACCACACTTGGAATTTTTTTTACCATTTTCCAGTACATGATATATTAAAACCAATGGTGTTGTTCAAAAGTACGATTTGTCCCGCAAAAAACAAGCCCTCAAATTGCCATATTGACAGAAAAATAAAAAAGTTATGGCTCTGGGAAAAAGGGGAGCAAAAAACATATTAAAAAACTGCAATACCCCTGATAGTTAAGGGGTTAAAACCAGCGCAGATAAGGCAGACAGCTGAGGACTTCTATTATCAAGATGTAACAGTCCACAGTTATTGGTCCATCCCGAGCAAAAAAACAGAAGCTGATGAGACAATTCTGGCGCTTTACCGGATAACCTTGATGACCTGGTACGTTAGCAATCGGGGTAATATATAGGGTTGATGAAAGCTGTGATTTACCAAAAATCACAGCTGCCATCAAGACCCTGAGGTTAGTAATGGAGAGGTGTCAGTCAGACACCCCCCATGTCTAACCTCATAGTCAAAAGTAATAAACACACAGAAAAAAGTCCTTTCATTGTAAAAAAAAAATCACTCCCTGACAATTACCCTTATTTACCCAATCATCATAAAAATAAAAGTGATCCACAGTAAATCCACAATAAGGAGGTCCCACAACAATCACAGACTCCACCGCTACAAGCGGTGACGTCAGTAAAATTAAAAGCAGTTTCACACAACCATAAGAATAGCCATCTGTGACCTGCGGTAACCTTAATGACGTCAGTGCCGGGAGCTGATATTAATAGGCTGGGAACCTGGATATTGGCCTTTTCCCAGAATAACAACACCAGCTCACAGCTGTCTGCTGTCCCTCAGCTGGTTATTAAAAAATAAGGGGGAACTCATGCCAGTTTTTGCATTTACCTTAATTCTTAGCTAAATACAAGTACAGAAAACTGCACATGCAAGCACCAATATTTATGGATACAATGTAATTCTGTTGCACAGGAAACTGTAAAATTGTCCCACTTTTCTGGATGCAACTTCAAACGATTTTTCATACTGTCATGTGAACCTACGCTAACAAAGAAACATTCCTTTTACCGTTTTTGTTTTTTATTTTTAACACATTTCCCAAAAACACGGACAGGATTTCTTTAATCAGATTTCATCCATGCATACATTTTTGCTAGCAGTGTTTTTGTATGGGTGATACTGATCTATAACTAAGGCCGGGGTCACACTGGCGAGGAATACGGCCGAGTGAGAGGCGCTAAAAGCACGCATTAGACACGGACAAATGATTTTCTATGGGTCACTCGCACCAGGCGTATATTTCTCATCCGTATCCTACGCTCCGTGCCAATCGCAGCATGCTGCGATTGTCAGCGTACTACGCCCGTAGTACGCCAATGCAAGTCTATGGGCGCGCAAAAAATACGGATTACACACAGACCACACGTGTGACCTGCGAGAAATACGCAGGTCTTTTGGCTGGTGACAGGAAATGGGCCAATCCATCAGGAAGCCTAGACATGCAAATGAGCTCAAAAAGCGCTCCAGACATCCAGGAAGTACGCCTCCACGGAGTACAGCAGCAGCATGGCGTCCACGTACATAAATCTGGAGATGCTCATTGTCCTGGTGCAGGAGCGTCCTGAAATCTGGGACCAACGCGATGCAAATTATGCAAACCGGGCAAGAAAGGAGGCGTCATGGAGGCGCATCTGTCGCCAGATGTACCATGACTTTTGTGACCGACCATGTGAGGAGCAGCATAAAATTCGTAAGTACAACGCAAAACATCAGTAACCTTAGCGCGCAACAAAAAAGGAATATAGAATCAGCACCCCCCTTCCTGTGCATGTACTTTTAGCCTCATGAGGCCGTTACATTTGGATGTGACACGTGGCTTCACACAGCCATAATTTGGGGTTAGGCCACAAGCTCCTCATCCTCCTAGACAAAACAATTATTAAGTGTAGCTAAAGAGACCCTGTGTATCTGCCCAATTACATATGCCACCATGGGTAGAAAGCACACCCCAGAAGGCCCCATGCCTAGACTACTGGTAGAAAATGTGACCTCTCAAATATGTGAATTTGACAATATTTCCTGTCACATTGCAGTGGAAGATGTGATGAAACGCTGGTGAAGCATCCGGGACCAGTACCGCCAGGAACGCCAGCAGAGGTCCAGGAGTGGGGATGCTGGATATGTTAAAAGGAAGTACATCTACTATGACCGGCTGTCCTTTTTCGCCCAATTCTGAATATGAGACCGTAAGTAGATACCTCACACCACATTACACAAATACTTTACAGGGCCAAAAATATTGATGTATTTTTGCCTCTGTTCTATTTCATAACAGAACTCAATCCAACCTTACGGATCGAGGAACGGCCTCAGAGGCAGAGCCCATAATAGATCCTGTAGGGGATGAGGTGGCTGGCCCATCTTCTCCCCCTACAAGAAGGATGGCAGAAGATGAGGCATCACAGGACAACCCAATGGCTGCCCAACACACAACACCACCAGGACAGTCTGCTGCTGCCCCATCACCCATCCTGGAAGAGCCGGGCAACTTGAGCAGCAGCCCAACTGGCCAGATCAGGGCCTCCCCACAGGCTGCTCTTACATTACGCCGAACACGAAGAAGGCGCCAGCTCACTAGTCAAGAGAGCAGGACCAATGTGGACACAGGGGTGCTCAATTATTTATCTAGAGTAACTACAGATGATGGGAAGGAGGCCTACGCACGTAGCCTCACCCTTTATCTCCGTGCCCTTACCCGTGAGGTTAGGCTCCGTATTAGGGGATGTATTCAGATCCTGCTTGATGCAAGCACCCCCCCAATACTCCATATGAGGTTTTCGAATTTCTGGAGAGGTGGCAGCTCTCCCCCCGAAATCTAATGCGCATGAGACCATCCACACAGATGCTTGCTCAAGCAGGGTCCGAACAGCCCCTAATACGTGGGCCAACACCTCAACCCCTTCCTCCCACTACCCAACGTTCTATTCCGCAGCCCCAAATGTCAGCCTCTAGCCAACCCCACCAATATGGCCACTTGTACCCACCCAGTGTTGGAGGCTGGTCCCAACCTGGTTGGGGACGATCTGGCTATCTTGGTGGGTATGAGCCACGTGCCTACCACAGCCAACAAGATGCCCCTCACCATCATCATTACTCTAGCCAGTATCCCCAACAGTCCCAGGAGGCAGGACAATTCCAGCATCATGGGCAACAGTATGGCCCCTCACAGGGCGATGTTGGCCACAGTGTCCAGCAGCACCCACAGGCTGCTCTTCCACGTTCCCCTTCCCCAACCTATGAGGATTTATGAGTCTGATGGCCGGAGATGTCCAGTGCGGTTTAACTGGTGCTCCAAATAGAAAGGAAAAAACAGGTGTTCTCCATCACCAAACTTTTTTACATAATTTAACATTCTAATTTTTTCACAATGTTTTCCAATCATATGAAAGAATCCATCATGACAGGCAAGGCTACCTCACGCCTTTCAGACAGATATTACATGTGTGTACAAAAGAGAATATTTCAACGCGCTATACTGTAAAATGAGAGGATGAAAATACACTACTCACTTGCTAATGCCTAGGAAAGGCGTGCTGGCCTTAGTGAAGTAGTCACCTTTTTTGCTAGCAATCTATAGTAACAAATCAAGGCGACCAGCCTTCAGAATATCACGCTCTCTCTATGTCTTAACAAGTGAGTTTTGTTTTTTCATCCTTTCCAGTATAGCATGGTTAAATATTCTCTGTTCTACAGACAGGTAATATCTGTCTGAAAGCCGTGAGGTTGCCTTGCCTGTCATGGTGGAATATTTCTATGATTGGAAAACATTCTTAAGAAATGTGAGTGTTATCTTTTAGCATTTATTTTGGTGATGAAGCTCACCTTTTTTTTTCTAATCTAGTTTAATATTCTCAGGCAGCAATGTTGTTGTTGTTATTGCCTAATCTTTTTTTGGGTTATGTTATGTAATGTTACTTTTCAAAAAAGTTAAAGAAGGCACAAAGGGTCATTTTGCCCATTGCCAAAATGTTCATATGGCAATATTATGTTTACCTTTAACCAAACAAAAAAAAAAAAAGGCAAAACTAAAAATTTGTCTACTATAGTTAACGTCTCTGTGTGATTTTTCAAAAACCCTGTCAACATACTAACATACACAAACCAATGCAATGAAACAGTCATACAATCATAAGGGGTTGAGTAATATATATTTAGACACACTTAAAGAAACAAATTATAACATAGACACAGCATGCTCTTGCGAAGAGGTTACACCCTCAGGTGAGATAAAGTAATTAGTGAAAATATCACGCACTTTGAGGCCAGAGAGCGTTCTACGTTGAGGGTTCATAGGTGGTCTCACCCTGCGCACATTGTCCGGCCTACGCACAACACCATCAGAGGAGGACCAATCATGTATCCTGGTAAAGTCAGGCAGAACAACACAGGCTTTCACAACTTCATTCACATTTTGTTCACTCAACTGAATGGCAGACTGTAGTACCCGCCATTTGGCACAAAGAATCCCAAAGGAACACTCCACCAGTCGCCTAGCACGTGATAGGCGCAAGTTACAAATTCTGCGCCTGTGGTGAAGGTTGCGCCGGGGATATGGCCTCATGACATTGCGTGATAACAGAAAGGCCTCATCTGCCACAAGGACATAAGGGACTGATTCTTCAGGGGAGCCTGGTAGCTGGCGTGGTGGTGGTAGATCTAACTGGTTGGTGCGTAGCCGCCGAGCCATTATGGAAGTTTTGAAGACTCTACAGTCTCCCGTCCTTCCATAGACCCCAATGTCACCAATTATAAACTTGTATTGAGGGTCTACCAGAGACAACAATACAACAGAAAAGTATTGTTTATAATTGAAGAATTGGGAGCCAGAGTTTGGCGGATTACGCACCCAGATATGTTTGCCATCCAGGGCCCCAATACAATTTTGAAACTGGCAGTCCTCCTCAAAGTCCCTTGATATCCTCAACCAGTCTTCCATCCTGGGCTCGGGCATGACCACTTGATGGAGTCTTGTCCAGATTTGTGCACATGTAGACCTGACTATGCCTGAAATGGTTGATCTTCCAATGAGAAACTCATGGTGGAGGGCGGCATAAGACAGGCCAGTGGACAGGAAGCTGTAGAACAACAGAAATTGATACGTTTAGAATGCATAAAGTCCAAAAACATCAGTTACATGCCAACCAAACTTGGGAGGAAATGAGAGAGAACAACACACACATATTTGGTGGCACAATGACTAAGTGATATGCAGGACATATTAGATGTAACATTCTGGTGTGTCAGTTGAAACATATTTGGAGTAAGATGAGGGTATTAAACTTTGTCCAAGAAGGCAAAAAAACATACTTTAGCACACACATTATGACCATAGAGAATGTGGTTGTGTAGTACACACCGTATTGTGAGTAGAAGTCGCTCCTCTGCAGATATCGCTTTGCGCATCCTTGTGTCCTGAAAGGTTATCCCAGGGCGCACTGTCTCCAAGAGGCGATCAAATGTGGAAATGCTCATGCGACAGTACTGGTAAAATTTCTCCGGATGCTCCCGCAGAGAAGAATAGAGGCGGTGAAAATGACCTCTTGTGAGTCGTTGCCTCAAAAGTGGATGGACCCACATGCGTCTCCTCCTCCGCGGATCCACTATCACTGGGTATGGTTGCCCAAAGCGCCGTGACAAAAGCCAGTTCAAGAGAACCTGCTCAGTTGTATTGAATCTCAGACCCTCTGCCATGCTGCACGAAGAACACCAACACACCTCGTGAAAGCAAGGTGACAAATGGACAGTATGGAGGCAGCCACCTGTTTCTGAGTGTAGAAATAGGGTGCAGGCTAATGATTTAAATAGTTAGCAGGCCTCAAAACCGTTAAATGTCCATTTTGCAAGGCTGCGAGAAAATCTCGCCATACGGATACCATATAGATTACATACGGATGCAGACATGCGCAAAATACGCGACCGCACCTGGCTTACGGATGACCTACGGAGCACTATTTAGGGGTCATTCATCCGTATTACGCATGTAAACTACAGAGCGTATTTTGTGCTGGTTAGTGTGACCCCGGCCTTAGGGAAAAATACGGACGTCTCCATGACTGTTTTGTGGACACAGTTCACAAAAAAAAAAATAAGATATTTCAACAGCTACCCATTTTTGACACTGCAAGGATAAGTTCTCCCAATGAGTTTTGGGTGAGTTTTTAAAGCTGTGTATTTTCAATGTGCAAAAAATGCCGCTTCTGACAATTCCAGCACAGTGAATGGGATTTATAGCAATTTCATGTCTAGGTTTTAGGTTCTTAGTTTTTTTTTGTTTTTTTTTTTTACACAGCATGTACTGTCCTGTGGTGCGTGTTTCGAAATCCGCAACATGCCAGTTTCTCTTGTGTGTACGCTGAGTTTTATGTGCACATTTTCCTCATAGAATTGCATTAGATGCGGAAAATCAGAAAGTAGAAAAAGCAGGTAATCCTCACATGACTGCATCGGTAACGATTTCTTAATGTCAATTACAAGGAAGTATCAATAACAAGGCTGCTTTTTTACATGGCATACCAACAAGAGAAAAAAAAACTGCATAGTTATCACCCCGATAAAAACGCATTTGGAAAAATTTAAAAAAAAAACCCCGCAAGTCACATAATTTACCTTAGGGTATGTGCACACACGATCAAGAATTGCTGCGGGTTTTACGATGCGTTTTTATACAGCGTCAAACCCACAGTGGCCAGATGTCCCAGAATGGTGGATGGGATTTGTAGAAATCCCATGTCCACAGACGCCTGCGGATCACCCGCGGACACTGACATACATACGCCTGCGGATCACCCGCGGACACTGACATACATACGCCTGTGGATCACCCGCGGACACTGACATACGGAAGCCTGCGGATCACCCGCGGACACTGACATACAGACGCCTGCGAATCACCCGCGGACACTGACATACAGACACCTGCGGATCACCCGCGGACACTGACATACAGACACCTGCGGATCACCCGCGGACACGGACATACATACGCCTGCGGATCACCCGCGGACACGGACATACATACGCCTGCGGATCACCCGTGGACACTGACATACAGACGCCTGCGAATCACCCGCGGACACTGACATACAGACACCTGCGGATCACCCGCGGACACTGACATACAGACACCTGCGGATCACCCGCGGACACGGACATACATACGCCTGCGGATCACCCGCGGACACGGACATACATACGCCTGCGGATCACCCGCGGACACTGACATACGGAAGCCTGCGGATCACCCGCGGACACTGACATACAGACGCCTGTGGATCACCCGCGGACACTGACAGACGCCTGCGGATCACCCGCGGACACTGACATACATACGCCTGCAGATCACCTGCGGACACTGACATACAGACGCCTGCGGATCACCCGCGGACACTGACATACAGACGCCTGCAGATCACCCGCGGACACTGATATACAGACGCCTGCAGATCACCCACGGACACTGACATACATACGCCTGCGGATCACCTGCGGACACTGACATACAGACGCCTGCGGATCACCTGCGGACACTGACATACAGACGCCTGCAGATCACCCGCGGACACTGATATACAGACGCCTGCAGATCACCTGCAGACACTGACATACATACGCCTGCGGATCACCCGCGGACACTGACATACAGACGCCTGCGGATCACCTGCGGACACTGACATACAGACGCCTGCAGATCACCCGCGGACACTGATATACAGACGCCTGCAGATCACCCGCAGACACTGACATACAGACGCCTGCGGATCACCCGCAGACACTGACATACAGACGCCTGCAGATCACCCGCGGACACTGATATACAGACGCCTGCAGATCACCCGCAGACACTGACATACAGACGCCTGCGGATCACCCGCAGACACTGACATACATACGCCTGCGGATCACCCGCGGACACTGACATACAGACGCCTGCGGATCACCTGCGGACACTGACATACAGACGCCTGCGGATCACCCGCGGACACTGACATACATACGCCTGCGGATCACCCGCGGACACTGACATACATACGCCTGCGGATCACCCGCGGACACTGACATACATACGCCTGCAGATCACCCGCTGACACTGACATACAGACGCCTGCGGATCACCCGCGGACACTGACATACAGACGCCTGCAGATCACCCGCGGACACTGATATACAGCGCATCTTTTGGGACCGCAGCATGTCAGCTTCTTTTAAACGCTTGGTGTCTTTTACAAATTGTCTCTTCAGAGAGGAGGAGGACTAGAACTCTAGCGCCACCTATAGGAAGTAGATTGGCTTTTATCCCAAGTCATGTTGCAAGACTCGTTAAAGGGTTGATAGTGACTTTTAGGTTTACTACTTCCTATAGGTGGCGCTAGACTTCTAGTCCTCTTCCTCTCTGAAGAAACAATTGGCATATTTCCCATAGGTGCATTGCAGGACTTAAAGCCCCCGTCACACACAGCGATCTCGCTAGCGAGATCGCTGAGTCACAAGTTTTGTGACGCAACAGCGATCTCACCAATGAGATCGCTGTGTGTGACACTTACCAGCGACCAGCCCCCCTGCTGGGTATCGCTGATCGTCCTGGAATGGCCAGGACATTTTTTTGATCGCTGGTCTCCCGCTGGCCAGCACACTTCGCTGCGTGTGGCAGGCGGGAGACCAGCGATCAGGCACTGGTAACTAAGGTACACATCGGGTTTCTAAGCGGCACACAGCGCTTAGAAACCCAATGTATACCTTAGTTATCAGCGCGCTGGTGAAGGGAGCTGGTAACCAAGGTACACATCGGGTTTCTAAATGCCGCGCGCCGCTTAGAAACCCGATGTGTACCTTGGTTACCAGCTCCCTGCACCAGCGCGCTGGTAACTAAGGTACACAGTGGGTAACTAAGCGACGTGCGTTGCTTGTTACCCGCGTGTCGCTGGTGCTGATCGCTGGTGAAGTTGACTGTTTGGCAGCTCACCAGCGATCATGTAGCGACACACCAGCGATCCTGACAACGTCATATCGTTGTCGGGATCGCTGTTGCGTCGCTATGTGTGACGGGGCCCTAAGTCTCCTCACCTTGGCATGTCAGGCTTAACATGTCACTCGCCACAAGGTGAAACGTTACCCCCTTGGTGATTTTTGAGAAATCTGAACCAATGAACGACGAGTCATTTTTACAGAAAAATTAATAGGGCTATGCTTTTTAACATTTTACAAGCGCTTTTTCGTGTGCTGTTCAGGAAAAGAAAAAAAGATGCAGTGTGAATATGGCCCAATATGAAATAACCCACAATGTAGCCATTAATTGTATACGTTGAGGGCTTTCCCTGGATGTACAGTTGTGGCCAAAAGTATTGACACCCCTGCAATTCTGTCAGATAATACTCAGTTTCTTCCTGAAAATGATTGCAAACACAAATTTTTTGGTATTATTATCTTCATTTAATTTATCTTAAATGAAAAAACGCAAAAAGAATTGTCCTAAAGCCAAATTGGATATAATTCCACACCAAACATAAAAAAGAGAGTGGACAAAAGTATTGGCACTGTTCGAAAAACATGGATTTTTGTGAGTACTCACCGTAAAATCCTTTTCTCCGAGACGCTCATTGGGGGACACAGAGACTGTGGGTGTATGCTACTGCCGTCTGGAGGCTGACACTAGGTATACAAAAAACAAGTTAGCTCCTCCTCCGCCACATACACCCTCGCCCCGGTACCGGGCGGAAACCAGTTTAGTGCAAAAAGCAGTAGGAGGACATAAACATAATTTTAACCTTATGCCAAACATATGTCTGAAAAAGGACCACCCTACCTTAAACAAGGAATTAAATTAATTAACTAAACGAAAGCCACCTGGCTATTAGGGTGGGTGCTGTGTCCCCCAATGAGCGTCTCGGAGAAAAGGATTTTACGGTGAGTACTCACAAAAATCCATGTTTCTCCTTCGTCTCATTGGGGGACACAGAGACTGTGGGACGTCCTAAAGCAGTCCCTGGGTGGGAAGACAACTCACCGTTCCAGGCCGCATGCCCTCCTGTCTAAAGGTGTGCCACTGCTGCCTGGAGAATTTTCCTACCCAGGCTCGCATCGGACGAAGCCTGAGTATGCACATTGCAGTGCTTACAAAAAGTGTGCAGGCTGGACCAGGTTGCTGCCTTGCATACCTGCTCTGCCGAAGCCTGGTGCCGAAGCGCCCAAGAGGCGCCCACTGCCCGAGTAGAGTGCGCCCCTATTCCTGTAGGAACCGGCGTGCCTCTAAGACGGTAAGCCTCCTGAATCGTTAGGCGAATCCATCTGGCTATGGTTGACCGTGAAGCTGCGAGCCCCTTTCTGCGCCCTTCGGGGATCACAAACAGCGAGTCTGTCTGGCGGAAAGGTGCTGTCCTTGACACATACCTCCTGAGAGCTCTTACCAGGTCCAACGTGTGGAGCGCTCTCTCCACTCTGTGAACTGGTGCCGGACAAAACGAAGACAGAACAATGTCCTCATTAATATGGAAAGAGGACACGACCTTCGGCAAAAAAGGCGGCGGCGGTCTAAGGACTACCTTATCCTTAAAAAAAGTCAAAAATGGAGCCCTACAAGACAATGCCCCAAACTCCGAGACCCGCCTAATGGAAGTTATGGCTACCAGGAATACCACCTTCCTGGAGAGATACGCCAACGAAACCTCCTGTAACGGCTCAAACGGGGCCTCCTGCAGGACACTCAGTACCAGATTCAGGTCCCAGGCCTCCAAGGGTGCCCTAAAGGGGGGTACCAAATGAGAGACCCCTTGAATGAACGTCCTGACCCGCATGATGGTAGCGATCTTCCGCTGAAAAAGGACCGACAAGGCCGATATCTGCCTCTTAAGGGAACTCGGAGCCAACCCTGCGTCTAGGCCAGACTGGAGAAAGGCCAGGATGTTGGGGACCGAGAAGGATAATGGCGCAACTCCGTGTTCTCGACACCACTGAAAGAAAACCTTCCAAGTGTTATGATAGATTCTCGCCGAGGCCGGTTTTCCGGGCGCTAACCATTGTAGCCACCACATCACGCCCGAATCCCGCCTGGGTCAGGACCCAAGATTCAACGGCCACGCCGTCAAACACAGGGCCCCTAAGTTCGGGTGGCAGATCGGCCCCTGAGACAGCAAGTATGGACGTTCTGGTAGCCGCCAGGGTACGTCTGCGAGGAGCTGCACCAGATCCGCATACCATGCCCGACGGGGCCAATCTGGGGCCAGCAGAATAGCCGGAACCGCCTCGGTCTTGATCTTTCTGATGACCCTCGGGAGAAGTGGCAGAGGGGGAAACAAGTACGGGAGCCGAAACTGGTTCCATGGCAGGACCAGCGCATCTACTGTGAACGCTCGCGGGTCCCGAGAACGGGCGACAAACACGCCCACCTTGGCGTTTTCCCTGGAGGCCATCAGGTCCACGTCCGGAGTCCCCCACCGCTGGCAAATCTGCTGAAAGACATCGGGGTGCAGAGACCATTCCCCGGCCGCGATCCCCTGCCGGCTCAGGAAATCTGCTGCCCAATTTTCCACGCCTGGTGTGTGAACCGCTGAAATCATCGAGTGGTTCCTCTCGGCCCAGTGGAGTACATGCTCTATCTCGCGCCTCCCTGGTGATTCACGTATGCTACTGCCGTGACGTTGTCTGACTGAATCCGGACCGGGCGCCCTATCAGCAAGTGCTGAAACTGCTGCAGTGCCAACCGCACTGCTCGAATCTCCAACAAGTTGATTGGGAGACGCGCCTCTTGAGGCGACCATTGCCCCTGGGCCGTGTGGTGGCGGAAGATTGCCCCCCAACCGAAAAGACTTGCATCGGTCGTGATCACTAACCACTGATCCGGGGGAAAGGGCCTCCCATGACGGAGAGAGGAGTCTCGCGTCCACCATTGAAGCGCCCTTCGGACCTGAGAGGACAACCTGCACTGATGATCGAGCGAGAACGGACTTTTGTCCCATGTCGCTAAGAGAGCATGCTGCAGGGGACGGAGATGAAATTGCACAAACGGAATTGCTTCCATCGCCGCCACCATCTTCCCTAGAACCCTCATCCCAAACCGAATGGTGTAGGGCCCCGGCTGTTGAAGGGTTTGAACTCCCTGTCGAAGTGCCCGAGCCTTGTCCTGAGGGAGAATCACCAACCCTCGGGAAGTATCGAAAATCATCCCTAGAAACAGAATCCTCTGGGCTGGAGTAAGGGCTGATTTCTTCCCGTTGACCAACCATCCTAGGCGAGCTAGGGTATCCAGAGTGATGCTGACAATCGCCTCGCAAGCTTGGAAGGACGGACCCTTTACCAGGAGGTCGTCCAGGTACGGCAAAACCACTATGCCCCGAGAATGTAGAGTGGCCATAACGACCGCCATCACTTTCGTGAATATCCTGGGGGCCGTGGCCAACCCGAAAGGTAGGGCCACAAACTGGAAATGTCGCCCATCGATTGCGAACCGCAGGAATTTTTGATGCGGGGGAAAAATAGGGATGTGCAGGTAGGCATCCTGGATATCGATGGAGGCCAAATATTCTCCCTGCTCCATGGACGCTATGACCGACCGGAGAGATTCCATGCGGAAATGCCTGACCCTGATGAACCTGTTCAGGAGCTTTAAGTCCAGAACCGGTCTCACTGTTCCATCCTTCTTGGGTACCGCGAACAGGTTGGAATAAAAACCCCGGGTTTTTTCGCCCTCTGGTACAGGGACAATGACCTCGTTGCGCTGCAGCACCTCGATGGCCTCTAGCAAAGCCTGTGCCCGAACTTCCGTCTTGGGAAGCCGAGAAAGAAAAAATCGTTTTGGCGGATCCCTGATGAATTCTATTTTGTACCCGGAAGACACTAATTCTGCCACCCATGCGTCGCGCACCACTGCGACCCAGATGTGGCAGAACCTGAGCAGACGTCCGCCTACCCTGCTGTCCCCGGGTACTGGATGTTTCGAGTCATTTTGTTGAGGTCCTTTGAGACCTGGCCCCCTTGATCTGGGCGGCCGGCCCCGCATCCTACCCAAGGGGTTGGCCTTGTACGTAACCTGACGCTCCTTGTCTTGACCATAGCGAGCTGGGATGGAGGTACTGGCCGCTGCCATCCACCCTGGGGTACGAAATGCTCGAAAGCGCGTCTGCGGCTGATGAAACGGCACTTTACTCCTCTGTTGTGGAAGAAAGCTGCTTTTTCCCCCCGTGGCGTCTGAAATAAGCTTATCCAATTTCTCCCCAAATAACCGGTCCCCCTGAAAGGGCAGAGAAGTCAACGATTTTTTAGAGATTGAATCAGCCCGCCACAGCCTTAACCATAAGGCTCTCCTAATGGCGATTGCGTTTGCCGCCGCTAGTGCTGCGCCATTAGCCGCATCTAAAGATGCACTAATTAAATAGTCCCCTGCCATTGCGATCTGACTTGCTATCTCACCTACTTCTGTCGGCAATCCTCTATCCTGCAGGATCTTGTTTAAAGAATCCGACCATGACATCATGGCCTTGGCTACCCATGTTGCTGCAAAAGAAGGAAAGAGTGCTGATCCTGATGCCTCATACACCGAGCGGGCTAACCCCTCTATGAGTTGATCCGTGGGGTCCTTAATGGCGGAACCACTGGGAACTGACAACAGGGATCTTGAGGCTAGACGAGACACTGGGGGATCCACTACCGGGGATTCCGCCCATTTTTTACAGAGTTCTGATGCGAACGGATACCTCGCTTCTAGCGTTTTTTGTCCCGAAAAACGCTTATCTGGAGGTTCCCTGTGCCGCTGCACAATGTCTTCAAACTCAGGATGAGTGCTAAACACTCTATGTGGTCTCCTGGCCTTTTTAAAAGACACCTTATGACCTGCCGCTGGGGAGACATCATCCTCAATCCCCAGAGTCTGATTGACAGCTTCAATAAGACTGTCTACCGTCTCCCGACACCCCGGTATATCCAGGTTCAAGGATTCTTCTATGTCGTCACCTGAACTCTGCTCTCCCCCGGAAAAAGGTGACGGTGAGCGTGATGCCACACTCGCGGATGCTGACGCACCGGAGGGGACTGGAGACACAGTATGGGTTCTTCTCCTGTGTGTGTGCCTAGAGAGTGTGCGGCCCCTGCAGGCCGGAGGCTCCTGTGAGGTGGACGATCCCTCTCAAACAAGCGAGCCGTCGTCTCTACCCTTATCCGGGGCCTGAAGGGTCTCAATCGCTTTCGTAAGTGAAACCATGGACCTAGATAGTGATAACGCCCATTCCGGGGGATCCAGACCCCTGGGCTCTGTCGCAGGGGAGGGCTCCTGGGCGCGTTCGGAGTCGCAGGCTTCACATAATTTAATAGTCTGTGCACGTGGGAACATAACCCCACAGGAAACGCATGCGGCATAAAGGAACGTGTGCGTTTTCCCTTTTCCAGACATAATGACGCTTACTCCTATCACAAGTTAAAGGGGAAAGGAGGAGGAGGGCAACCTTTAAATGTACCCGCGCAGTTCCAGGACGGGGGTCGCACTTACCCTGCTCCTGTGTGCCCCCCTTCCAGCGTGACTCCTTGCCTCTGGGTAGGTCACCCGCGCTGTTTCCAGATGCGGCCTACCCTGCTCTGAAGCCGGGGCCTTGATTTAAACCAGCGCCCACCCTAGGCCACCGGGGGACGGCGCCGCTACGCCGGGAGGCGGCGCCGACCGTGACGCCGTGCGGCGGCGCCCGCTTTCGTAAGTGAAAGTATAGGACGCCGCGTCCGGGGGCGGGACCCTCCACCGGCACCCAGGCCGAAACCGCGGCTACCAACACGGCTTGACACTCACCCCCCGACGGCGCACAGGCCCGCGGGGACCTACTACCCCGGCTGCAGGTACTCTGAGGCGGGAGGCGGGAGGCGGGGGGAGGTCGAGGGGATCCCTGGCTCCTACTCGCTGCCCAGAGCCCTCCCAAGCTGCATACCTTACCGGGGTATTTGCTCTCTGGACGGTGCAGGCACCCTAGCTCCGTCTGCCCTGCAGGGGCGAGGAGAGGGACCGTCCGCCGCCTTGCAGCACCGCCGTTGACTCAACCTCTGTCCTGTGTCCTTGTGTGTACCACATTGAGCATGGAGAAAAGTAAGAAGACCAAAGAACTGTCTGAGGACTTGAGAAACCAAATTATGAGGAAGCATGAGCAATCTCAAGGCTACAAGTCCATCTCCAAAGACCTGAATGTTCCTGTGTCTACCGTGTGCAGTGTCTTCAAGAAGTTTAAAGCCCATGGCACTGTGGCTAACCTCCCTAGATGTGGACGGAAAAGAAAAATTGACAAGAGATTTCAGCGCAAGATTGTGCGGATGTTGGATAAAGAACCTCGACTAACATGCAAACAAGTTCAAGCTGCCCTGCAGTCCGGGGGTACAACAGTGTCAACCCGTACTATCCGTCGGCGTCTGAATGAAAAGGGACTGTACGGTAGGAGACCCAGGAAGACCCCACTTCTTACCCCGAGACATAAAAAAGCCAGGATGGAGTATGCCAAAACTTACCTGAAAAAGCCTAAAACGTTTTGGAAGAATGTTCTCTGGTCAGATGAGACAAAAGTAGAGCTTGTTGGGCAAAGGCATCAACATAGAGTTTACAGGAGAAAAAGAGGCATTCAAAGAAAAGAACACGGTCCCTACAGTCAAACATGGCGGAGGTTCCCTGATGTTTTGGGATTGCTTTGCTGCCTCTGGCACTGAACTGCTTGACCGTGTGCATGGCATTATGAAGTCTGAAGACTACCAACAAATTTTGCAGCATAATGTAGGGCCCAGTGTGAGAAAGGTCATGTGTCTTCCAGCAGGACAATGACCCAAAACACACTTCAAAAAGCACTAGAAAATGGTTTGAGAGAAAGCACTGGAGACTTCTAAGGTGGCCAGCAATGAGTCCAGACCTGAATCCCATAAAACACCTGTGGAGAGATCTAAAAATGGCAGTTTGGAGAAGGCACCCTTCAAATATCAGGGACCTGGAGCAGTTTGCCAAAGAAGAATGGTCTAAAATTTCAGCAGAGCATTGTAAGAAACTCATTGATGGTTACCGGAAGCGGTTGGTCGCAGTTATTTTGGCTAAAGGTTGTGCAACCAAGTATTAGGCTGAGGGTGCCAATACTTTTGTCTGGCCCATTTTTGGAGTTTTGTGTGAAATGATCAATGTTTTGCTTTTTGCTTCATTCTCTTTTGTGTTTTTTAATTTAAGACAAATTAAATGAAGATAATGATACCAAAGAATTTGTGTTTGCAATCATTTTCAGGAAGAAACTGAGTATTATCTGACAGAATTGCAGGGGTGTCAACACTTTTGGCCACAACTGTACTTTAAAAAGGGGAAAAATGCAATATGAACTCAGCCCTTCATCTAAATTAATGAATCAAAAATTAGAGAACATTTACTTACTGACATAATCATACCGCGATCATGACAAAGAAAACAGAAAAGAAAAACAGTAATAAGAGCGAACACATGCATATAGTAAGCGCACTCATTCCTTGTACGTGGACTCTCGTGTCTGCAATTTACATCCATGAAGGTTCACATATTCGTGTAAACTTGGGGCTTATTCAGACGGACAGATTTTTTTTCTCCATCTTCTCCTCATATGAGAATTGGATCCCACTATGACGACACTCTGATCAGTGTGATTACTATAGTAGAATTGACCCAATTTCATACAGAAAGATAGAGAAAATACACTTGTGTGACCCCAGTCTTAAACGGAGACACTATGCACAGAAATTGGCCAATTAGTGTGCACTCATCCGCCACCAACAAGGCGACCCCTTTACATGAGAGCCCACACTATCTCATTCCTCTTAATTAACCCTACAAAAATCAACCTGAGCAATCAAAAAAAGTACAAATATACGTCTTAAGAAAAACAGAAAAACAAAACTAAATTACATACTAAACCAATAATCTAAATATAAAAAATACCAATAAATCAATAACTGAATATGTATATATCTGAATTAATAATCAGAAAAAAAAATTCAGACAGATCCCTAACTTAAACAATTTAAACAAAAAAACACCAATAAAACATGAGAAGATAAATGACAGTCTGTAATAAGGTCAACACAAAATAATTCACAGGGTTACATTTAGGTGCCAGCACAGAGCCTTTAGCAATGAATTAACCACAATTATTCCAGTACATCAGTAATAAATGGCCCATTACTTAATTAACAATAATTAAATAAAATATTGTAGGTGCAGATACTATCCAAAAATAATCCAATTAAAATCATCTAAAGAAAAATTAGAGCTTATTATATTACCTGATGATGTAGTAACAAAAGGTGTGACCCCTCTTTTGTATACAACACCTTGGCCAGTGTTTAGCCATCTTCGTCAGGAGTTGACCTGTGATTTTTATTGGATTACATTTGTCCAGGATTTGCTGGCACATGATATAACCATTTAAAGGGGTTATTCAGGAGTATTTTATTTTTTACTACAGGCCTAAGAACAGGAGGGCAGATGCTAACTATCTGCATGTGGTGCTCAGTGCGTAACCGTATCTCTGCCGTAACGGAGCGGTCACAAACCGCTCCAGCAGGCGATTCAGTGGCTTCCACGAGCATCACGTCCAGGCTGCTCTGCTGACAGAGCGTGACTGCCTATGTCATGCTGATAGACAATCGGCTCCCCACTGCCTAACTGCGGGGAGCTGGTTGTCGATCAGCATGAAGCCAGCAATCATGCCCCATTGACAGCAGCGTGAAAGCAAAAAGCAGCTTTGTTGATGTGGAGCCGAGGAATTACCGCCATGAGCAGTTGGTGTCCAAGTAAAACAGGTAGGTAGTTACCTGTGTTAGCAACTACTGTATCTACCTGTTAGTTCTTAGACCCATAGCAAAAAAAAATACATTATATATATATATATATTTTTTTTTTTTTATATAATCTGTGTTTGGTTATTAGATTATTGGTTCAATGTCACACGTACATCTCCTGGGCCTAAACCTAAAAATATAAAGGAAAGGTAGGTTCCAGAACTTACTAAAAACAGCTTTAGACAGGTGAGAAAAAGTGTCTTCAGCCCAATATGGGGCAGCAAATATATTTCGGTAAGTCTGATGATGTGGGTTTCTTTGTTGCTCGCAGATGGGTTCGCACAAATTGTCAACTTACTTGATGAGGACCTTTATTTTTAAGGCTATGTCCACACGCTGCGGTTTTTGCTGCGGTTTTGGCCGCTGCGGATCTGCAGCAGTTCTGCAGTGTACAGTAGCATGTAAGTCTATGTGATCTACATTCTGCTGTGCACACGCTGCGGATTTTTAACTGCGGAAAAGCTGCGATTTTGAATCCGTAGAAATAAATGACATGTCACTTCTTTTCTGCGGATTCTGCTGCGGTTTACCATCTCCTCCATTGTAGAGGTGATAAACCGCAAGGGAAAACCGCATGCCAATCCGCAGGTCATTTTACCTGTGGTTCCGCAGATACAAATCCGCAGACCAATCCGCAGCGTGTGCACATAGCCTTAGTATTTTATAAACCAGTAGTTACACATTTGTGTCTTCAATGTCCCCATATACCTTCGTGCGCTCAGTGCAGTTGTGTCTGTCTGTAAACCGTGTTATGGCGGCAATTCTGGGTCTGCATATAGGTCAAGAGACCCATGGTCTGGAATTGTGGCTGTAAAAGACCAGGAAATACAAATGACAAAAAACTGACTAGTGTGAATAGGTGCATACCAGGAGGAGTTACCTCCATATACAAAAAAAAGGTTGCACTCTCATGCTAAAGCATGTCAATGTGAAATATATGAAATATAAATAGCAATACGGCTTTTCAGGAAATGCAACCGCTCTGCGGTGGTGTAAAAAGGTCTTAACCCCTTAGTGACCGAGCCAAATTTTGACCTTAAACACCAGGCCAAATTTTGCAATTCTGACCATTGTCACTTTATGAGGTTATAACTCTGTAACGCTTAAATGGACCCCACTGATTCTGAGACCGTTTTTTACAGTTTTTTTTACATATTGTACTTCATGTTAGTGGTAAAAAAAAATTCGACATGACTTGCTCTTATTTATGAAAAACCGGAAATTCAGCAATTTTCAAACTTTCTATTTTTGTGCGCTTAAGTCAGTTATGTTACACAAAATAGTTAATAAATAACATTTTCCACATGTCCACTTTACATCATCAACAATTTTGGAAACATAATATTATTTTGCTAGGCAGTAATAAGGGTTAAAATTTGACCAACGATTTCTCATTTTTCCCAACAATTACAAAACCATTGTTTTTTAGGGACCACATCACATTTGAATTCCCTTTGAGGGGTCCATATGACAGAAAATACTCAAAAATGACATTTTAAAAACCGCACCCCTCAAACCCACATTCAAGAAGATTACTGACCCTTCAGTTGCTTCACATGAACTGAAGCAATGTAGAAGGAAAATTTTTTTACTGTTGATCCAAACTTTTTCTTTTTCACAAGGGTAACAGGAGAAAATGTACGACATAATTTCTTGTGCAATTTCTCCTGAGCATGCCAATACCCCATTTGTGGTGGAAATCT
The DNA here is from genome assembly GCF_039654945.1 of Dendrobates tinctorius. Lineage (NCBI taxonomy): Eukaryota > Metazoa > Chordata > Amphibia > Anura > Dendrobatidae > Dendrobates > Dendrobates tinctorius. Next base: position 13,661,785 of record NW_027361872.1, read on the forward strand.
ACTGTTTGGGCGCATGGCAGAGCTCTTAAGGGAAGGAGCGCCATTTGACTTTTTGAATGTGAAATCTGCTGGAATACCTACTGGACGCCATGTTGCGTTTGGAGAGCCCCTGATGTGCCTAAACAATGGAAACCCCCCCCATAAGTGACACCAATTTGGAAATCCCACCTCTCATTGATTTTATCCAGGGGTATAGTGAGCATTTTGAACACAAAGGTACGACGCAATTTGGTAACATTAGGTTGTCATATTGAATATGTCGTCATTAGTGTTGAGCGCAAGTGCTCGCTATTCTAGTTTGCATCTGGTGCTCGGGATGCACCAAATATCACAGGTGTCTGAGTACCATGTTTACACAGTCTTACACAGTCAAGATAAAGCCTCCAAAACAAGCACAGATCCGATATGTAGTAAGTCGATTTAAGTTCACTTACGTTTATCCTAGCTTAGTAATGAATGGGATGTGGGTTCGTACAAATGATCGCTCGCATGATCTTTGGATCCCTCCTCCTGTCCATACATGTTACACTATTGACAGCAGTACATTCCGGTTTACATGACCAACAATCATATTTAGTATGCCCACATGAATGTTTAGATTACCGACAACCTAGCATTTTCTCATTTGATCACTGAGCAGAATTACACTTGGCAATGATAAGGAACAAATGTTTTTTTCTTTACACCAAACTACTATTGTTCGCTGGCATGAGTAAAGTTTGGTGGTGCTTAACAGCTGCTCGCCCACCTCCACTACAGAGAAGTAATACGGAAATGTAGCTGAACTAGAGAGCACAGCGGGGGGTATACACCGGCAGGGCAATATAACATCGCTCAGATGGCATCACTGCGGATGGCACGCAGCATCACGCCACATTATACTATAACAGAGCCAAGATTATTAAATGGTTTCTAATCTAAAATAAGACAAAAATGTATTTTAAAAGAAAGAAAATTCACTCACCAGTGAGGGGGATTCGCTCTTACTATAAAACTTCTGTTACCAAAAAGCAGCCAAGACCCCGATATATCATTACACAAGCTGGAGGTTCCTGCCCAGCCGAGCATTGACGCCATTGACAGGACTGCAACCCTATCTGAAGGGCTATTGTGCGACTGATGTAATGAGTCTGTAATTACCTTATTAATAATGTAGAAATCTATCACTTTGCTTACGACGACCTTACATTAACATTCCAATTATGTATATACGTATAAATCAGCTCAAATGAGGTCCAACAAGTGTGGGAGCGAACACTTGGGAGAATCAGATGGTGAAGAGGATACGCACTCATGTGTCAGCCAAGCTTTAAAGAAAATCCAAGAGTTTCAACCTTTTTAGTGGTGCCCTTAGCTTTTTTGCAGGGCGTTTTTCATTGTTTACAAATGGCTTCAAGGTTTTTGCATTTTTTTTTTCAACACACTTTTGCTGCATTTTTTACCCTAGAAACTACCCAAACAGAAAACAGCAGTCAAAGTTCCATAAAATACAAAATTTATTGGATAATATTTAAAAAAAATTATTGTAAAGGACATACAGTGCATGGCTGGGGAGAGACAGAAAATATGACATCATGGTCAAAAGGACCAGCCAAACTGCAAGCACCGCATCAGGGAGTAAAAATATGTAGGATGTAAGCAGATTACCGATAATCAGTCAGGGAAGAAATAACAACCATTTATGGCAAGGAGTGTACAAAGACATCACCATGTAGCCAAAGGCTACTGCCCTTTCAAATAAAAGAATACCCTGACCATAGAGTGTACTCAATATACATAACTGATGCTATGTAAAGCATCAAAGATGGAAGCTAATAGCTACATTCCTGTACCTAGAAGCAGTGGTGGCAGTGAGGTCGATCCAGTCCCCGACGCGCGTTTCGGAGCCTAGAGGACTCCCCTGAGGAAGGAGTCCTCTAGGTGATGTCTTTGTACACTCCTTGCCATAAATGGTTTTAAATATTATCCAATAAATTTTGTATTTTATGGAATTTTGACTGCTGTTTTCTGTTTGGGTAGTTTCTATTAAATGTGCAGTGTTCCTTACATTGTTTAGTCTTAAATATGTGGATCATGATATACAATATATATTGATCATTTTTCCATGGCCGTTTAATCACTGATTATCCGGCCTCCACATTAATATGTCTTCTACCTATTCATTCTATTTTTTACCCTAGGCTTCTCTATAACACTTAGAAAATGTCTAATAAAACACTATGCTATAAAAAAGCCCTGAAAAAACATAACGGGGGAGGGAAGGTCTAGAGAACCACAATATTAGGTCTTTGCAATGTATTATTTGTTTTATTATTTTGTATTATTCTTTCTGATCAGTTCCTGGTAATTTTTTATAGATACATTTTTTTTCTAATGACTACAAAGAACTGCTAAAATAGTCCAAGAAAAGTAAAGTGGATCGGCACTTACGAAAAATACAGTAGATAAAATCTTCAAATTTTATTCCATAAGTATTAATGTGAACCTGTCAGCAAAATTGTGCACAGTAACCTACTGAAAATAAAGATTAAACAACAACCACAAGACGGATTTCATCACCAGGTATCATTGTAATCAGTATAATGGCGCCAACCTGACACTGTCTGTAGGTTACTCAGCACAATCCTGCTGACAGGTTCCCTTTATGCAATTAAAATCCACATGATGGTGATAGTGTCAAAAATGCGTCAGTGTTTTTTTTTCTATCAACAACGTGGATTTTAATTGTTTGATACTTATGGAATAAAATTTGAAGATTTTATGTATTTTTTTAGATGTGCCGATCAACTATACTTTTCTTGGAAAATTTCCTCAAGATCAGTGGTATTTTAAATGGCACCCAATGCGCATAGAGAACAGATTTGGTCATTCACTGCACAGTGAGCAATTTACAGTGGGTACAGAAAGTATTCAGACCCCTTTACATTTTTCACTCTTTGTTTCATTGCAGCCATTTGGTAAATTCAAAAAAGTTCATTTTTTTCTCATTAATGTACACTCTGCACCCCATCTTGCCTGAAAAAAAAAAAAACAGAAATTTAGAAATTTTTGCAAATTTATTAAAAAAGAAAAACTGAAATGGACACCAACTCCTCAACTCTGATGCCCAGTACATCATAGTGCCCAGCTCGAGCATCTGTAGTCACGCACTCCGAAAATTAGTCGAGCTGTCATCGCTACAGAAACGGTAAACATGTGGACGCTAAATGTGGCTTAGGCCCATTGGGGCTCAGAAGGGACAGGGCTGTGGAGTCGGAGTCGTGGAGTCGGAGTTAGTTTTGGTTGGAGTCGGAGTCGATAGAAATGTACCGACTCCGACTCCAGCTTTAAAAAAAATGCATTAACATTTCATAATTGAACTTTCATATGAATTTTATAAATGTTACTCAAATATATATGTTCTATCAAACTATGAACAACAGTGATAAGCAGTTCTGCTGGAGATAAGAGACATTTCTTACTTCTTGTGTGTCACTGTTCTCCACTGCCCTTATCTAATCTTATACTTGGTTAACCTCATGCTGCCCCAACCCCCCTACTTACAATGTATGAAACTGAAAGTGAAAATGTGTTGCAAATTCTTAGTAGTAAAGCTCCTCCTCTAGACTAGATCATACTAGGTGTGCGTCTTCCAAGCATCTCACAGCTGCCTGCTACTCAGAAGAAGTATTATCCTTTCAACAAACTTTGCATCAGTTAACTGTGAGTACATGTGGAATAATAACAGTATTACTGACCACTATATCAGTTGTACGACCTGGCAATAATTTTGTACAATTGTTTTTAGGAAAAACAATTGTCATTTGGATTGTGAATAAAACATTATGTCTGCCAGTGTATGACAAATGATCCAGACGAAAACAAATGCTGTGAAGCCAAGATGAGTGCATATTCAGGCAAAGATAAAAATGCTCCTACCAAAGCTTCTAATCTAAAGAGACATTTACAGCGCTTTCATCCAGAAGTACTGAAAGCAGTGGATGAGAAAGACTGCATCCAAACCAATGAACCAGTGCCCAGCTCTTCCAGCCAAACAAAGGAGCAGAGAACTTTGCAGCCATCAGTTGCAAGATATTTTGTCAGTGACAAAGTTACTGTGACAATGACAGTAGATACATTTAAAAAACAGATCATAGAGCTTGTTGTAAAGGATAGTGTGCCTATTTAATTATTTTCACGACCAGCTTTTATGTATCTGAATGGGGAAATGGCCCGCAAGCTTGGTGTTTCTCTGGAGAGAGAGAGTATTAGAAAATTAGTAATCGAAGAAGCTTTTAAACAAAAGGAAGAACTTAAAAAAACTCTCAAGGGACGCTTTCTGTTTCTTAAAATGGATGCCTGCACACGTCACAGAGTGAACTATTTTGCCATCAATGTCCGATTTGTTTGTGACAAAAATGAAATAGTTACCAAGACATTGGCAGTAAAAGACACCAAAGCTCATCACACCAGTGAGTTTCTCCAGGTCTTGGTGGAAAAGGTTCTTCAAGACTATGAACTTAAAAAAGAGCAAGTTCTTTCTGTCGTAACTGACAATGCTTCAAATATGATAAGTACTATTAAGCTAATGAATGAGAGTAATGATGGTGACCAGCAGCTAGAAGAACATTCTGGGTCCACAGACACAGAAATGTTTGAAATAGAGGAACACAGTATTGTAACTGAGGAGCAAACTGAAGTTGCTTCAGATGAACAGCAACATGATAGTTTAGATGATCTTGTTGAAACTGTGTCAATATGTTCTTTCATTCATCACATGCGCTGTGTTGTGCATACGCTACAGCTGGCTATAAGAGACAGTCTGCAAGAAGGACATGCTGCTGCACTGATTGGCAAGGTGAGAAAATTGGCTACTGTTGCCAGAACCCCTAAAGTTGACTCAATTTTGAAGAGACGTGCTGGAAAAGGGGCAATTATTGATCAAGCCACACGATGGGGCAGTACTTAATGATTCAGCGCTTGGTTGAACTGAAAACCTTTCTTGTAGACATGGCTAACCCTCAACTGACGCTAAATGAAAGTCAGTGGAATCAGGTGACTGAGCTGGAAAAATTGCTAGAGCACCCATTTACAGTGACTAAAAAATTACAAGCAGAGGACTTAACTCCAGGTATTTTCTTAAAGGAGTGGAAGAACCTGATGTTTCGCCTGTCCCAAAGAGGAGGGTTAATTGCAAGTGGCATTGCTACATCAATGAAACGGAGAGAGGAGCTACTATTACAAAATAACATTCTTTTGGCAGCTGTTTATGTAGACCCAATGCATCGGATTCTTCTAGATGATCAACAGCTAAGTAAAGGAAAAGAAGCTCTGTTTGAAATAGCAGTAAGGATGAAAGGGTTGCAGAACAGTCAGGAGGAACAAGAAGAATTTGGTCATCCTGCCACATCTTCACCCTCATCATCAACTGATGAAGAATTTAATTTCGAAAAATATTTGGATCACAAGGACCGTGCAAAGCGTTCCCGCATAGAAGAGTCACCCCCATCAAGGAACACAGCCAGTACATTTCAGCAGAATTTTTCATGTGCACTAAAAGAAATTGAGAAATTTGACCGTTCATCAAAAATAACAGTACAACAAGCGATTCCTCTGTATCCTGACATTGTCAGAGATGTTGCCCGAGTGGTTACTGCTTTGCCACCAACACAAGTTAGTGTAGAGAGGTTGTTCTCTGCTCTCAAAATAATTAGATCAGATTTGAGGGCATCCATGAAGGAGGATCTGACAGAGGCAATACTTTTTCTGAGGACAAATTTATAGATTTCTTCTTATTAACTGCATAAAAGTGTTTATTGCATATTTACTTACAGTTTAGAAAAGTTTATAAAAGTTATTTGCTATATTCTAATTGTATTCTAATAAATGTAGTTTTTGCTCTAAGTGGTCTGATTACTTATATGATGGTGAGAAACTGAATAAGCACGATGTTTAATATTTTACAACAGTAAATTTGTTGTTATGAATTGGCCATTTATGAAGGAGTCGGAGTCGGAGCCGGAGTCGGAGCCTGATAAAATCCAGGAGTCGGAGTCGCAACTGTGGCTTACCGACTCCACAGCCCTGAGAAGGGAGGGGGGGTATTTGGATTTGGGAGCACAGAATTTTCTGGATTTCTTTTGGGGGGGGGGGGCGAGGAGCCATTTCGCTTTTCCAGAACCTGTGTGTTACCAGTAATGTGGAAGTACCTTATATTTCCATTAACAGATGACGAACCTGAGTGGGGGCTTGCTTTTTTATGGACTGAGTTGAACCTTTTATTGGGAACATTTTACATAATTTGGATCACATTTCTCCTGTGCTCTACGCTGAGCACTTACATAGGCATTTCCATCTAAATCTCTGAGTGGCGCGATTCAGATGAAAACCCCGAGGGAGCCACTCACTATAATGAGGCAGCAGAGTTACTCTGGACTCCGCCTGGACCCCGACTTGTACTTCTTTTCAGAGGTGCATAAAACTGTAGCAGACAGTGCTTTTCTGCACGCCCAAAAAGATGGACACCAGCGGAACAAAGGCCAGACAGCGTCCACAGTGCCTCCATCTGCCTCATTATTGGGACTCTTCTGCCGGGGGTTCCATATGAATCCAGTATTGCAGAGATTTACATGGAAACCCCAATATATGCACTCAGTGGCAGAGCGCAGAGTAAATATGAGCAGAGCCCCACACTTTGGAAGGCAGAATGAACAAATCAACAGCAGGTGAAGAATTGGTTTTATTTATATTTTACGCCGTTCCTCGTGCGGTATAAGTGATTAGCAGATTTATGTTCTTTGTATGCTTTGCAGCTTTTACACAATAAAAACAATTTCATGAAAAAATTTGTGCATCACTTTATTCTGAGTGCTATAGCTTTTTCACGTCTCCGCTGATGGAGCTGTATGGTGGCTTGTTTTTCACAACACAAGATGATGTTTTCAGTGGTACCATTTGTATTTACATTTGACTTTCTGATTGTGTTTATTCCACTTATTTGGCAGCATGATGAAAAAGCATTGTTTTCTGACAATTTTTTTTACATGGTGTTCACAGAAGGGGTTAACTCGTGGGACAGATGTATAGATCGGGTCATTCTGGAAGCGGCGATAACAAATATGTGTACTTTATTTGCTTATTTTTGTTTTTACATTAAACCTATGTATTTATTGGTAAAATATTTTCATTTTTTTGTGATTTTTTTTAAATAACTTTACAATATTTAAAAACTATATTTTTTTTACCTTGTCCCTCTAAGGGTCTACAAGTTTTACTGCCCTGATCGCTGATCTAATACTATGCAGTACTTTTGCATTGCAGGGCGTTAGATCGGGCAATCGCACACATGGAGGTGTATCAGCTGCTCTCAGCAGGGATTTACAGGCCACCGTTCCTGGGTGACCCTGAAGCCATCTTTTGGCCAGGGGTCACCATGGAGCGCATAGGCATAACGCAAATGTGATCGCGTTGTGCTGATCGGAGAAAAGAGGGCGCTCCCGAACACCTGGGCTTAGTTAGAAGAGTCACTCTGTTCTGACTGTCATGATCTCAGTGCGGGTTTGACTCGCACACGTGGGGTTAATGTATGGAACCAGTACTGATGACTGGCATTTCTGGGGTTAAAGGTTGTGATCCCGGTGCAGGCTTACCTGCACACCTGGGGCTATGATTGTGGCCTCTCCCTGGTTCTGGGGGAGGCTTCTTATAGCCTCAGGACGCTCCCATCCCTGTCAGTTATACTTTCGCCCTTGGCATTGTGTGGTGACCCCTGAGTGTGTTTGTGCTGTGTTCTGGTTACTTGATTCTCTGTGTATGACTCGGTCTGTTTCCTGGATATCGCTTTGGATTCTGCCTGGTACCTCCTATGTCTGTTTGGTTTTGATCTCTGCTTGGCCCTGATTATCCGCTCTGTCTCATCCCTGGTACTGTACTGTGATCCTGTGTATGACCTTTGGCTTTGTCTGATCTCCCGTCTGTTTATCCCTCCTGTACCTCGTTTAGCACTGCTTCTGTACTCAGGACACGCGCACTGGCTCTATGAGCAAGTGTAGTGCGGTGTCTCTGACAAAAATATCCTTAACAAAGTTCTGAAACACGGCAGGTGCGTTACTGTGTCCGAACGGCATTACCAGGTACGAAAAGAAAGCACATGGCCTGAGGTTGGTTAGAGTGGCAGGCCCTTGGGACAACACCGCCCCCACCCCCACCCCCACCTCAGAGGCGTCCACTTCCACGACGAATGGTTTGGACGGATCTGGCTGCACTAACACAGGAGCAGACATAAAACATCTTTTCAGCGTTGCAAAGGCCTCTTTTGCGAGCGAGGACCAATTTCTCACATCCGCACCTTTGCATGTAAGATCCGTGAGAGGTTTGACCACTTGCGAAAACCCCCGGATAAATTTGCGGTAATAATTGGCGAACCCCAAGAAGCGCTGAAGACCCTTAAGATCTCGGGGTTGCACCCAATCCGCAATGGCCTGCACCTTCTTGGGGTCCATGCGAAAACCCTCACCGGATACAATTAACCCCAAAAAGGACAACTCTTGTACACAGAATACACATTTCTCCAATTTGGCATACAAATGATTTTCTCTAAGCCTTTGGAGCACAGTTCGTACATTTTCCAAATGAGAATACTTGTCGGGGGAATATATCAAAATATCATCTAAGTAGATAACGACAAAACGACCAATGAGATCTGAGAATACCACGTTGATGAAATTTTGAAAATTTAGTCATGCCGTTTGGTCTTACCAACGCCCCTGCCATATTTCAGAATTTCATCAACGTGGTGTGATCCTGTGTATGACCTTTGGCTTTGTCTGACCTCCCGTCTGTTTATCCCTCCTGTACCTCGTTTAGCACTGCTTCTGTACTCAGGACACGCGCACTGGCTCTATGAGCAAGTGTAGTGCGGTGTCTCTGACACTGACAATCTCTTTAACCTACAGTCATGGCCAAAAGTTTTGAGAATGACACAAATATTAATTTTTTACAAAGTCTACTGCTTCATTTTTTCTAATGGCAATTTGCATGTACTCCAGAATGTTATAAAGAGTGATCAGCTTAACAGCAAGTGCTTGCAAAGTCAATATTTGCCTAGAAAATGAACTTTATCCCCCAAAACACATTTCAACATCATTGCAGCCCTGCCTTAAAAGGACCAGCTAACATCGTTTCAGTGATTGCTCCATTAACACAGATGTGGGTGTTGATGAGGACAGGGCTGGAGATCAATCTGTCATGATTAAGTAAGAATGACACCACTGGACACTTTAAAAGGATGCTGGTGCTTGGCATCATTGTTTCTCTTCTGTTAACCATGGTCATCTCTAAAGAAACACGTGCAGTCATCATTGCACTGCACAAAAATGGCCTAACAGGGAAGAGTATCACAGCTAGAAACATTGCACCTCAGTCAACAATCTATCGCATCATCAAGAACTTCAAGGAGAGAGGTTCCCTTGTTGCCAAAAAGGCTCCAGGGCGCCCAAGAAAGACCAGCAAGCGCCAGGACCGTCTCTTAAAAGTGTTTCAGCTGCGGATCGGGCTACCAGCAGTGCAGAGCTTGCTCAGGAATGGCAGCAGGCAGGTGTGAGTGCATCTGCACGCACTGTGAGGCGGAGACTCTTGGAGCAAGGCCTGGTCTCAAGGAGGGCAGCAAAGAAGCCACTTCTCTCCAGGAAAAACATCATGGACAGACTGATATTCTGCAAGAGGTACAGGGAGTGGACTGCTGAGGACTGGGGTAAAGTCATTTTCTCTGATGAATCCCCTTTTCGATTGTTTGGGACATCTGGAAAACGGCTTATTCGGAGAAGACCAGGTGAGCGCTACCACCAGTCTTGTCTCATGCCAACTGTCAAGCATCCTGAAACCATTCATGTGTGGGGTTGCTTCTCAGCCAAGGGAATGGGCTCTCTCTCAGTCTTGCCTAAAAACACAGCCATGAATAGAGAATGGTACCAGAATGTCCTCCAAGAGCAACTTCTCCCAACCGTCCAAGAGCAGTTTGGTGATTAACAATGCCTTTTTCAACATGATGGAGCACCTTGCCATAAAGCAAAGGTGATAACTAAATGGCTCAGGGAACAAAACATAGAGATTTTGGGACCATGGCCTGGAAACTCCCCAGATCTTAATCCCATTGAGAACTTGTGGTCAATCATCAATAGACGGGTGGACAAACAAAAACCTTCAAATTCAGACAAAATAAAAGCATTGATTTAGCAAGAATGGACTGCTATCAGTCAGGATTTGATCCAGAAGTTGATTGAGAGCATGCCAGGGAGAATTGCTGAGGTCCTGAAGAAGAAGGGTCAACACTGCAAATATTGACTTGCTGCATTAACTCATTCTAACTGTCAATATAACCTTTTGCTACTCATAATATGATTGCAATTATATTTCTGTATGTGATAAAAACATCTGACAAACACACATAAAAATCAGAGGCCAGCAGATAATGTGAAAATATAATATTTGTGTCATTCTCAAAACTTTTGGCCATGACTGTACATTCACTAAATTGGATCAGTGCATGATATCATCTCCCTGCTGTTGTGGAATGTGCAATCATAAGATGTCACAGGTGACAAGGCCCGATGGTTTAACCCCTTTCTGCCATATGACGTATTATCCTGTCCATGTGCCCTGGGACTTAATTCCCAGGGACGGGATAGTACGTCATAGCGATCAGCGGCGCCCACGTGGTGAGCGCCGCTGATTGCGGCCGGGTGTCAGCTGATTATCACAGCTGACACCAGGCACTATGTGTCAGGGGCGGTCACGGACCGCCCCCGACACGATAACCCCTGGCACACTGTGATCAAACACGATCGCAGTGTACCGGGGGTTTAGGGAAGCATCGGGAGGGAGAGGGCTCCCTCCGTGCTTCCCTGAGACCCCCACAGCAGCGCAATGTGCAGCGCTGCTGCGGGGGTCTCCTTCCCTGCAGGTCCCCGGATCCAAAATGGCAGCGGGGACCTTTGGGGGCCTGCAGGGAGCACGAGGGAGCCTTCTGCACTGCCTGTGACAGATCGCTGTCACATGACAGTCATGTCCCCCCTGGGACACTGTAATAAAGTTAAAGTTAAAAAAAAAAAAAACGTAAAAATAATTTCTAAAAAAAAAAAAATCACTAAATAATTTAAAAATAAAAATATTCCCTAATAAATTCATTTTTTGGAAAAATAAAAAAAAACAATAAAAGTACACATATTTGGTATCGCCGCGTCTGTAACGACCCGCCCTATAAAATTGTCCCATTAGTTAACCCCCTTAGCGAACCCATTAAAAAATAAAAAACAAAACTTTATCATCATACCGCCGAACAAAAAGTGCAATAACACGCGATCAAAAAGACTCATATAAATAACCATGGTACCGCTGAAAACGTCATCTTGTCCCGCAAAAGTTATAGCTCGAAGAATAAAGCGATGCAAAAATAATTATTTTTTATATAAAATTGTTTTCATTGCATAAAAGCGCCAAAACATAAAAAAAAGACATAAATGAGGCATCGCTGTAACCGTACAGACCTGAAGAATAAAACGGTGTAAACGCACCGCCCCAAAAGAAATTCATGAAATGCTGGTTTTTATTCATTCTGCATCCCAAAAATCGGAATAAAAAGCGATCAAAAAATGTCACGTGCCCGAAAATGGTACCATTAAAAGCGTCAACTCGTCCCGCAAAAATTAAGACCTCACATGACTCTGTGGGTCAAAATATGGAAAAATTATAGCTCTCAAAATGTGGTGATGCATAAACTATTTTTACAATAAAAAGCCTCTTTTAGCGTGTGACAGCTGCCAAATATAAATACCACCATAAATAGTAAATCAAACCTCCCGTTATCACCCCCTTAGTAAGGGAAAAATAAAACAATTAAAAAAATGTATTTATTTCCATTTTCCCATTAGGGTTAGGGCTAGGGGTGTGTTGGGGTTAGAGTTGGAGTTAGAATTGGGGGGTTTCCACTGTTTGGGCACATCAGGTGCTCTCCAAACGCAACATGGCGTCTGATCTCAATTCCAGCCAATTCTGCGTTGAAAAAGTCAAATGGTGCTCCTTTCCTTCCAAGCTCTGCCATTTGCCCAAACAGTGTTTTACCCCCACATATGGGGTATCAGCCTACTCAGGACAAATTGCAAAAACAACTTTTGGGGTCCAATTTCTCCTGTTACCCTTAGGAAAATAAAAAATTGGGGGCAAAAATATCATTTTTGTGGAAAAAAATATGATTTTTATAATTTTCACGCCCGGGCGTTATAAACTTCTGTGAAGCACTAGGGGGTTCAAAGTGCTCACCACACATCTAGATAAGTTCCTTAGGGGGTCTAGTTTCCAAAATGGGGTCACTTGTTGGGAGTTTCAACAGTTTAGGCACATCAGAGGCTCTCCAAACGCGACATGACACCCGCAGACCATTCCATCAAAGTCTGCATTCCAAAACGTCACTACTTCCCTTCCGAGCCCTGACATTTGCCCATACAGTAGTTTTCTCCCACATATGGGGTATCAGCGTACTCAGGACAAATTGGACAACAACTTTTAGGATCCAATTTCTCCTGTTACCATTGGGAAAATAAAAAAATTGGGGACTAAAAGATCATGTTTGTGGAAAAAATACTATTTTTTTATTTTCACGCCCGGGCGTTATAAACTTCTGTGAAGCACTGGAGGGGTCAAAGTGCTCACCACACATCTAGATAAGTTCCTTGGGCGGTCTAGTTTCCAAAATGGTGTCATTTGTGGGGGGTTTCCACTGTTTTGGTACTTCAGGGGCTTTCCAAACGGGACATGGTGTCCGATCTCAATCCCAGCCAAAAAAGTCAAATGGCGCTGCTTCCCTTCCGCGCTCTGCCATGCGCCCAAATAGTGGTTTACCCCCACATATGGGGTATCAGCGTACTCAGGACAAATTGCACAATAACTTTTGGGGTCCTGTTACCCTTGGAAAAATAAAAATTTAGGGTGAAAAGATTATTTTTTTGGAAAAAATATGATTTTTCAATTGTACGGCTGTACGTTATAAACTTCTGTGAAGCCCTTGGGGGTTCAAAGTTCTCACCACACATCTAGATAAGTTCCTTGGGGGGTCTAGTTTCCAAAATGGTGTCATTTGTGAGGGGGTTTCCACTGTTTAGGTACATCAGGGGCTCGCCAAACGTGACATGGGGTCCGATCTGAATTCCAGACAATTTTGCATTGAAAAAGTCAAACGGTGCTCCTTCCCTTCTGAGCTCTGCCATGCGCTGAACAGTGGGTCCCCCCCCCACATATCAGGTATCAGCGTACTCAGGACAAATTGCACAATAACTTTTGCAATCCAATTTCTCCTGTTACCCTTGGTAAAATAAAAAAAATTGGACCTGAAGTCATTTTCTTGAGAAAAAAAGTTAAATGTTCATTTTTTTTTAAACATTCAAAAAATTCCTGTGAAGCACCTGAAGGGTTAATAAACTTCTTGAATCTGGTTCTGAGCACCTTAAGGCTACTTTCACACATCAGGTTTTCGGCGTCAGGCGCGATCCGGCGTCGTGCCGGAATGCCGGATCCGGCAAATGTTTTGTAAAACCTGATGTGCCGGATCCGGTTTTCTGCCGGATCCGTCTTGTTCTTGACAGACAAAACCGGATCCGTCTCATCCGGTTCATCCGTTTTTTTATCCGTTTTTCGACGGATTACGCCGGATCCGGTTTTTAAAATTGACCCTTGTGGCCTTCCGAACGGGATTGGCTACTGGAAAACTATATATAGCATGTTCCTACAGCCCTTCTTTGACAGGTTGGAGAGGAGAAAGTGCAGGTTGGAGAGAAAAGCAAGTTACTGGCGAAGATGGATGTTGTGATGGGAAATATTTTGAAGAATTTGTCGGATTTTATAGCGGAGGCGAATCGTTTGAGGGTGATTGTTCTGGAGAAGGAGAGAGCGAGACAGCAGCGCATCAGGCATCGTAGACGACGTTTGTGGATCCACCCCATCACAGCCAAGAGAATGACGCGTGGGGTCTATTCTACACTCTGCATGGACCTTCGACGAAACCCGGATAAATTTTTTGGATATGTTAGGATGAAAATGGAGAATTTTGATTACTTGGTGGAGCACATTGCACACCTCATAAAAAAAGCGGACACCTATTGCCGCTTCTCTGTTTCACCCGCAGAGCGTCTGATGGTGACTTTAAGGTAAGCCACATTTATTGGATGTGATCGCATCAGAGCACACTTTCACTGCAATCTTGTTGGTGGTAGTTTGTATCTCCAAGTGTTATAGGTCAGTTTTGGTATGTAATGCTGTGATTTAAAACTGCAGAAACACCACCCACAGCCATGGAGTCTGGCCATGAGGAAGACAGCACATCTTCTGGGAGCCCTCCCTCGCATCGTCAGCGTTTGACGGTAAGTTTTTATTTCCAAAATCCATCATCTCTGTAATATATGTGTATTCATTGCCTTTTATTTCAAAACAGGAATCACAAGATGAAGAGGAGCTCCCAGAAGAAGAAGGAAGGGGTGGACAGACACTTGGAGTGGGCTCACAATTGGTAAGTTTTTTGCATCAAACGCAGAAACACAACATCACACTACACACAACACATAGAAAACAATGTTCTGCAGACCACACACAGCAGACAAATGCCTACATCCAAAGACATAACATTTTTTGTTTTCTTCTCTAGTCTTCCCAATCTGGTGCTCGGCCAAGAGGTCCTCGCAGTGCCTCCCAGGGTCGTCGGCGACAGCAACGCGGCGGTCACCAGCGTGTAAGTATAAATATTTTTGATGGTTTTTTTGCACTTTTTATTTCGTTTCTTTTGTGGAGGCTAATTATGTTATTTTTGTCTTTTTCTTTAACAGCCTTCACAGCGTGCTCCCGACTCTGACGGTGAGGATGGAGGGATTGATGTGGACCGCCTCATCGATCTCGTCAGAGAAAGGGAGCCGCTCTGGAATATGGCTGACCGCCGCCACGCTGACCTGATCGTTACCCAACGACTCTGGGAGGAAATCTGTTCGCTCCTTGTGGACCGCTGGGAGGACCTCGAAGCTCGGGCCCAGATTAAAGAGCGTAAGTATATACAGTACCGGTTGCTTGATTTAAACCAGTGTTTCCCGAACTCCAGTCCTCGTGGTCCCCACGGATCATGTGTTCAGGATTTCTATTTACTTTGGAAATCCTGAAAACATGACCCCTGGGGACCATGAGGACTGGAGTTTGGGAAACACTGATGTTGTATACTAACCACTTTGTCCTTTCTCGTTTCAGGGGAGAGAATTGTGAAGCGGTGGCGGTCTGTGAGTGTCATGTCGGACGCTGTTCACACCACAGCATCCGGCAGGCAGAGGTAGTTCCACCTCCAGCCACTATAGCCTCAGTGGCGCCGGCCTGATCTTCAGGCTCTCGGGGGTTAATCCTGCTGGAGACCAGGTTGGATGGTTAGTCACGCCCACGGTCTTTAAATAGTCATGCTGGCCTATGGGCGTCGCCGATTATAGCTTGTGTTTCATACCAAGTGGTTCCGGTCTGGAGTGGAGGTGTTCAAGAGAGAGAGATTCATATCTGGTGTCGTATGATCCGTCGTTATCCTTTCTCCTTCCCATATTTGTGTTTAGTTGTGCCCTGTTCACATTACTGTTTATTCCTGTGTGTGTGCGGCGCAGTGCAGTTTAAGTTCTCCCTGTCTGTCATTATTTGTGTGGGAGCTTTGGTGGTGACTTCTCACTGGGTGGAGGGTGGAGGGTTAAGTGCAGGGCTGAGCAGGAGATAAGGAAAGGTCGGAGGCTCAGGCATTTGCACCTTCAGCAAAAACCCTGGGTTGAGGGTCAGACAGGGTTTCCCCTAGTAAAGGGACACCACAGGGGCCCCGGGTCTTTCAGCCTTAGTTGAACTAAGCCCCCGTGACATTATAATCGGCCCACATTTTTTCAGGAGTCCATGGATCCATTAGATTCCATAACCCGCCAGTTGGCGGCGCTGTCCATACAGGTCTCCGAGTTGAATGGGGCAGTTCAGCAGCAGGGCCTGGTAGTAGCAAAGGTGCAAACGGCATCTGCAGGTATCGGTGCAGAGCCGAAGTTTCCGCTGCCAGAACGATTTTCAGGCGATCGCAGCAAATTTGTCGTATTTCGGGAGGCCTGCAAATTATACTTCCGCATGCGGCCAATATCCTCAGGTAATGAGGCCCAGCGAGTAGGGCTGGTGTTGTCATTACTGAGTGGTGACCCCCAAGCATGGGCATTTTCCTTACCACCTGACTCTGCTACATTTCATTCGGTCGATAATGTTTTTTCTGCCCTCGGGCTCATTTACGATGACCCTGACCGACTGGCTCTAGCGGAATCTAAAATCCGCGCCCTCCGCCAGGGGGAGCGCTTGGCAGAAGACTATTGTTCGGAATTTCGCCGCTGGGCTGTAGACACACAGTGGAATGACCCAGCACTGCGGAGCCAGTTTATTCATGGGGTATCAGGGAGGGTGAAACAAGCCCTCCTGATGTATGAGACTCCGGCATCATTGGAGTCTGCCATGAGTTTGGTGATACGTATTGATCGCCGTTTTCGTCAGGGGGCACAGGAGACGCTACCTCTGGGGGAAAACAGAGGTGCAGGTGTGGTTGAAGTAGATGAGTCCCCTGAACCTATGCAGATTGCTGGCGTGGCACAGGTTCGGCCTCGCGCTCCGGGAGTCCGGAAGTCCGGAGCATGTTTCTACTGTGGTAAAGGTGGTCATTATGTTAACGTTTGCCCGGTACTACCTAAGAGGGTCACACCGGCGGAAAACTGTTAAGCTCAGAGGGTATGGAGGAGACCCAACTGAGCGTATGCATATCCTCCATGATGGTATCTCAATGTATGCTCCCTGCCAAGGTTATTGTCGCCGGCAGAGAGCTACCTATATCAGTGTTTGTGGATAGCGGTTCCGCCACCAATCTCATAGATGAGGAGTTTGCACACACCGCCGGGTTTAAGATTGAAAAACTTCCTCACCCCATACAGGTGGTGACCATTAATACTGTTCCCCTCCCTCAAGGGGAGATTACTGAGTTTGTGGCAGAGGTGAAACTCCACATTGGGGTCCTACATTCTGAGTCGGTTACATGTAGGGTCCTCCGTAATCTCCCAGCTCAAATGGTCCTGGGTTTTCCATGGCTGTCCAGGCACAACCCGGTAATTGATTGGAAAACTCAGGACATAGTACAATGGAGTGGTTTCTGCCAAGACAATTGCTTGGCCACATGTGTGTCCGCCGTGACGCCCAGCCTGCCGGAGGCTTTGCAGGATTTCGCGGATGTTTTCTCTGAGAAGGGTTGCTCAGAACTGCCTCCACATAGAGCCTATGACTGTGCTATTAGGCTAAAACCCGGGGCCAAATTACCTAAGGCCAGGATGTTTAATATTTCTGGTCCTGAGAGACAAGCTCTGAAAGACTACATCGCGGAGAGTCTGAGCAAAGGTCACATCCGGCCTTCGTCCTCGCCTGTAGCCGCGGGGTTTTTCTTCATTAAGAAAGATGGGGGGTTACGCCCGTGTCTGGATTTCCGAGAGTTAAACCAGATTACTATCCGTGATCCCTACCCAATGCCGTTGATCCCGGATTTGTTCAACCAGGTAGCGGGGGCAAAATGGTTTTCCAAGCTGGACCTCAGGGGGGCGTATAACCTCATAAGGGTCCGTCAGGGGGATGAGTGGAAGACGGCGTTTAACACTCCTGAGGGTCATTTTGAGAGTCTGGTTATGCCGTTTGGGTTGACCACCGCGCCTGCCGTTTTCCAACATTTTATTAATGATGTCTTTGCTCATGTCCTGGGGAGATTTGTGATTGTATACCTGGATGATATCCTCATTTATTCTAGCGATCGGGACACTCATTTGCAGCATGTTAGGCAGGTGTTACAGTTGCTCCGGGAGAACCAGCTCTATGCTAAGCTGGAAAAATGTTTATTTTTTGTCCAGGAGTTGCCCTTTTTGGGATATATTGTGTCCGCAGCTGGTTTTAAAATGGACACCGCTAAGGTGCAAGCGGTGTTGCAATGGGAGAGGCCGGAGAGTCTGAAAGCACTCCAGCGGTTCCTGGGGTTTGCGAATTATTATAGGAAATTTATAAAACACTTTTCGACTGTCGCCAAACCGCTCACGGACATGACAAAAAAGGGTGCCGATCTGGCGAACTGGCCTGAGGTGGCTATACGTGCATTTGAGCGTCTGAAGAATAGTTTTGCTTCAGCCCCCATTCTGGTGCAGCCAGACGTGTCTAAACCTTTTGTGGTAGAGGTTGATGCGTCGGAGGTGGGAGTGGGGGCAGTACTGTCTCAAGGCTCGTCCTTGAGCGAGATGCATCCATGCGCCTACTTCTCCAAGAAGTTGTCGCCGGCCGAACGGAATTATGATATCGGCAACAGGGAGTTGTTGGCCATCAAACTGGCTTTTGAGGAATGGCGACACTTCTTGGAGGGGGCGGCTCACCAGGTCACAGTTATCACCGACCATAAGAATCTGCTCTACCTGGAGTCGGCCAAGCGTCTGTCTCCTAGGCAGGCTCGCTGGGCATTGTTTTTTACTCGTTTCAATTTTCTTGTGACGTACCGTCCCGGGGCTAAAAACACCAAGGCGGATGCTTTGTCTAGGTGTTTTCCGGGGGGAGAACCTCGGGAAGAGCCGGTACCCATCCTCCAGAAAGGGGTAGTGGTCTCGGCTCTCACGACTGAGGTAGAGGCGGAGATTGCCGAGGCCCAAGAGGAGGTACCACCAGGACTTCCCGCCAACAAATCATTTGTACCCCTGCATCTTCGGCCTAAGGTGTTGAAGGAACACCACGATTCGGTACTGGCTGGTCACCCAGGGGTGAAGGGCACCTTAGAGCTGGTATCGCGTCGTTTCTGGTGGCCCAAAATCCGGCAGGACGTGGTCTCGTACGTGGCAGCTTGCATCACGTGCGCTAGGGCTAAGTCACCCCGAACCCGTCCTGCTGGCACGCTACAGCCTCTGGGGGTACCCAATAGGCCATGGACAGAAATCTCCATGGATTTTATCACTGACTTGCCAGCCTCGGCAGGGAACACGGTCATCCTGGTGGTGGTTGACCGTTTTTCAAAGATGGCGCATTTTGTGGCGTTGTCCTCTTTGCCCAATGCTAAGACGTTGGCTCAGGTATTTGTGAAGGAGGTGGTCAGACTCCACGGAGTACCGTCTGACATAGTATCTGATAGGGGTACGCAATTTGTGGCGAGGTTTTGGAAAGCTTTTTGCTCAAGGTTGGGGATCAAGTTGTCACATTCATCGGCGTTTCATCCACAGTCTAATGGACAAACTGAGCGCATGAACCAAAATCTTGAACAGTATTTACGATGCTTTGTGTCCGACAACCAGGAGGAGTGGTCTACTTTCCTTCCTCTGGCCGAATTCGCATTAAATAATCACCGCCAAGAGTCATCAGGAGAGTCTCCATTCTTTTGTGTGTACGGTCAACATCCTCAGTTTTGTACCTTACGTCAGGGTGACTCCGGGGGTGTCCCGGAGGAGGATCAGCTAGGAGCCCAATTGTCATCAGTCTGGAGGCGGGTGAAACAGCGTTTGTTGAGCATGAGTGCCAGGTACAAACGGGTGGCTGACAGTAGACGCGTGCCAGGTCCGGACCTGTGTGTGGGTGAATGGGTGTGGTTAGCTACGAAGAACATAAAACTCAAAATCCCTTCTTTAAAACTGGGTCCAAGGTTTATTGGGCCTTTTAGGATTTCTGCCATCATTAACCCAGTGGCTTATCGGTTGGAACTTCCCGCAGTGTACAAGATACACAACGTGTTTCACAGGGCTTTATTGAAAAAGGTGGTAGGCTCTGTGGACACAACGCCGATGCCACCTCCAGTCATGGTGGATGGCGAGTTAGAGTTCGAGGTCGCCAAGGTAGTGGACTCTCGAGTAGTACGCCGTACTCTTCAGTATTTGGTGCACTGGCGGGGGTATGGTCCAGAGGAGAGGTCTTGGGTTCCAGCCTCAGACATACATGCGGATCGGCTGGTCAGTTCTTTTCACCGTCGTCATCCGGACAAGCCGGGTCCTATGAGTCTTGAGGGCCCTGGGGTCCCTCGTAGAAGACGGGGTACTGTCATGTCGGACGCTGTTCACACCACAGCATCCGGCAGGCAGAGGTAGTTCCACCTCCAGCCACTATAGCCTCAGTGGCGCCGGCCTGATCTTCAGGCTCTCGGGGGTTAATCCTGCTGGAGACCAGGTTGGATGGTTAGTCACGCCCACGGTCTTTAAATAGTCATGCTGGCCTATGGGCGTCGCCGATTATAGCTTGTGTTTCATACCAAGTGGTTCCGGTCTGGAGTGGAGGTGTTCAAGAGAGAGAGATTCATATCTGGTGTCGTATGATCCGTCGTTATCCTTTCTCCTTCCCATATTTGTGTTTAGTTGTGCCCTGTTCACATTACTGTTTATTCCTGTGTGTGTGCGGCGCAGTGCAGTTTAAGTTCTCCCTGTCTGTCATTATTTGTGTGGGAGCTTTGGTGGTGACTTCTCACTGGGTGGAGGGTGGAGGGTTAAGTGCAGGGCTGAGCAGGAGATAAGGAAAGGTCGGAGGCTCAGGCATTTGCACCTTCAGCAAAAACCCTGGGTTGAGGGTCAGACAGGGTTTCCCCTAGTAAAGGGACACCACAGGGGCCCCGGGTCTTTCAGCCTTAGTTGAACTAAGCCCCCGTGACAGTGAGGGATCGTTTCAAGAAGGAGTTCAATAAAGAGATGCGGGCCCCGAGTGGATCTGGAGGACGCAGGAGCAAGTACAAGTACGCACGAGCCCTGTCGTTCCTCCAGGAGACAATGCTCACCAGAAGGTAAATATTACACACCACATGTGACAAAAAAATGTTTAGATGTAACTTTTTTTTTTCAGCCAGGGCCATACCATGTCACTATTTTAATTGTTTTTTTTTCTCTTTATTCCACAGCACGGTGAGCAGCACTCGGGAGCCTGCACGATTGGACCCTTCTGAGGCGATCCCTGAGGAGACCGGCACCGAGGGACACTTCGACCGCCCCGGTACATCTGCACCTTCCCAGCCTTCCCACACATTCGACCCATCTGTCCCATCCACCAGCACAGGAGCATCGTGGCCGCCTACATTACATGAAGCTGCTGGTGAGGAGATCGCTTTCCCTTTACCCCACCCTTCTGCCCCTGCCACCTCTAGTACACCTGCGGGTACTGGGCGGCAGCGGCAGAGGGGTCAGGAAAAGACTTATGCGCCAGAGTTCTTGCATCTGAATGCATCTTTCCAGAACTGTCTAAAAGTCTTGTCAGAGCAAATCTCCGCAGGCTATCAGCAGATCAACTCCAGCATTCTGGAGGTGAAGACACTTCTGCAAACCATGCATTCAGAAGCAAGATCTTCGCCAAACCACACCTTTTTCAGGTCTGTTGTGGAGCGCATGGAAACGCTCTCTCCTGCCCAGCAGATGCATGTAATGCATTCATGCCACGCTGCTCTCCAGCAAGTTACCTCCCAACCTCCTCCTCCCACCACAGTAGTTCCTCCACCTGCACCCCCTCAAGCCACTTTCCATCCTCCCCCTCCTATTACATCTACACCCCCTCCAGCCACTTTCCATCCTCCCCCTCCTATTACATCTACACCCCCTCCAGCCACTTTCCATCCTCCCCCTCCTATTACATACCATCCACCTCCCCAGCACCATCCACCTCCCCAGCACCATCCACCTCCCCAGCACCAGCAACCTCCCCAGCACCAGCAACCTCCCCAGTACCAGCAACCTCCCCAGTACCAGCAACCTCACCAGTACCTGCAAACTCCCCAGTACCAGCAACCTCCCCAGTACCAGACATCTCCCCACTTCCAGCAACCTGCCCCGTACCAGACATCTCCCCACTTCCAGCAACCTGCCCCGTACCAGACATCTCCCCACTTCCAGCAACCTGCCCCGTACCAGACATCTCCCCACTTCCAGCAACCTGCCCCGTACCAAACTCCTTCCCCATACAACTTGCCATCAACATCATCTGCTCCTACAGTCCCTGCCCAACCCTCCACTCCACCACCCACCACCTCTTCTGCTTCCCACATGTCCACCCATTCTGTAGTTTTTTCCACACCTTCACCTCTAACTGTTCCTTCCCCACCACGATCCCAGTCCTCTCTCCACACTCCCAGTGTCGAAGTGTCCCGCAGCCCCTCCAGCAGTATTTCCACCACACACTACACAGATTTATAATGTGTGTATTTAAATAAAAATGACCAGTTTTATGGTTTCAAAGCTTTATTAAACAAGTTTATTAAAATTTTAAAAAAGTTTACTAAAAAAAACATTTTTCAATAAAAGTTAAATTATTTTACACTGGTTGTCTGTCATTTCTTTCTGCGGCGAAAAAGGTTAAATACAGGGTATTTAAAAGGTGAAATGGTATTCAAAACTAGGTATATAACTGTGGGTAAATTTTAGCTTTTTGCCACAGTTGTGTTCCTGGTTGTGTTTGAAGCAAAGTATTTCACCTAAAAAGTTGTGTTTATTGTTGGTGATTTCATAACAATGTACACAACTTTTGTTAAAAGGTGAAATACTTTGCATAAAACACAACCAGGGACACACCTGTGGCCTAAAGCTAAAAATAGAGACCATGACAAGATAGCCAACTTTGGTTGGCAAAGGTATATACTGTTGGTACAGAAGGTACACAAGTTTGGTTAGGGCACAAATCTTTCACACTCTGTCATCCTGCCAGTGTACTCTGCCTTGAGGTGACATAAAGTATAGTGCAAAATTGTCCCTCATTACTGAAACCGTCACAGAACTTCTAGTGGTAATGTCATGGTAATCTTGCAAGGTGGTTTCTTCAGAGGTGTCCTCAATGGAAATGGGTTCCTTGCAGATAACAAAATTGTGGAGTACCACGCACGCTTTGATCACCTCGTCCACAGTTTCTGTCTTGAGGTTGATCGCAGTCAATAGGACCCGCCATTTGGCTGTCAGAATACCAAAGGTACATTCAACCATTCTTCTTGCTCTTGTGAGGCGGTAATTAAAAATGCGTTTTGGTCTTGTCAATCCTCTGCTAGAGTACGGTTTCAAAAGGTGTTCTGACAGCTGGAAGGCTTCATCCCCTACACAGACAAATGGCATAGGTGGACCAGATGTTTGCGGCAGCGGTCTAGGTGGTGGGAACTGGAAGGTGTTTCCATACAGTTTATGCCCCATGGCAGAGTTTGAAAACTTGAGAGTCATTGGAGCGGCCATAGGCCCCAATATCAACCGCAATAAATTTGTATTCCGCGTCAGCGATGGCCATGAGGACAATTGAAAAATATTTCTTGTAATTGAAATATTCCGATCCCGATCCAGCTGGCTTTACAATGCGGATATGTTTCCCGTCCACAGCGCCCAAGCAGTTGGGAAACTGACATATCTGTTGAAACTTGTCAGCAATTTCAATCCACCTCTCTGTTGTGGGCTCTGGTAAAAACTCTTCAGCTAAGGAGTCCCACAGTGCACGGCATGTGTACTTCACTATTCCAGATATGGTGGAAATCCCGAGTCTGTACTGGAAATGCAGTGACGAAAGGGATTTTCCAGTTGCAAGAAATCTATGGGGAATTAAAAAACAATCAATTAGTTTTAAATCACAGCATTACATACCAAAACTCAGCTATAACACTTGGAGATACAAACTACCACCAACAAGATTGCAGTGAAAGTGTGCTCTGATGCGAGAATATCCAATAAATGTGGCTTACCTTAAAGTCACCATCTGACGCTCTGCGGGTGAAACAGAGAAGCGGCAATAGGTGTCCGCTTTTCTTATGAGGTGTGCAATGCGCTCCACCAAGTAATCAAAATTCTCCATTTTCATCCTAACATATCCAAAAAATTTATCCGGGTTTCGTCGAAGGTCCATGCAGAGTGTAGAATAGACCCCACGCGTCATTCTCTTGGCTGTGATGGGGTGGATCCACAAACGTCGTCTACGATGCCTGATGCGCTGCTGTCTCGCTCTCTCCTTCTCCAGAACAATCACCCTCAAACGATTCGCCTCCGCTATAAAATCCGCCAAATTCTTCAAAATATTTCCAATCACAACATCCATCTTCGCCAGTAACTTGCTCTTCTCTCCAACCTGCACTTTCTCCTCGACAACCTGTCAAAGAAGGGCTGTAGGAACATGCTATATATAGTTTTCCAGTAGCCAATCCCGTTCGGAAGGCCACAAGGGTCAATTTTAAAAACCGGATCCGGCGTAATCCGTCGAAAAACGGATAGAAAAACGGATGAACCGGATGAGACGGATCCGGTTTTGTTTGTCAAGAAAAAGACGGATCCGGCAGAAAACCGGATCCGTCACATCCGGTTTTACTAAACATTTGCCGGATCCGGCGTTCCGGCACGACGCCGGATCGCGCCTGACGCCGAAAACCTGAAGTGTGAAAGTAGCCTTAGGGGTGCAGTTTTGAGAATGGTGTCACTTTTGGGTATTTTCTATGATATAGACCCCTCAAAGTGACTTCAAATGTGATGTGGTCCGTAAAAATAAAATGGTGTTGCAAAAATAAACAAAAACAAAAAAAAAATTTGGGGTCCAAAATTGTGCTGATGTAAAGTAAACATGTGGGAAATGTTAGTTATCAAGTTTTTTGTGTGCCTTATCTCTGTGATTTAAGGGCATAAATATTAAAAGTTGGAAAATTGCGAAATTTTCAAAATTTTCGCCAAATTTCCGTTTTTTTCACAAATAAACGCAAGTTATTTGAATGAAATTTTACCACTAACATGAAGTACAATATGTCACGAGAAAACAATGTCAGAATCACCGGGATCCATGGAAATGTTTCAGAGTTATTATCTCATAAAGGGACAGTGGTCAGAATTGTAAAAATTGGCCCGGTCATGAACGTGCAAACCACCCTTGGGGGTTAAGGGGTTAAACGGGTGGTCCCCATTCAGAATTTTTTTTTCCTATAAACTCCATTAGAAGTAAATAAACAAACTGTTCTTTATTCATATTTTCCAGGTCCCCTGCCTAGACGTCACTGCAGCTCCTGGTGTGTGTTGTTGTCTGCAGAGCTAACATCACGTCACCAGCGCTGCAGCCAATCACTGAGCTCTCTAAGACATTGAGCTCACTGATTAACAGCGCTGCAGCCAATCACTGAGTTCTCTAAGACATTGAGTTCACTGATTAACAGCGCTGCAGCCAATCACTGAGCTCTCTAAGACATTGAGCTCACTGATTCACAGCGCTGCAGCCAATGTGGCATCGGCATTGTAGCCAATAACAGGTAAAGGGAGTAGAGACAGACTCAGTGCTGGACCCGGGGAGGGTGAGTAAAGCGTGTGTTCTTTTTACCACTAACGGAGCTTATAGGAAAACGATTTCTGAAAATGGGACGGCTCGTTGAAAATATTGAGACGTTTGCAAGTAGATAAAAAAACAAAAGTGGTGAATACACATCAGAAAAAGCATCCAAGGACCAAAATAATAAAAAAAAAATCTAATTTTTCTCATGGATTTGCAGCCTAGAATTACACAGATCTGTGAGCCGAATAACCACATTTTATGGGGCGAAACCGAGTTCTCCCAAAACAGGGCTGAAAACTAAGACCATTAGTTAAAGGGCTCTTATAGAAACCCGAGGCATTGTGACTGACAACACGTCACACCACAGGAAAACACTGGGATCTGTGGCGGGTGGAAGCTGGGGGGGACAGCCTCCGTGGCGGGTGGAAGCTGGGGGGGACGGCCTCCGTGGCGGGTGGAAGCTGGGGGGGACGGCCTCTGTGGCGGGTGGAAGCTGGGGGGGACGGCCTCTGTGGCGGGTGGAAGCTGGGGGGACGGCCTCCGTGGTGGGTGGAAGCTGGGGGGACGGCCTCCGTGGCGGGTGGAAGCTGGGGGGGGACGGCCTCTGTGGCGGGTGGAAGCTGGGGGGGCGGCCTCTGTGGCGGGTGGAAGCTGGGGGAACGGCCTCTGTGGCGGGTGGAAGCTGGGGGGGGGACGGCCTCCGTGGCGGGTGGAAGCTGGGGGGGGGGGGGGGACGGCCTCCGTGGCGGGTGGAAGCTGGGGGGGACGGCCTCCGTGGCGGGTGGAAGCTGGGGGGGGACGGCCTCTGTGGCGGGTGGAAGCTGGGGGGGCGGCCTCTGTGGCGGGTGGAAGCTGGGGGAACGGCCTCTGTGGCGGGTGGAAGCTGGGGGGGGGACGGCCTCCGTGGCGGGTGGAAGCTGGGGGGGGGGGGGGGACGGCCTCCGTGGCGGGTGGAAGCTGGGGGGGACGGCCTCCGTGGCGGGTGGAAGCTGGGGGGGACGGCCTCTGTGGCGGGTGGAAGCTGGGGGGGCGGCCTCTGTGGCGGGTGGAAGATGGGGGGACGGCCTCCGTGGCGGGTGGAAGCTGGGGGGGGGGGACGGCCTCTGTCGCGGATGGAAGCTGGGGGGGGCGCCCTCTGTGGCGGGTGGAAGCTGGGGGGGACGGCCTGTCGCGGATGGAAGCTGGGGGGGGACGGCCTCTGTGGCGGGTGGAAGCTGGGGGGGGGACGGCCTCTGTGGCGGGTGGAAGCTGGGGGGACGGCCTCTGTGGAGGGAGGAAGCTCGGGGGGACGGCCTCTGTGGCGGGTGGAAGCTCGGGGGGACGGCCTCTGTGGCGGGTGGAAGCTGGGGGGGACGGCCTCTGTGGCAGGTGGAAGCTGGGGGGGACGGCCTCTGTGGCGGGTGGAAGCTGGGGGGGACGGCCTCTGTGGCGGGTGGAAGCTGGGGGGGACGGCCTCTGTGGCGGGTGGAAGCTGGGGGGACGGCCTCTGTGGCGGGTGGAAGCTGGGGGGACGGCCTCTGTGGCGGGAGGAAGCTCGGGGGGACGGCCTCTGTGGCGGGTGGAAGCTGGGGGGACGGCCTCTGTGGCGGGTGGAAGCTGGGGGGACGGCCTCTGTGGCGGGTGGAAGCTGGGGGGACGGCCTCTGTGGCGGGTGGAAGATGGGGGGACGGCCTCTGTGGCGGGTGGAAGATGGGGGGACGGCCTCTGTGGCGGGTGGAAGCTGGGGGGACGGCCTCTGTGGCGGGTGGAAGCTGGGGGGACGGCCTCTGTGGCGGGTGGAAGCTGGGGGGGACGGCCTCTGTGGCGGGTGTAGTAAAGTCAGCCATATTAGTTGTCACTCTACTCCCCTTTAACCAGACACAACCTGTACACTGGGGGGCGCACGGGGGTTATTGGGGGCAGTCTCGTGTGTAAGGCTGAGCAGTGTATACAGAGAATCAGTGCAGCGGTCAGTAATGCCCCCGCTGTCTGCGCCGCTGTGTCCTGTGCGGTATATACGGTATCAGTGAGGACAGGACACACACGGCTCCTACCTCCCGTCCTATTACCGGCCTCCGCCGCAGGACACGTAACGTTGTCAGCGCTCCCGCCTCTCACTACAGGCGGCAGAGGCCTCCGCCGTCTCCTAGCAACCGGCAGCCTCGTCTGTGCAGTGAGGGGCGGGGCCAGGCTCCTCGGCACTGATTTGTGTGGTGACCGGTGACCTACATTCTCCACACAGGTTCAGGGCTTGGATGACTTTCTAGAGCAATATTAGCAGGTAGGTATTCTCTATGGAGACTGAGCACAGTATTAGTGGCCACTCTACGCCTCCAGCCAATTTGCTGGGTTGCCGTGAGGTTAGTACAGCAGAGGATCAGTGGGGAGCGCTGCTATTTCCTGGGCATAAAATCAGATATGGTGAACAGACAGTAAGGCTGGTTCACATTAGGGTTTTTTTGCGCATTGCATCGTGCGCGTCCATGCGCCCCTATGTTTCACATGGGGGCGCATGGTCTAGCGTTTTCACGCGTTTGCATTTTTGTGCGCATGCTTTTTTTTGCAGTGTGCGCCTAGGCGTGCCAGACGCAACCTGTTGCATTTTTGGTCCATCCAACCTGTGGCAAAAAAACGCATGCACACGGAATGCGCCAAAATTACACATTACAGTCTATGGGAACACAGGCGTGCACATAGACATGCGCACGCCTGCTTCTTAAATCACATGCGTTATAAGAGTTAACCTGGCTAGAAACGCATGCGCCTAAAAAAAAGCAAACGTGTGCAAAACGCATGATGGGTTTTTTCGCATGCGTTCCTATTGCGCACGAAGCGCAGCGCTAAAACACTGATGTGAAAGTGGCCTGACAGACGTCAAGAAGTACATGATGCTGATGACAGTTGGGTGCTACTTATGGACGCAGCCTCGCTACTAGAATGAGGACGGAGCTATCGGCCACTTCAATTTTCCAACGTGACTCCATGTGCTGAGGAAGAGTCGTAGTTCCTAAATTTGTGCTAAGAAGGCCACAGCTGATTCTCTTTCTGCAGAGCCTGCACAGCAATGGTGTTCCCTCAGCGGAGATGTCCTCACAGCATGTCTGCCACCAGCAGCACAGCTTTCCCCTAGGTTTTGATAGCATTTGAGCCTTCTCCAGCAGCGGTCCAGCCTCTCTCATTTCTGAGCTGACCTTAACAGAAGCACATCTGCAACTTGAAGCCTTTTATCTTTGGCTGTGAGTCGGGTGTGCTCTTGATTGAAGCTGCCACCATTCTCCTCTTATGGCACCATTACTTCATCATCACACCGATCTGGTTCCCTGATCTCACCCAACACACAATCATCCTCTTCATTCCTGCCACTTATCAGGCAATGAAATGTCATGGGCACCTTCGTCCCTCTAGTTTTGCCCCCAGTACCACTACCATGACTGATGCCAGTGACCCTATTACCACCATGGCAGCACCAATACCACCACTAGCAACACAGTTATGCATGTCAGTCATGCGCTCCACCTCTACGGCTATGTGCACACGCTGCGGATTGGTCTGCGGATTTTTCCGCTCGGATTTTGCAAAATCCGCAGGTAAATTCGCCGGTCAGAAGACCTGCGGTTTATCTGCAGATTAGCCTGCAGGTTTGCCCTGTGGTTCAGAGGTGTATCTAGGCTTTCTGGCACCCGGGGCAAGAATTCGGTTCGGCGCGCCCCCCCCCGCACACATGCGATTTCCACACTTAGCTATGCTCTCAATGTTCAGTGAAAAACTGAAAAAAGCAGGAAGAGAAGCTCGTTGTCACAGGACCATAAGTATTAAAATCGCACATGAGTGAAGTGATGACTACTGGAACCTGCAGAGCTGAATCCTGACATTGCAGCTTCTGAATTCTCACAACTAATGCACTGCACATATTTAGGATTCTCCCTTACCGATATACAGTCATGTCAGCACAAGTATGTGATTTGTATACTTCTGGCCACATTCCGACTAGACGTGCCCGGCCTCACTCTGTTCATTATCATTGAGTGAGGCCACACATGTCTAGTCAGCATGTGACCGCTTGTATGTAAATTACCAGCATGAGAGAATCCCAACAGCGTTCAGTGCGCACTGTGAGAATTCAGAAGTCTGCAGTCACAAGGAATGTCTGCAGACTCCGTACAAACCTGGACAACCCCTTTAATGTTCCCAACTGTGATAAAACACTCCGGGATCGCCTTTGCTGGTGTCAAAGGTCACGTGCGTTCAGCATGAAACTCAGGCGCAGAGCTGGGATTCGGGTATAACTGACCCTGGGTCAGGTTTATTAACGGTGAAAGCAATGCAAAAGGAAATAAAACAAATCCTTGCCTGTCCGGCACTAACTAAACAATGGACAACCTAACTACCAACTGGCGGGCTTCTCCCGTCCAGCCAAACCACAGTTGCAGTGGGCACTGCTTCCACTCACGTGTGTCTCTCACACAGACAGGCTCTCTGTGTTCCCAGGCTGAGACACTCACACAACCACCTGGCATCCTTTTATATCCACCTCCCATTATTCATTAGTAAGCAGGTGTGATACTGACCAGACTAGGCCACATAGGAAAGGAATCTGGGCGAGATATACCTGCCCTCATCCACTATTCCCACATGATTCTCACACAACATAAATAAAAACATGAGAATAAGTCAGTGTCACAAATAACATTTACATCCAGGTACCTCATAGATGACGTCATCTCTGGAGTCATTCTTCTTGTCCAGAACCCATGATGAGTTTTCTCATCCACATCTCGTCTCTGCAGACTTCCATCTTCTCTGGTCTTCTGCACCAACTTTCCACGCGATGCCCTTAAAGATAGAAGTGTCATTATAATGCCCCTAAATAAAAATATCTGCACTATACTGTCGCTTCATATTATTCCCCTCCCTCCTCATACTGTCTCCTCATACATACCCCTGTTCACCATACTGTCTCCTCATATAGTTACCTCCTCACTCTCTATACTGTCTGCTCATACATACCCCTGACTCCCCATACTGTGTCTGCACACATCCCATCACCCTCACTCCCCATACTGTGTCCACATACATTTTTCCCATCGCTACTCATACTGTATCCACATACATTTACCCGTTTGCTCCCCATACAGACGCCAGTAAAATTGATCCCTGGGAGCCGGCGCCCTGCAGCTTCTCTGCGCCGGCTGTTAGCTTGACAACCGACACAAAGAGCGGCCGACTCCCAGGCTGCAGGGCTGCAGAAAGCAGCCACCAGGGGAGACACTGCTGACCACCGCATTAGGTGGCCCGAATGCGCCTCTCTGACGGTTGCCCCCCCCCTAGAAATGCCTCTGGCCCCCATAAAGTCCTCAGATTTCTGCCCCCATATGTTCCTCATATTTCTCCCCCTCACCCCCCACATGTTCCTCATATTTCTCCCCCCTCACCTCCCCATATGTTCCTCATATTTCTCCCCCCTCGCTCCCCCAAATGTTCCTCAGATTTCTCCCCCTTCACCCCTGATATGATCCTCATATTTCTCCACCACATGCATCTGTCTACACCCTGGCCTTGCTACTCACACACTGTCCTCAATTTACTCCCCCTGCTTTCTCCCTATCCATGAGACTGCACCCATCCCCCAGTATCACACATTCCCTTGCGCTGACTCCATATAGTATCCCCGACCCCAACCATCCCTTCCTAGCCTCTAGAGCATGTCCTTACATTTCTTAAATCTTCTTTGGTGTCTTCAGCTCCATTGCCCCGTCTGGAGCTGGAGCATTTACCACCAACGCTGCCTCACTGCCTGCCCTGTGTCTTCGCCTCTGAAGAGCCGGTGAGTGACATCAGCAGCGTGATCATGTGACCTGATCACGCTACTGGCGCTTCACTGATGCGGAAGTGCCGGCGGCGGTCAGGGCTTAGAGATCAACAAGTGAGTGTACTAGCGTCTGAAGACGCTAGTACAATCCTTGGGAACCGACGCGCACGCAGCACTTTCTCCAAGCCGGCTGTCAGTTTGACAGCCGGCTTAGATAACGGCAGAATCTAAGTGTGGGGGGCGGCATAATGCTGCCGACGGGGAGCCTCCTTCTGGACCGCCGCATCAGATGGCCCGATGGCGCCCCTCTGTGGGTTGCGCCTGGGGCAAATGACCCGGCTGCCCCCCCTGGATACGCCTCTGCTGCGGTTTATCACCTCTACAATGGAGGAGATGGCAAACTGCAGCTGAATCCGCAGAAAAGAATGACATGTCAATTCTTTCTGCGGATTGGAAACCGCAGCAAAAACCGCACGGAAAATTCCGCACCGTGTGCACTGCGGTTTCCATTTTCCATAGGTTATAATGGTACTGTACAACGCAGCAGATTCTGCTGCGGATCCACAGGGCCAAATCCGCTGTGGATCCGCAGCGTGTGCACATACCCTACCTGAACCTTCTCCTAAAACCATCCAAATGCTTAATAAACTGATCCAACTCTACAAATGATCCTGACTGTTCTCGCCCAACTATACTGAGAAATACAGGTGCATCTCACAAAATTAGAATATCAAAAAGTTAATTTATTTCAGTTCTTGAATACAAAAAGTGAAACTCATATATTATATAGAGTCACTACAGAGTGATCTATTCCAAGTGTTTATTTCTGTTAATGTTGAGGATTATGGCATCAACAGCAGATGACATGGCTCCCAAATCCATTATTGATTGTGGATACTTCACACTAGACCTTGGAAATCAATTAGGGGTGGATGTATAGTACCTAGCTGCGGTCACTATTCCATTGACGGAGCTATGCTGTGCAACTCTTCAACTGAATAGTTCTGGCCACCGCCGACATCGGGAACAGTTCATTGGCGGGGGTGCCGGGTGTCGCACCTCTATTAACCAGATATTGATGACCAATCGTAAGGATTTAGTATTTAGACTTAGTATTTTTTTCTCGTCCAAGAAAAAAGTGGATGTCTTATTGAGGCCTTAACCCCTTAATGTCCAATGACGGACACAGTCCGTCATCAGACATCTCCCCTGCTTTGGTGAGGGCTCCGGCGCTGAGCCCGCATCAAAGCCGGGACATGTCAGCTGTTATGAACAGCTGACATGTGCCCGCAATAGGCGCGAGCGGAATCGCCGTCCGCCCGCGCCTATTAACTAGTTAAATCCCGTTGTCAAAGCTGACAACGGGCATTTAAATAGCATTTCCGGCCGCCGGCCCAGAAATGACGTCATCGCCGACCCCGTCACGTGATCGGGGGTCGGCGTCATGTAGCCTGGACAACCAGAGGTCTCGATGAGACCTCTATGGTTGTTCCAGGCATATGGCTTTCAGCACCACCCGGTGGTCAGCGCTGAAAGCACAGCAGTAAATCTGCTATATATGGGCGATCTGCTCATCGCCCATACAGTTGTGGACAAAAGTATTGACACCCCTGCAATTCTGTCAGATAATACTCAGTTTCTTCCTGAAAATGATTGCAAACACAAATTCTTTGGTATTATTATCTTCATTTAATTTGTCTTCAATGAAAAAACACAAAAAGAATTGTCCTAAAGCCAAATTGGATATAATTCCACACCAAACATAAAAAAGAGGGTGGACAAAAGTATTGGCACTGTTCGAAAAATCATGTGATGCTTCTCTAATTTGTGTAATTAACAGCACCTGTAACTTACCTGTGGCACCTAACAGGTGTTGACAATAACTAAATCACACTTGCAGCCAGTTGACATGGATTAAAGTTGACTCAACCTCTGTCCTGTGTTCTTGTGTGTACCACATTGGTCTTCTTTCTTTTCTCCATGCTCAAAGAACTGTCTGAGGACTTGAGAAACCAAATTGTGAGGAAGCATGAGCAATCTCAAGGCTACAAGTCCATCTCCAAAGACCTGAATGTTCCTGTGTCTGCCGTGCGCAGTGTCATCAAGAAGTTTAAAGCCCATGGCACTGTGGCTAACCTCCCTAGATGTGGACGGAAAAGAAAAATTGACAAGAGATTTCAACGCAAGATTGTGCGGATGTTGGATAAAGAACCTCGACTAACATCCAAACAAGTTCAAGCTGCCTGCAGTCCGAGGGTACAACAGTGTCAACCCATACTCTCCGTCGGCGTCTGAATGAAAAGGGACTGTATCGTAGGAGACCCAGGAAGACCCCACTTCTTACCCCGAGACATAAAAAAAAGCCAGGCTGGAGTTTGCCAAAACTTACCTGAAAAAGCCTAAAACGTTTTGGAAGAATGTTCTCTGGTCAGATGAGACAAAAGTAGAGCTTTTTGGGCAAAGGCATCAACATAGAGTTTACAGGAGAAAAAAAGAGGCATTCAAAGAAAAGAACACGGTCCCTACAGTCAAACATGGCGGAGGTTCCCTGATGTTTTGGGGTTGCTTTGCTGCCTCTGACACTGGACTGCTTGACCGTGTGCATGGCATATGAAGTCAGAAGACTACCAACAAATTTTGCAGCATAATGTAGGGCCCAGTGTGAGAAAGATGGGTCTCCATCAGAGGTCATGGGTCTTCCAGCAGGACAATGACCCAAAACACACTTCAAAAAGTACTAGAAAATGGTTTGAGAGAAAGCACTGGAGACTTCTAAGGTGGCTAGCAATGAGTCGAGACCTGAATCCCATAGAACACTTGTGGAGAGATCTAAAAATGGCAGTTTGGAGAAGGCACCCTTCTAATATCAGGGACCTGGAGCAGTTTGCCAAAGAAGAATGGTCTAAAATTCCAGCAGAGCATTGTAAGAAACGCATTGATGGTTACCGGAAGCGGTTGGTCACAGTTATTTTGGCTAAAGGTTGTGCAACCAAGTATTAGGCTGATGGTGCCAATACTTTTGTCTGGCCCATTTTTGGAGTTTTGTGTGAAATGATCAATGTTTTGCTTCTTGCTTCATTCTCTTTTGTGTTTTTTCATTTAAGACAAATTAAATGAAGATAATAATACCAAAGAATGTGTTTGCAATCATTTTCAGGAAGAAACTGAGTATTATCTGACAGAATTGCAGGGGTGTCAATACTTTTGGCCATAACTGTATGTAACAGAGCCGATTGGGTTGTGCATGCTTCTAGCCTCCTATGGAGGCTATTGAAGCATGCCAAAAGTAAAAAAAAAAAAAAAAAAAAAAAGTTCAAATCACCCCCCTTTCGCCCCAATCAAAATAAAACAGTAAAAAAAAAATCCCACATACACATATTAGGTATTGCCGCGTTCAGAATCGACCGATCTATCAATAAAAAAAAGCATTAACTCGATCGCTAAACGGCGTAGCGAGAAAAAAATTCGAAACGCCAGAATTACATTATTTTGGTCGCCAAGACATTGCATTAAAATGCAATAACGGGCGATCAAAAGAACGTATCTGCACAAAAGTGTCAGCCCGGCACGGAACAAATAAGCCCTCACCTGACCCCAGATCATGAAAAATGGAGACGCTACGGGTCTCGGAAAATTGCGCAAATTTTTTTTTTTTTTTTTTTAGCAAACTGGAATTTTTTTTCACCACTTAGATAAAAGAGGACATAGACATGTTTGGTGTCTATGAACTCATAATGACCTGGAGAATCATAATGGCAAGTCAGATTTAGCATCTAGTGAACTTAGCAAAAAAGCCAAGCAAAAAACAAGTGTGGGATTACACTTTTTTTGCAATTTCACCGCACTTGGAATTTTTTTCCCGTTTTCGAGTACACGACATGCTAAAACCAATGGTGTCATTTAAAAGTACAACTCGTCCCACAAAAAATAAGCCCTCACATGACCATAGAGATGGAAAAATAAAAAAGTTATGGCTCTGGAAAGAAGGGGAGGGAAAAATGAAAATGCAAAACCAAAAATACCCCCTGGTCGTTAAGGGGTACCCCCTCCCAACCTGAGCTACCTGCCACATTGGCATATACAATATGAGTAGGGTCTTCTGATGCGAGAATGCTCGATTTTTCACAGTTGTGTACAACCGGCATCAGGATGTGTTCACACCACGGGTCTCCTGAACGTACTGCCTTATAGACAAACATGAGGGTGTAAGTTCATGTTGGGAGACCCGTGGGTAGTCCAGGCATTGTAGTCTAGAGTGACAGACCGTGAAATACGCTCGTGTGAACCTGGCCTTTGTAGCAGAAACTGGAGCTATATTGTTTGCAGCAAATACGCACTAGTCAGGTGCAAGAAGTGAGGCTGTGCCTTACTAATTTGTCACAAATCAAACACAATTGTACAGTGTTATCTATGGTCTTTACCCGTTCCCGACATGTGCTGTGCATGAATGTTATACAGCAACATCTGCCTCAATCAGCAGCGATCGGAGATAAACGCTGATTGCTGCTGTTAACCCCTTAAATGCCACTGCTAATCTCTGACAGTGCATTGAGGGCGCACGGTCTCAGGAACGCACCTTTTCATGGCCCCCAGATGACATTTCGGAGTGCCAGTGGGTGGCCATGGCTGTAGGTGCCCTGCTGAAGGCTGGGATTTATAGGAGAAAGTCATTTTAGCTATATACAATATGGAATTACAGTTTATAGAAAAAAAAAACAATCAGATAATTGCAGGTTCAAGTCTCTTAAAGGAAATGAAAACTGTAAAAGAAAAAAAAAAATACAATTTGAATCATCCCACTTTACCCCCCCAAAATAAAAATAGACATTGGAGAAATTAAAAATATAAGCATTTGTTATTGCTGAAAATATGAAATAATTTAACCTATAAATACCGAAAAGCAAAGAAAATTGATATGTTAGACTTGCCTTTTTCCAGGCACCAACCTCCACAAAAATTACAATAAAAAGTGGTCAACACATGGTACGCACCTCTAAAAATATCCGATTGTGCGCTGCTGAAATCACCTGTCCGCAGCAGCCAATCCCAGGATGCATCGGTCCTGCTGCCGGTGGATCTGTGACATCTCCTCTTCCTGTATCAGTACAGATCCAGGTGGGTGCTAGTTCAGGACCTGATCATTTTCCGATATTTTCGTACATGCACTTATAATAGCTCTACAAAATCTTCTCATTCAGATAGTTAAGTAATTGCCTTGTTTTCTCCACCATACATAGGGTTTATTTTTATATATTTTTTGCTGATATCAGGGAAAAATGTATAGAAAGTGTCTACTTTTCACATTTTTTTACAACCAAAAGGGACTGGTCAAAAAAGGTCTTTAAACTGTGTTCCCCTTCCATAGGAATTGTTTTTTTTTTTATATGAACATATTTTTTGAGGGAGGCTAAATAAAAGACGCGTTTTGAGCCATAGCGTGAAACGCATAGTACAAGTGTTTCTAGGTTTTATTCTTCTATTTCTTATTTTAGAGCAAGTAAACAAATGAATGAAGGTTAATCGTAATTTTTCTACTGCGGTTGCTGGAACCTTTTGTCCTATATGTGTTTGCTGTTACTTGAGAACTGGCCCACAGTCTATGTCCTTGCACTATACCCAACAAGACAATCAATTACTTGGGATCCTGTGGTTTGGTTTTTTTTAATGTTATGAAGGAGCAGAAGCAGATCGGCAGCAGAGTATACTTTTTTTCGACAAAGTTCTGGTCAACTCCTTTACACTCAATGATGTACCTATCCATCATGGTATGGGTGTATAGAGCGGGCTCAGAAGATGAGCCCATTCTACACAGGGCAGATGCCGGCTGTGTTATACAGCCAGCATCTGCCTCTACCATCATTGATTGGCGCTTTGTCAATTTGCTGCTGTTTAATTACTTGAATGCTGTTATCCTTCTCTGACAGAGGTATTTAAGGGGTTTGATCCTGGTGGGTTGTCCATTGGAGGACCATCTATCCCTTGCAAAGCAATCACGGTGTTATGATATTGTAGCAACTCAGTCAGGAAAAATAGGTAACACACTAAGGCTGTGTGCCCACGTAAGCGTTTTTGAAGCGTTTGTCCCGGTCAAAACGCTTCAAAAACGCATAGAAGAAGCATCCCGTTCATTTTAAATGCATTCCGCACTTTTTGTGCACATTGATGCGTTTTTTTCCGTGCAAAAAAACGCTTAGCGGTAAAAATCGCAGCATGCTCATTAATTTTGCGGAAAAGTCCGCATTTTTAGCTATTTTCTATGAGTCAGAAGACGCGCGGAAAAAAACGCATCAAAAATGCATGGTTTTTCCGCAAAAAACGCGCAGAAATAAAAACAAGCGTTTTCTGGGAAGGAGTCTGGTTTTGAAGCAGAAATTTTCTGCATACGTGGGCACATAGCCTAGCAGCTGCAACTGACCCTGCCGCTTCATTTACAGACTAGAGATCCTGACCCCGCAGTCTCTAGTGGTTGCTTCATGAGCTGATATAGCCCTAACTACAGACTAAACAATGGCAACTCGTACCTATGCTGCCTGAAAGGCCGTCGGGCGCTTCACATTCCTCCTAAAGAACCGGAGGGCAGAGCGCAAAGTGTGCTGACATAGGAAGAGATCCCAGAGTAGGTAAAGAAAATCATGAAACACAAACTAAAGGATTAGAGAATAGGCTGCCTACTTCCTAAAATGAAACAAAAGATAGGGCTACACGGTGGCTCAGTGGTTAGCACACTGGGGTCCTGGGTTCAAATCCCACCAAGGACAACATCTGCAAGAAGTTTGTATGTTCTCCCTGTGTTTGCGTGGGTTTCTTCTGGGTTCTCCGGTTTCCTCTCACATTCCAAAGACATACTGATAGGGTTTCTAGATTGTGAGCCCCATCGGAGACAGTGCCAATAATGTCTGTATAGTGCTGTGGAATTAATGACGCTATATAAGTGAGTAAAATAAATAGTTGCAATGTAAAGAACATAAACAGCAGAAAAACCCTAGCTGGTCTTTCACTGACTCGCTTAACCTACAGCGGCATGGCTGGGCATCTAAATGATACTATCACCAGCAGGAAATACCAGCAGTGAGAAAGAAAATAAAGCTGCACCTGAAAGGTGATAGAGCATATAAATGAGTAAATGAAAACACCTGTTATCCTAAAAAGACTGAAGCAAGAATAACAAACTAAACACCTGGAGAAAAGGTGTATCTGCTTGTGGCTTGGCAGACAGAAAAGCTGGCCAAATACAGTAGCACAGGCTCAAGGGTTTGAACCAGAGCCATGACACACATTGCCATTGATGCCAACTTGGTGCTCCTGTGGGTATTTTACGAGATCATGAGTTTTACTATATACAGTGACAATGAAGTATTGCATTATATATTACAGGCGTTCAAACAATCACAGGTTCAGGTCCCTTAAGGGGACTGAAAAATAAAGTAACATTTAAAAAAAATATAAATGATTGTCTCTTTTGCCTTTTCCTCATCTAAATATAATGAAAAAAAAGGACGGTAACTAAATCCAGTATCACCGTCTGTAAAAGTCTAATCAAAATATCAAATTAATTAACGCATATAGGAAAAAGATGTCGGAAAATGGCTCAAAATATAAGGAGAAAACACCAGCTCACCCTTTCTGTTCAGAATAGTGAGGAAGCGCCAGGCAATGACACCGCCCAGTGGTTTTACATCCAAGTTCAGGGGAAAGAAAAAATGTCCATCCAGCTTCCAGACCATGATTTTATCGATAATCCAATACAAAGATATACACAGATGCAAAAATGAAATAAATGAAGGTGAAGAGCTCTGTGAAACCTACTTGTTTTGAGCGCCAAACGTTCCTAATTCTGTTATAAGGTTGGTATACCAGGAGTAATAACGTTTGGCGTTCAGAACACACAGGTTATGGGCATATCTTTGTAATGGATTATTAATAAAATGATGACTTTATCTCCAATTCGAAATGGAATTTGGACTTTTTTTTTCCCCTTGAACTTAGAAAATTGTTAGGAGTCAGATTTCTGCGGTTACTATGCAGGAATCCAGACCCTCACATTCTGCAGTCTCCTGCGCTTTATCTACTGCAGAAGAGATTGCAGAGGAGATTGCCTTGCAGCAAATCTCTCCAGAGGCTAAGTTCTTCAATCTGCCTTCTGAGCATGCTCAGTAGAAACTGAAAGACATATCATCCCCTGAGGAAGAAGTTTTTAACTTTGAAACGCGTAGGGAAATAAATGTATTAACCACACAACTTGTGAGGAGTGATGGTCTGGTAGCGCACGTTTAATCCATAAAAATTCCCTGCTTGAATCTTCAGAGCATGCTCATGAGACGATCTCCCATTGGAGATCGGGAGTCATGTGCTCAGGTCCCGCTCCAGATCTCATTGGTCCATCTCGGAGGTCTGGAAGCTCCTGGAAGGTCCCGGCTGCTATAAAAGGCGTGCATGGCTGTTCCGCCATCATGCGCTAATATAGTCATACTTGCTGCTGTGTGAATGAGGATGGATGCATGATCTGGTGAATGACTCATTTGAAACCCCTACCTTTTGATAATACGCTTGTGTGAGGGATTGAGTTATTGCCAGTACCAGCGCGCTATTGCTCCATAGCCACAGCTGCTAGCGTCCGACATTGCGCTTGCGCCATAGCGGTGTCGTTGAGCGGCAGTATCCACGCCGCGCTGCAGTAGCAGCCCCCTTGAGCGTTCGTGGCTGCGACACATACGGACACACACGGTAGGTCTAGAAGGACTTAGTGCCGCCATCTTGGGCTACTCCTGTACCCATTTACCGTGAGTGTTATTTCTCTGAGTTCCTGTGACCCTAACAGGCTCAGCACTTTATGTTCTGTGGCATCTCTGTGACTAAACAGTAACTGCTCTGCGCACCTGGGTGAAGGTTAACCCCGTGCGCACCTCCGCTATATTGCTCTGCCACCAGCGGTTATACCATCTACCGCACAGTGGACCCCGAGCGGCGAATGCACTTTATTTATATTTTTATTTAGTGCGTTCCACTGTTCCTAACATTATACTAGTGCCAGGGTCTGGCTAGTGATGGCAGAACAGCAGCAACTCTTGCAGTGCATTCGGCAGCTTGAGGGCCGGTTGGCCACTCTTGAGAGGACTCTCTCAGCTGCGCAATATACCGAAGCTGCTGTACAAGCAATCACTGACGCGATTACGCGTATGTCCACGTCCTCCCACGCGCCGACAGTTACCCGCCTCCCGTTGCCCGATAAATTTTCTGGCGATGGCGCCTCCTATAGGGGTTTCATCAGTCAGTGCTCTATCCAGCTGGAGCTACTGGCTGCGCGATTCCCTATGGAGCGGGCCAAGGTGGGGTTTATTGTCTCCCTTCTGTCGGGCAAGGCGTTGGAGTGGGCTACGCCACTATGGGAGTGTGGTGACCCAGAGGTTCGGACTGCTGCTCAGTTTTTAACAGCTATTAAGCAGGTCTTCCTCGGTCCGCGGGTCACGCACGACACCACTCTTCAGCTTCTGGCTTTGACCCAGGGATCCCTCTCGGTTAGTAAGTATGCCGTTCGTTTTCGGACACTGGCTTCCGAGCTGGAGTGGTCTGACAAAGCCCTTATCCCTGTGTTTTGGAGAGGTTTGGCGGAGCACGTCAAAGATGCTCTCTCTACCAGAGAGGTACCTGCAACTTTGGAGGAGCTGATTGCCATTTCCACCTGCATTGACCTCCGTTTTTCGGAGCGCGGTATGGAGCATGCTCAATCCAAGCGGAAGGTTACCTCAGCTCCCAACTTTTTTGAGCCTCTGGAACCACCCGAGCCAGAGATTCCACCCCCTGAGCCCATGGAGGTGTCTCGGCCGTTCTCGAGGCGTGTCCGGCACAAGACTCCATTTGCGACTACCGTTGTCAACGTGCTGTTGCTCCGGACAACAGCGCCCTGCAATGGCCAAATTTCTGTGGTTACTATGCAGAAATCCAGACCCTCACATTCTGCAGTCTCCTGTGCTTTATCTACTGCAGAAGAGATTGCCTTGCAGCAAATCTCTCCAGAGGCTAAGTTCTTCCATCTGCCTTCTGAGCATTCTCATGAGACGATCTCCCATTGGAGATCGGGAGTCATGTGCTCAGGTCCCGCACCAGATCTCATTGGTCCATCTCGGAGGTCTGGAAGGTTCCGGCTGCTATAAAAGGCGTGCATGGCTGTTCCGCCATGCGCTAGTATAGTCATACTTGCTGCTGTGTGAATGAGGATGGATGTTTGATCTGGTGAATGACTCATTTGAAACCCCTACCCTTTGATAATACGCTTGTGTGAGGGATTAAGTTATTGCCAGTACCAGCGCGCTATTGCTCCATAGCCACAGCTGCTAGCGTCCGACATTGCGCTTGCGCCATAGTGGTGTCATTGAGTGGCAGTATCCACGCCGCGCTGCAGTAGCAGCCCTCTTGAGCGTTCGCGGCTGTGACGCTATACATACAGACACACACGGTAGGTCTAGAAGGACTTAGTGCCGCCATCTTGGGCTACTCCTGTGACCATATACCGTGTTATTTCTCTGAGTTCCTGTAACCCTAATAGGCTCAGCACTTTATGTTCTGTGGCATCTCTGTGACTAAACAGTGACTGCTCTGCGCCCCTGGGTGAAGGTTAACCCCGTGCGCACCTCCGCCATATTGCTCTGCCACCAGCGGTTATACCATCTACCGCACGGTGGACCCCGAGCGGCGAACGCACTTTATTTATATTTTTATTTAGTGCGTTCCACCGTTCCTAACAAAAATGGTGACACAAACCAATATTCTTTAACCCCTTAGCGACAGAGCCAGTTTGCAGCTTAATGACCAGGCCAATTTTTACAATTCTGACCACTGTCCCTTTATGAGGTTATAACTCTGGAACGCTTTAATGGATCCCGCTGATTCTAAGATTGTTTTTTCGGGACATATTGTACTTCATGTTAGTGGTAAAATTTCTTCGATAAGTCTTGTGTTTATTTATGAAAAAAACGGAAATATGGCGAAAATTTTGAAAATTTTGCAATTTTAAAACTTTACATTTTTATGCCCTCAAATCAGAGAGATGTGTCAGACAAATTTCTTAATAAATAACATTTCCCACATGTCTACTTTACATCAGCACAATTTTGGAAGCAAAATTTTTTTTTGTTAGGAAGTTATAAGGGTTAAAAGTTGACCAGCGATTTCTCATTTTTACAACAAAATTTACAAAACCATTTTTTTAGGGACCACATCATATTTAAAGTCATTTTGAGGGGTGTACATGACAGAAAATACCCAAAAGTGGCACCATTCTAAACACTAGACCCCTCAAGGTGCTCAAAACCACATTCAAGAAGTTTATTAACCCTTTAAGTGCTTCACAGGAACTAAAGCAATGTGGAAGGAAAAAATTAATATTTAACTTTTTTTTGCAAAAAATTTACTTCAGAACCAATTTTTTTTATTTTCACAAGTGTTAAAAGAGAAAATCAACCACACAATTTGTTGAACAATTTCTCCTGAATACGCTGATACCCTATATGTGGGGGTAAACCACTTTTTCAGCACACGGCAGAGCTTGCAAGGGATGGAGCGCCGTTTGACTTTTTCAACGCAGAATTGGCTGGAATTGAGATCGGATGCCATGTTGCGTTCGGAGAGCCCTTAATGTGCCTAAACAGTTGAAACCCCCCACAAGTGACCCCATTTTGGAAACTAGACCCATTAAGGAACTTATCTAGATGTGTGGTGAGCACTTTGAACCTTCAAGTGCTTCACAGAAGTTTATAACGTAGAGCCGTGAAAATAAAAAATCCATTTTTTTTCCACAAAAAAGATCTTTTCGCCCCCAAATTTTTATTTTTACAAGGGTAACAGGAGAAATCATACCCGCACAGTTGTTATGCGATTTGTCCTGAGTACGCCGATACCCCATATGTG
Organism: Dendrobates tinctorius; assembly: GCF_039654945.1. Classification (NCBI taxonomy): domain Eukaryota; kingdom Metazoa; phylum Chordata; class Amphibia; order Anura; family Dendrobatidae; genus Dendrobates; species Dendrobates tinctorius. The sequence goes on from NW_027361872.1 coordinate 13,704,770, forward strand.
GGGGGGAACCACTGTTTGGGCGCATGGTAGAGCTCGGAAGGGAAGGAGTGCCATTTTGGAATGCAGACTTTGATGGAATGGTCTGCGGGCATCATGTTGCGCTTGCAGAGCCCCTGATGGGCCTAAACAGTGGAAACCCCCCACAAGTGACCCCATTTTGGAAATTAGACCCCCTAAGGAACTTATCTAGATGTGTGGTGAGCACTTTGAACCCCCAAGCGCTTCACAAAAGTTTATAAACGCAGAGCCGTGAAAATAAAAAGTCTTTTTTTATTTCCACAAAAGTGATTTTTTTAGACCCCCAAAGTTGGCAAATAGTGGAAACCCCTCAATTCTTGCTCCAACCCTAACCCCAACACACCCCTAACCCTAATCCCAACCCTAATCCCTAATCCTAATTCTAACCCTAATTCTAGTTCGCCCTAACCCTAATTCTAACCCTAGTCGTGACCCGAGCCCTAGCCCTAGCACAACCCTAGCCCTAACCCTAGCCCAACCCTAACCCTAACCCTAATGGAGAACTGAAAAAAAAAATATTTTCTTTATTTCATTATATTGGCCTATATAAGGGAGTGATAAACAGTGGGGGTTATGTACTATTTTTTTTATTTTGATCACTATGATCGTTTATCATAGTGATCAAAATAATGAATGGAATCTGCGATCACATCAGAGGAGAGAGAAATTAAATGTAAAATCGCGGCTTTTTTTTTTGCGGTCGCCGTTATAGGGTTAATAACGGCGATCGCAAAAGCGGGGGTCGGTAAAAACCGACCGATTCATGTTCTCTGGGGTCTCGGCTACCCCTGGCAGCCGAGACCCCGGAGAAAATCCGACACTGGGGGGCGCTATTCACTTAAATCACAGCGCCGTGAATTAACGGCGCTGTGGTTTTAGTACCCTTAATTACCGCCGTTAAAAGGCGTATCGGCGGTCGTTAAGGGGTTAAGCCACTAAAAAAAAAAAAATAAACTCTATATAAATCTGATATCGCCGTAACTGGACTGAGAGGAAGAATCACATACCCAGGTCATTCTCACTACCCAATCACCCAACACAAAACCCCACACTCAGGTCTGCACTTTTTTCACCATCTTTATGTGTTTCTTTTCTCGCTTATCAGCACATTATGCAGTAAATTATACGGTATAATTTGAAATGGCCTCTCACAGCAATAACTCCAGCCCTCGTACGGCTGTGGGAACAGAAGCATAACAAAAAAAGTAAAAAATAAAATGAAAAACTAAATAGTCTGCGTCCTTATGGGATTAAGTACATTTATGCAGTAATACATCCCAGCATTCCTCAGTGAACTTAAACCAACCTTGAACTTTTTTTTCTTAACAAGTAACTATTTTTGTGACAATACACACCTGACACAAAATCGCAGCTCCTCATTACATCACCTCATGCCTCACTATTCACGTTTGATAACGCGAGACTCACACAGCGACCTCCTCCGTACCCAAAAGGCGGAATGATCTGTTACTGCTACAACTATCAAAGCATGCCGGGTAATGTAGTCTCCTCGAAGCCGAGTTCTCAGTAGAACGTCAGCACGCGGCGTCAGGAAAGACTACGAAGCCTCGTCACATCAGACAGAAAGGCGGCGAAGTACTGAGGGGGTGTGTCAGTCACGTGGTACCATTACGGCTGTAGAAGCGCTGGTAAAGGTGACCTGCTGCCAGTGTGACAGAAAGCTACAGAGACGAGACACATCTCCCTCCGCCTGTCAAGCATCATGGTGGGTACTGGTGTGATCCCTCCGCCGCTGGATGCGCCGGTTTATTAGTGCGGCCTGTGGCGGTGAGGCTCCCCGGTGGTCTCCTTTATTCGCCAGCCTCGGTGTGCAGGGAGCCGTGCTGTGTGTGGCCTGGTGCCAGGAGGCCGGCACTGCAGTGTCTGTAACCTTGTGTCTCCCTGGAGAGGCAGCGGTACACCCAGACTATAGCTATATACAGTGTGTATATATCCTGCAGAGCCGCTGCCACTTCTCCCGGTAGCTTTGTGCAATCTGTAAGTTGTCCATTTGTCTCTGGGCATAAAGATGGCAAATGGCGAGTATGGGTGTAGAGCGCCATGGAATAAAGGAGAGTATTACACCTTCAGGAGCAAATATGTTATTTTGGGGGTTTCTTTAACCCCTTAATGACCGGAGCTCTTTTCAGCTTTGCGTTTTCGTTTTTCGCTCCCCTTCTTTCCGGAGCCATAACTTTTTTTTTTTTCTATCATTATGACCATGTGAGGGCTTATTTTTTTTGCGGGATGAGTTGTACTCTTGAATGACATCATTGGTTTTAGCATGTCGTGTACTCGAAAATGGGGGAAAAAAATTCCAAGTGCGGTGATATTGCAAAAAAAAAAAAAACCTGCAATCTCACACTTGTTTTTTGTTTGGCTTTTTTGCTAGGTTCACTACATTCTAAAACTGGCCTGCCATTATGATTCTCCAGGTCATTGCGAGCTCATAGACACCAAACGATACCCGTAGCAGGTTTTTTTTTTTTTCTTAATTCTGGAATGCTTCAATATCCTCCATAGGAGGCTAGAAGCTGCCATAGCCTGATCGGTCTTAAACATACAGGCGATGAGCAGATCGCCTATATGTAGCTGAATTACTTCATTGCTATTAGTGCCGACCACGGGGTGGCACTCCTAGGAATCCGGCATCAACGACCATAGAGGTCTCCAAGACACCTCTGGTTGTTATGTCAACGATGCCCGTATCTCCGGCCCAGCAGACAGTAGCGCTTGTTAAATGCCGCTGTCGGCATTTGACAGCGGCATTTAAAATAATAATCTTTATGTAGCACTATCATATTCCGCAGCGCTTTACAGTTTGCACACATTATCATCACTGTCCCCGATGGGGCTCACACTGTAAATTCCCTATCAGTATGTCTCTGGAATGTGGGAGGAAACCCACGCAAACACGGGGAGAACATAAAGACTCCTTGCAGATGTTGTCCTTGGTGGGATTTGAACCCAGGACTCCAGCGCACCATGCTGCAGTATGTTAATAGGCGTGGGTGGATCACAATTCCACCTGCGCCTATTGCGGGCACATGTCAGCTGTTCAAAACAGCTGACATGTCCTGGCTCTGATGCGGGCTCACCGCCAGAGCCCTCATCAGAGCGGCGGATCTGACCTTGCATGAGAGTTCTGAAATCTCAGACTTTTGCTGTTACTGTAAAATGCATCTGAAATTTTTATAGAAATCACATAAATGTGAGCATACCCTCAGCAATGAGAGGCTCAGGCACTTATGTCTGTTATATCGATAACATCGAGTCCTATCAAAGTGAAAACATGTTTACAGCTCTAGGGTAAAGTTCAGACGTAAGTGCAATATTTATTTTTTTTTTTTTTTCACCTTAATTGGTCCATTTCATTGAAGCCTATATGCTATTTTAGCATTAAATGTAGTTTCTACTTTTTTTTTTTTTTAAGGGGAAATTGTGTATTTTTGCAACTTGCTGTGCACGGCAGTAGTGTACATGTAGCTGGATAATAGCTCATGTACATGTCTACTGTAAGGCTGGGTTCAGACCAGGGCCGGACTGGCAATTCTGACAAATGCCAGAAGGGCCTGTCTGGTCATGGGCTGCCTTGTCTGCTGTGTTAACAAAATCAGTGTTCTCAAGACACCCATACTGTTAAGAGTTGTGACGGAGCACAAAGTCGCTGACTCCGTCACTTATCCCAGCAGGCCATGGATATCATTAGACAAATTGGCCTTGTAGGAAATCTTCTTTTCCTCCATCCAGGGTAATATATTCCATCTGGTTCATAAGGACGGGGACAACAAGGGCCTGTGTGATTTCAAATGCCAGGGCTGAGTTTCAGCCCCGGTCCATACCTGGTTCAGACAGACATATTTCAGTCTGTATATGGACTGACTGCTGGTCTCTGGGTCTCATAAGAGACACCTGCAGTCTGTGACATAAAGCTAAGGCTGCAGCGTAATTGCTGATACCCTGGTATATAGAGGAGCGAGGTTAGCAAAGACGGCATGTACCAAGAGCAGAGCTGTTTTATGGACACCATGTCCTGGCAACCTCCAATTTTACCTAGTTTTCTCCCGTGGATTGAGTTGGAAGTCTTCCCATGGGTTCCATAGTGGTGCGGGTCTCCGCTGCACATCTGACTGTAGTGTGTCCAATGTCACGTCTGATCCAACATCCTGGACATCATCTTCTGTGTTCATGTTGCAGGTTTGGTCCACCATGTCCAGTATATTTACATGGACGGCATCTGGTATTTAGAAGCTTGTGTTCTCCTATAAGTCTTGGAGAGTGACTGGAGTTGTAGCCACCACTTCCTAAGAACAAGCCACTTCATTTCCTTGTTCTAAGTGTCGTTAAAGGGAACCGGTCACAGAAAATGGTATCGGAGCTGCAGGATGTTACAGAGCAGGAGCAGCTGATCAGATAGATATCCAATTTATCAGTGATTCTTGTATCTTATTTGAAATCCCTGGTGTCTGTAGACATAGGCCCACACACTGGTCTCCTATGGAGTGACTGACAGTCTTCCCTGTATGATAGTGCATGCAGACATAGCTGTCAATCACTGAGTAGCACCGCCCACTGGACTCATACAGCCAAGCACCCTGGATTTCAATGAATAAAATGCAAGAATTACTGAAGTCTCTCATAGTTCATTGCTAGAAAACTAGTGTCCCCCCTACGTGTGCTAGCAGCCTGGTAATTATGGGCCACTGTGCGGATGTATATACCCATAGTTATTTTTGGACATGTGATCTGTGAAAGATCAAAGCAAGATGTATTGCTCCCAGAAGGGTAGCGTACATTTTTGTAGTTGAGAACATAAATAGAAAAAAATGCACATAAAGAACCAAAGAAATAAAAAAATGTTTATTGACAAAATATTAAAACAGTGATTAAGAGTATCCAGAGCAAAAAAGGTGAGAACAGGCAATAAGACAGAGCAAAACATGAGGAACCACAGGTCTGAGGCGCAAACCTAATTAACAGACCCCCCTCAGTAAGCCATAGACCATGCACATATAGCAAATAAGACATCAGTTAAACATAATTAGACCAAAATCAATATTATAAAGAGGGAGCCTGAAAGCAAAGAGTAATAATGGAGGGTTTACCTCAGACCTGCGGTGCCACAGCCCCTACGCGCGTTTTGGCTTTGTGCCTTCTGTTCCAATTTTTCAATAGCTAGATATAATCAGCCACAAATAATTTGTTTTTTATGACTTGCCACCATCTGTGAAAGATGTATGGAGGAACCCTGGAGATGTAACTGAGATCCCCCATTTATCCTACGAGTGGGGTCAGGGAAGTCTGATGGAACACTAGTGAGTAATGACCCTTGGTCTTCCATGAAGAGGAACGCTTTCTAGGATACATATCACAGAACTGAAGTATATACGGTAATCGCATCTGTTGGGGAAAATACTCTTGTGTCTGATTGGAATTCATCATATTAGAAGTCACAAGAAGGAAAGCGGATATAGGATGTTGGGGAGCCCTGTGGGTGGTTGTAATCGGTTATTGTGCGCTGTTCCTACCTGACTTCAAGTGGAGGTCATTATCTGATGATGGATATGCTTATTTTTATTATGGGCCCAAAATCTAAAGCGTGTGTAGTTGTGAACTACCTGCCTCTTCTACAAAGCAGTCACTGACCGCTCCTGCTGGTGATTTCTGCTGCTTAGGTGTTCATGGTTACGACCACTCATATAGTGATGCCCACTGGTCATTACCATGGATATCTAAGCTACAGTAATGCCCTCCTTGAAGCAAGTGATATAGCAAATCTGGAGAACTATACTACACTTCTAACTGGAGGTATTTACTAACATTATTATTACACCTACTACATATTGGGATAGGATGTTGGAGATGGCAATGTGCCTTTAACTTATTGGTACCTTAATTGCATTTTCTGTGTCCACTGTGGCCCTCCCGGCACAGCCTGGACATGCCCTTAGGGCTCCCTTTACCCGACCAAAGCCAAGCAAAACATGTAACCTCCATGGCCTTTGATGTTCGATGTGCTGACGTCCTTCTGTTTCTCCAGCCTGAAGACATCAGAGTCCTGGTGACCGGAGCTGCTGGTCAGATCGCCTACTCCCTGCTGTATGGCATTGCTAAGGGTGATGTCTTCGGAAAGGACCAGGTAATGGAGCACAACAATCCCCCTGTGTTGGTTATGGTTTGCGATGATCTGCAGATGTTTCCTACATGCACTCACCGCTATCTCCTTTTTGCAGCCTCTTGTGCTTATCCTCCTGGATATTACCCCCATGATGGGAGTCCTGGATGGTGTAGTCATGGAGCTGCAGGACTGTGCCTTGCCTCTGCTGAAAGGTAAGGTCATGTCTTCCTTTACTTGATGAGTAGAGTATAATGACTTACTTGATGTTCACAGCTTGGTTTCTACTAGAGATGAGCGGGTCAGGGCTTATTCAGTCAGCTGTAGCGCTTGCCAAATAAGCTGCAGGAGGAACCAGGATTCCTGGATCGCTCCCGATGATCAGCTGTTCGGCTCTGCAGCTGCTTGTGTTGCGGCGGTGTGACTGTCACAACACATGTATGGAGAGCTTGTGTGTTGGGCTCTCCATACATGTGTCGTACCTGTCACACAGCCGCAATACAAGCAGCTGTGGGAGCACTCCATGTATCTGTGTTCCCGCTGCAGCTTATTTGGTAAGTGCTATAGCTTGCTGACTAAAGGCACCGTCATACACAGCGATCTCGCCAGCGACTTGCTGTTTGTGACATGGATCAGCGACCGGCCCCCTTCTGGGTATCGCTGATCGTGCAGGATCGTCCTGGGCTGTTTTCTTTTTTTGATCGTAGGTCTCCCGCTGGCCAGCGCGCATCGCTGCGTGTGGCAGCGGGAGAGCAATGATCAGCCACGCTGGTTTCCAAGGTAAACAGCGGGTATCTAAGAGCCGCGTGGCTCTTAGATACCCGCTGTTTACATTGTAAACCAGCCTGCTCGCTGGTCCTGATCGCTGGAGGGGCTGTTTAACCATGTCCCAGCGATCCCCATCAATGTCGGATCATTGGTGGGATCGCTGGGACATTGTTGTGTAACAGGGCCTTAAGCCCTTCACCCGATCAAATTTGCTCATCTCATGTAGAAGCTTCCCAAAGGATCGTCAAGAAATGATCCTAAGACAATGGGACTGAGCTACAGAAATTTGATTGAATATGTGCAGAAAACTTTTCCATACTCTGCACCACACGAATTTTGACTCGTGTACAATCCTTTCCCCACTTTCTTCTGTAACCCAGTGGGATGGAGGCAGTGCTTCTTTATTGGAAAGTGGACTAAAGGGGTTGTTGCTTAGATCGCTATCCCATGTGTCAAAACTCCAGGAAGAATGATCATATCTTTTTGGTGCAACGTGATGGGGGTTTAAAAGTGACCCCTGTGAATGACAAACTTTAACATTTTTACACTTTGTAAATGCCATACATTAAAAAAATCTAACGCTACTGTGCGGAGTTGGTAAGATGCATGATGAAGTCTGTCTGTATTGTATCCACAGAGGTGATTGCTACGGACAAGGAAGAAGTGGCTTTTAAGGACCTAGATGTTGCTGTTCTTGTGGGCTCCATGCCAAGGAGGGAGGGCATGGAGAGGAAGGACTTGCTGAAGGCCAATGTAAAGATTTTCAAGTCTCAGGGTGCTGCACTGGATAAATATTCAAAGAAGACTGTTAAGGTGATATTTTTTTTATTTATTTTTTAAGGATTCACTTTACTCTATGTGGAACAGTTCAGTCATACAAACTCACTTGTCAAAGTTATTAACCCCTTCACCCCCAAGGGTGGTTTGCACGTTCATGACCGGGCCAATTTTTACAATTCTGACCACTGTACCTTTATGAGGTCATAACTCTGGAACGCTTCCATTGATCCCGGTGATTCTGACATTGTTTTCTCGTGACATATTGTACTTCATGTTAGTGGTAAAATTTCATTCAAATAACTTGCGTTTATTTGTGAAAAAAATGGAAATTTGGCAAAAATTTTGAAAATTTCGCAATTTTCCAACTTTGAATTTTTATGCCCTTAAATCACAGAGATACGGCACACAAAAAACTTGATAAGTAACATTTCCCACATGTTTACTTTACATCAGCACAATTTTGGAACCAAAATTTTTTTTTTTTTTGTTAGGAAGTTATAAGGGTTAAAAGTTGACCAGCAATTTCTCATTTTTACAACACCATTTTATTTTTAGGACCACATCACATTTGAAGCCACTTTGAGGGGTCTATATGATAGAAAATATCCAAAAGTGACACCATTCTAAAAACTGAACCCCTTAAGGTGCTCAAAACCACATTCAAGAAGTTTATTAACCCATTAGGTGCGTCACAGGAATTTTTTTGAATATTTAAAAAGAAATGAACATCTAACTTTTTTTCACAAAAAAAATACTTCAGGTTCAATTTTTTTTATTTTACCAAGGGTAACAGGAGAAATTGGACTGCAAAAGTTATTGTGCAATTTGTCCTGAGTACGCTGATACCTGATTTGTGGGGGGGAACGACTGTTTCGGCGCATGGCAGAGCTCAGAATGGAAGGAGCGCCGTTTGACTTTTTCAATGCAAAATTGGCTGGAATTCAGATTGGACGCCATGTCACGTTTGGAGAGTCCCTGATGTAACTAAACAGTGGAAACCCCCTACAAGTGACCCCATTTTGGAAACTAGACCCCCCCAAGGAACTTATCTAGATATGTGGTGAGAACTTTGAACCCACAAGGGCTTTACAGAAGTTTATAACGTACAGCGGTACAATTAAAAAATCATATTTTTTCCACAAAAATGATCTTTTCACCCCAATTTTTATTTTCCCAAGGGTAACAGGACCCTAAAAGTTATTGTGCAATTTGTCCTGAGTACGCTGATACCCCACATGTGGGGGTAAACCACTATTTGGGCGCATGGCAGAGCTCGGAAGGGAAGCGGCGCCATTTGACGTTTTTGGCTGGAATTGAGATCGGACACCATGTCGCGTTTGGAAAACCCCTGATGTACCAAAACAGTGGAAATCCCCCACAAATGACACCATTTTGGAAACTAGACCCCCTAAGGAACTTATCTAGATATGTGGTGAGAACTTTGAACCCCCAAGTGCTTCACAGAAGTTTATAACACTCGGACGTGAAAATAAAAAAATCATTTTTTTCCACAAAAATGATATTTTTGCCCCCAATTTCTTATTTTCCTAAGGGTAACAGGAGAAATTGGACCCCAAAAATTGTTTTGCAATTTGTCCTGAGTAGGCTGATACCCTACATGTGGGGGTAAAACACTGTTTGGGCGCATGGCAGAGCTTGGAAGGGAAGGAGCACCATTTGACTTTTTCAACTCAGAATTGGCTGGAATTGAGATCAGACGCCATGTTGCATTTGGAGAGCCCCTGATGTGCCCAAACAGTGGAAACCCCCAATTATAACTCCAACCCTAACCCTAGCCCTAACCCTAAGGCTGTGTGCACACGCTGCGGATTTTGCTGCGGTTCCGGCTGCTGCGGACCCCAGTACCATGATTCCCTATGGCAATCAAAAACCGCAGTGCAGACGGTGCGGAATTTTCCGCGCGGATTATCTGCGGTTTTCAATCCGCAGAAAGAATTGACATGTCAATTCTTTCTGCGGATTCTCCTGCGGTTTGCCATCTCCTCTATTGAGGAGATGAAAAACCGCAGGACAAAACCGCAGAGCAATCCGCAGGTAAAACCGCAGGTCTTTTGACCTGCGGTTTCACCTGCGGATTTTACAAAATCCGCGCGGATGAATCCACATTTAATCCACAGCGTGTGCACACAGCCTTACCCTAACGGGAAAATGGAGATAAATCCTTTTTTTTTTTTTTTTAGTTTTATTATTTTTCCCTAACTAAGGGGGTGATAACGGGGGGGTTTGACTTACTATTTATGGCGGTTTTTATGTTTGGCGGCTGTCACACGCTAAAAGACGCTTTTTATTGTAAAATAGTTTTTGCATCACCACATTTTGAGAGCTATAATTTTTCCGTATTTTGACCCACTGAGTCATGTGAGGTCTTATTTTTTGCGGGACGAGTTGACGTTTTTATTGGTACCATTTTCGGGCACGTGACATTTTTTGATCGCTTTTTATTCCTATTTTTGGGACGCAGAATGAACAAAAAACAGCGTTTCATGAATTTCTTTTGGGGGGTGCGTTTACACCGTTCCGCGTGCGGTAAAATTGATAAAGCTGTTTTATTCTTCGGGTCAGTACGGTTACAGCGATACCTCATTTAGGTCGTTTTTTTATGTTTTTGTCGGTTTTATGCAATGAAAACTATTTTATATAAAAAATAATTATTTTTGCATCGCTTTATTCTGTGAGCTATAACTTTTTTTATTTTTTCGCTGATGATGCTGTGTCGCGGCTCGTTTTTTGCGGGACAAGATGACGTTTTCAGCGGTACCATGGATATTTATATGCGTCTTTTTGATCGCACGTTATTACACTTTTTGTTTGGCGGTATGATAATAAATCATTATTTTTTGCTTCGTTTTTTATTTTTTAAGGGGTTCGCTAAAAGGGTTAACTAATGGGACAGTTTTATAGGGCGGGTCATTACGGACGCGGCGATACCTAATATGTGTACTTTTATTGTTTTTTGTTTTTTGTTTTTTTTTTTTTTCCAAAAAATGGATTTATTGAGGGATTTTTTTTTTTCTTAGTCCCAGGTGGGACATCACTGTCTTGTGACAGATCGCTGATCTGTCACATCACAGATCACTGTGACAGATCAGCAATCTGTCACAGGCATTGAAGCAGACTTCCTCTTGCCTGTGCTTTGCAGGCACTGAGGAAGCCAGCTTCCTCAGGTCCCCGAAGGCCCCCGTCGCCATCTTGGATCCGGGGGCCTGGAGGATAGGAGCCCCCCGCAGCAGCGCTGCACATTGCGCTGCCGTGGGGGGCTCAGGGAAGCACGGAGGGAGCCCCCTCCCTGCCGATGCTTCCCTTTAACTCCCGGTACACCGCGATCATGTTTGATCGCGGTGTGCAAGGGGTTAACGTGTCGGGGGCGGTCCGTGACCGCCCCTGACACATAGTGCCGGGTGTCAGCTGTGATAATCAGCTGACACCCGGCCGCGATCAGCGGCGCTCACCACGTGGGCGCCGCTGATCGCGGTAGACATACTATCCCGTCCACGGTCATACGGGCCCGGGTACCGTGGACGGGATAGTACGTCGGATGTCAGGAAGGGGTTAATAGCTGCAAAAATAAAACCGGGCTAGACTTGTGTCTTGGTTTTGTCATCTGAATGGAAATCATTAAGGGGTGGGCCTTCAGGAATAAAAAAAAAAAAAAAGCTAAAGAAAATGCTAAATATTTGTAAATGCATGTAATTGGTTAACTTTTCTGTTTTGTCCAGGTAATCGCTATAGTACACTAAAATGGCAGCGGTTTTGGTGACTCTTTAATAGGACAGGTGCCTGTGACCATGTGCGGTTGGATATTAGCGATCTAACATCAGCTGCTAGTCAGTCAATAATACACAGGCAGCAGTGTGAGCAGCCTTTTCTTACGCAAGGACTCCTAGTATCTCCAGTACTAGATCAGATGGACAGGGAGGACATCGGTTTGAGTGGCCGCCTCTTACCTCATATCTCCAGTATTAGATCAGATAGGCAGGGTGGACAGCAGTGTAAGCAACCTCTTCTTACCTCAGCACCCCTGGTATCTGCAGTACTGGGAGCACATCTTGTAGAGTAGGGGGCTACCTCTGCCCTTCCACTTTATAATTCTAGAATGGTTTGTCCGATAACGGGATGGTAGATATTTAAAATCCCATAGTGCCTCCCTCCCTACACAAAACAAGCGATATTTCTAAATAATGATATTTTGGCACTTATTTGTGATCCTTCCTCTTGTTCATAGCCCTCTCTTTGCAGCTAAGGCAGGGGCTGAATGTACAGAACCAGATTAGGACCACTTCATACACTAGTAGAGTTCTCCTCTCTTATGGATTGCCTGGGAAAATCTCATTTAGTACCAATCAACGCAGTGGGTAAACCTCCATCCATTTGGGTCCAATCCTGCCACACGTTTTCCTGCATTATTTGTATTGCAATCTTCAGTAACTTCTGCAGCCTGTCAATGAGATTTCTGCAACTCGCTTCAGCTGTAGAACATGGCAGATTGCAAAAATTCCTGTGTATTGCCCCTTTGCAATGTACACTAAGTGGGAGGTATTAAAGCTACTCAAATAGGCGAAGGCCCAACCACTGGGTCTTCAAACAACAAATGACTTGATTTTTAAGCATGGCATCCTCACTAAGTGTTGGGGCAATAAAGGTATATCTGTATTAAAATGTTTATTTTTCTTCCCTATTCTAGGTGATTGTTGTGGGAAATCCTGCAAACACCAACTGCCTAACTGCACTAAAGTCTGCTCCATCCATCCCCAAAGAGAACTTCAGCTGTCTCACCCGCTTGGACCACAACAGGGCGAAGGCTCAGGTATGGTAACTGCAACTCTTGTAAAATAAAGTTTATTTAATAAATGAAGCTTCTTTCAACTTTTTCTTTTTTTTTTTTTTTTTTTTTTTTTTTTTTTTTTTTTTTTTTTTTCCCTCCTTTCTTTCCGTGCCACTGTTTTCCCAAGCTATCTTCCAGTCAATGGGGGGTGGCATGAAATGTCTGACACCACACTTCCAACTATTGCAGCATTACCACCTGTCACTGGGGCCTTCTCCGGTATCACACAATCAACAGAGCGAGGGAAGTGTGAACAATCCCAAGACCTTTATTATAGGCAAAATTAGAAGGTCCATAAACAATCCACCACACTGAGGATACAATAGTCCGGAACACGATTGAAGTTCAGTAACAGGATAAAATGTCCAGGGAGATGAGAGTCCAATAACCAGCAGCCAGAGGATAAAAAGTCCATACGCTTCCCTTTCTCTCTGACTTGCTGTGTGATATGAGTTGAGGTCTCTGTCTCAGGGTCTTTTATACTCCCGAAAGGTAAGCTGATTTTGGAATTCCCAGTGTCCTTCAGTACACCCTCACATTCTGTTCCCTCTTTAGAAGTCAACAAACTAGTTTCATAATACAATGCACAATTAGTATATCAGTACACATCAATAGACAAAGATAAACACAACTATGTACAGTCAGGCTGCAGAGAGTAGGGGTACAGTCACACATGGCGGCTCACCAGCGATCCCAACAACGATATCAACGTGTCAGGATCGCTGGTGAGCTGTCAAACAGGCAGCTTCACCAGCGATCAGCACCAGCGACGCCGAGCACTCGGCGGCGCTGTGTACTTTAGTTACCAGCGCACTGATGCAGGGAGCTGGTAACCAAGGTACATATCGGGTTTCTAAGGGACGTGCGTCACTTAGAAACCCTGCATTTACCTTAGTTACCAGCTGATCGCTGGTCTCCCGCCTGTCACGCAGCGATGCGTGCTGGCCAGCGGGAGACCAGCGACCAAAAAAATGTCCAGGGCTTTCCAAGAGCGGTCAGCGATACCGGCAGGGGGGCCGGACGCTGATAGGTGTCACACACAGCGATCTCGCTGGTGAGATCGCTATTGCGTCACAAAACTTGTCACTCAGCAGCGATCTTGCTAGCGAGATCGCTATGTGTGACGGGGCCCTAAAGGGGGCTTTACACATAGCGATATCGCTAAAGCGTCACCGATTTTGTGATGCAGCAGCGATATTGCTAGCGATATCGCTATGTGTGATACTTTCCTCCGACCGGCTCCCCTGCTGTCTGTCGCTGATTGTGTAGCTCCATTTCTCGTCGGGAGTTTCCTGCTGGCGCCGACGAGCGACGCGTGGAAGCGGGCGGGAGGACGTCAGGATCACCGCGTCTGAAAGGTAAGTAACGACTGCTGCTACGTCGCTGTGAGATCTGCCTGTGTGGCAGCTCACTAGCAACCATTTAGCGATGTACCAGCGTTCCTGACCGGGTCGTATTGTGGTCGGGATCGCTGGTGCATCGCTAAATGTAAAGGGGCCTTTAGTGAGCAAATTCAATTATCAGCCTTTTGGAAGGTATTTGAGACTCCAGACAATATGGGGAATACATGCAATGATACAGGGTAACAAGAAAACATTATAAAAATCAGTGAAATAGGCTATATTTCTATCACACCACCTATCCTTATGATGTGAAGTCATAGTCAGTGGGGGTCCCAATTTGTATGTCTGGTTGCATGCATATTACCACCACTATTCACTTGGGTAGAGGAGCCCTATTTTCATTATTTGAAGGTCCTAGTAGTCTGAAACCCCACCCGTACCCCCTCTAGGAGATCACTCGCCCACCCCCTGTCCTGGTGTAGCTGGTAAACCTTAGCCAATTTTTTTTTTTTTTTTTTTTTTTTTTTTTTTTTTTTCCCCCAACATGTTTAAAGGTGTCATCTGGTGAAAACAATTGATCACCCATCTTCAAGCTCTGCTGATCTGTGCATGTTCTGGCAGTCTGATTCCCCACTGATCAGAATTGACACTCATCTAGTGACTAGGTGTTAACTTATTTTCATCTGAGAGCCCAGGGGTGTACATAAAAACTATGGTGCCCCATAGCAGAAGATGTAATTGGGGGGACCTCCACCCCCCCCCCCATTACCAATAAAAATAAATAAACTGCTCATGTGACCCAGCCAAATATATCTCCCAAATTCTTAGCCCTCTCAATGCAAGCTTTCGAGACTACTCGGGTCTCTTCATCAGGCTAGACTAATACAAAATCTGAAGTCACATATTTATGCACAATACAACACAGAGAAATGCAATAGATAAGACATGTGACGTGAAGCAGAACTATCAATATGGGAGAGGGAGAAACATAAATATTGGACCAGTACATAGATAAGGAGTCTGGATGTTTTATAGTCCTCTGATTGGGGTCTCCTAATGTGTTATGATGCCCCCACAAGGTCTTGGAAGCAAATTCCTTAATTGATGTAAAAAGGCATAAATCCATGCGACACATTCATTCCAGCACTGAGAGTGTCAAAGGTCGTCATAAATTTATACTCCCAAACTCTTCTCTCTCTGAGACTTGAAGTTACCATTCAATACCAGTAATTTCATATCCATGTTGCTGTGATCAGGGATACAAAAAATGTTTTGCCACAGGTAGATCCATTCTTTTTTTTTCTCTTATTGTGTGACGATGAGCATTCATCCTGGTTCTAAGCTTAGAACAAGGATGAATTCTCATCGTCACACAATAAGAGAAAAAAGAATGTATCTACCTGTGGTAAAACATTTTTGTATCCCTGATCACAGCAACATGGATATGAAATTACTGGTATTGAAAGGTAACTTCAAGTCTCAGAGAGAGAAAGAGAAGAGTTTGGGAGTATAAATTTGACGACCTTTGACACTCTCAGTGCTGGAATGAATGTGTCGCATGGATTTATGTCTTTTTACATCAAGGAATTTGCTTCCAAGTCCTTGGGGTCTCCTAATGTGTTGTGATGCCCCCACAATCAGAGGACTATAAAACATCCGGACTCCTTATCTATGTACTGGTCCAATATTTGTTTCTCCCTCTCCCATATTGATAGTTTTGCTTCCCGTCACATGTCTTATCTATTGCATTTCTCTGTGTTGTATTGTGCATAAACATGTGACTCTTCAGATTTAGTATTAGTCTAGCCTGATGAAGAGACCTGAGTAGTCTCGAAAGCTTGCAGTGTGTTACCATCTTTTCAGTTAGCCGTTAAAAGGTATCAACCACTGAGGACTCTCAATTCTAACTACTGGCTAACACTGTACAAAGATATACATCTTTCCTGTCGCCCTTCGTTGCACCCATAAAGTAGGTTAAGAAAAGTGCCCCACAGGCACTGCCTGATACCTCCCATAGTAAATTCCTCCCCACTCAGTATGGTGACCCACAACACAGGATGATTCCCAACAGTGACACCCTCCCCCCGACATGGCCCTTTATGCAGTACAATGGGCCTACATACAGTATAGTGGCACCCAACACAATCCTTCACTGTATAATGGCTCCCAAATAGCCATCCATAAAGTATAAGGGCTCACACATAGTCCTCCATGTGGTCTAATGGGTCCTGTGTAATCACCCCCCACCGGTGTCAGCATGGAGCACTCTGAAGCGGTCTTCACTGTTCTGCGCAGCAGACCCTATGAAGTGATGTCATTGCTGTCTGATCTGACGTGGGAGAATAATGGAGGACGGAGTGGATCCCTCTTTAATAATTGCTGTCAACTGTATCGGCATCAGCGATGTGTGGTGCCGGCTGTGCGGTCTGACGGCATTGGCGGTACGCCACTGCAAGAGCACCCTTTTAAAGGTGACGTAGTGGAGAATTGGTCTAATTTTTTTTTTTTTTTTTTTTTTTTTCCCCCCCCCTTCCAGATTGCTCTTCGTCTCAATGTGACATCTGATGAGGTTAAGAACGTGATTATCTGGGGAAATCACTCCTCCACTCAGTATCCTGATGTTAGTCACGCTGTTGTAAAGCTGCAGGGGAAGGATGTGTGCGTCTCTGAAGCTGTGAAAGATGACAGCTGGCTGAAGGGAAGCTTCATATCGGTAAGAAGTCTATCACCATGATGATGCACCCACTGCAGCTGGCACTGCCGGTAAACTGGGCTTGGGCCAATATTATGGGTGTAGCCAATTCTGTCATTTCCTACTGGTTGCAATGGGAGTTTTTTTTCCCTGAATTTTTACATTCATTGGCTTGGTATCTAGTTCTTAAGGGGATTTTACACATAGCGATATCGCTATGTGTGATGCTTACCTCCGACCGGCTCCCCCGCTGTCCATCGCTGATCGCGCGAGAATGTCCGGCTCCATTTCTCGTCGGGCGCTTCCTGCTGGCGCCAACGAGCGACGCGTGGAGGCGGGCGGAAGGACGTCGGGATCGCTGTGTGTGAAAGGTGAGTATCGTGTGCTGCGTCGCTGCTGCATCGCTGTGAGGTCTGCCTGTGTGACAGCTCACTAGCGATCATTTAGCGATGCACCAGCGATCCTGACCGGGTCGGATCGCTTTTTGGATCGCTGGTGCATCGCTAAATGTAAAGGGGCCTTAGTATGTTGGTTCAATCTGAAACTATTTGTAGAAGGACTAGGTCTGAAAATCCTATATTAAACTGCATCATCAGCACTTCTAGTTTTAAAGTGGGGAAAAAAAAAAGTGCAGAGTTGATGGCTCACCTTGACAAATTTGGAGGGTTAAAATCTTACTAGCCTCTAGCCCCTACCAGCCTTAACTTCCAACTTCACCCATCATTTTGATATTTTATTTCAGAAATCAATGGCAGACATGAAAGTAAGAGTTTGTAATGTGTCAGAGCAATTCAAGGGGAAAATATTTTCAGTGACAACAGATTATCCCATTAAAGATGAGAAATGACAGTTGGCGCTTTAAAAAAAAAAAAAGGAAGAGCTAGAGTCCGATTCTGCTGCAGGGTCTCCTGGAACGTCAGAGGTGGACATTGTCTCATAATCTCAGTAATGGGAAAGTCTTCGCTGAATAAAACATTTACCTGTAAATTGAGAGTGATCAGTTCAGGAGGAGAAAGATGCAGATTACTTTAAGACTTTAGAAATTTCTCATTTTCACATGTAAAATTAATTTATGATGAAATTTATGAAATTTTAAACCATGGTTAATCTTTCAAGAATGATGGTGACTGCTGCAGCCGATCACTGGCTGAGGCTGGTCATTCTTGAAGTATGGTAATTGTTTATGTGGAGAAGGGCCAGAAGGTTGAAGGCAGCGGGGTGGAGGGGTGAGGGATTTTTTTTTTTTTTTTTTTTTTTTTCTTGCAGTTTATAGAGTTTACATAATGGGAACACGCCCTTTAACCCCTTACTGACCACTGATGGGATAGTACGTCAGCGGCCAGTATCCCCCCGCTTTGAGGTAGGCTCCGGCAGTGAGCCCACCTCAAAGCTATGACATGTGCCTGCAATAGCCGCTAGTGGAATCTCCGCCCGCGCCTATTAACTAGATAAATCCTGCTGTCAAACGCTGACAGAGGGCATTTAACTAGAGCTTCCGGGGCGTGGCCAGAAATGTGCGCATTGCTGACCCCATCACATGATTGGGGGTCAGCAATGTATTGCCATAACAACCTGATGTCTCCCAGAGACCTCTATGGTTGTTGATGAGGCCACCCGGTCGGCGCTCATAGCAATGCTGTAATTCTGCTACATAGAGGCCATCTGCTCATCGCCTATATGTAGCAGAGCCGATCAAGTATGGGATGCTTATAGCCTCCCATGGAGACTATTGAAGCATGCCAAAATTAAAAAAAAAAAGTTATAAAAAAAAAAAAAAAAAAAATATACAAGTTCAAATTCCCCCCCCCCCCCCCTTTCGCCCCATTCAAAATAAAATAATAAAAAAATCACACATTAGGTATCATCGCATTCAGAATCGCCCGATCTGTCAAAGAAAGGATTAACCTGATCGCTAAACGGCATAGCCAGGGAAAAAATCTAAACGCCAGAATTAGTTTTTTGGTCGCCGCAACACTGCATTAAAATGCAATAACGGGCAATCAAAAGATTGTATCTGCATATAAATGGTATCCCTAAAAACATCAGCCTAGGGCGCAAAAATTAAGCCCTCACCCAGCCTGAGATCACGAAAATTTGAGACGCTACGGGTATCGGAAATTGGTGCAAACTTTTTTTTTTTTTTTTTTTTTTTTTTTTTTTTTTTTAGCAAATTTTGGAATTTTTCTTTTTCACCACTTAGATAAAAAAATAACCTAGACATGTTTTGTGTCTATGAACTCGTAATGACCTGGAGAATCATAGTGGCAGGTCAGTTTTAGCATTTAGTGAACCTAGCAAAAAAAAAAAAAAAAAAGCCAAACAAAAAAATGTGGGATTGCACTTTTTTTGCAGTTTTACCACACTTGGAATTTTTTTTTTTTTCTTGTTTTCGAGTACACGACATGCTAAATCCAATGATGTCGTTCAAAAGTACAACTAGTCCCGCAAAAAAAAGCCCTCACATGGCTATATTGATGCAAGAATAAAAGTTATAGCTCTGCGAAAAAATGAAAACGCAAAACCGAAAAAAGCTCAGGTCACTAAGGGGTTAAAAGAGACCTTTTATTGGTGTTGAGCTTGTAATATTATGCATATCTGTGCTGTTAATAAAATGGGAAGCAGTTTGAGCCTCTTTTTTTTTTTTTTTTTTTTTTTTTTTTTTTTTATAGACTGTACAGCAGCGCGGTGCAGCTGTAATTGCAGCACGGAAGTTATCCAGCGCCATGTCTGCTGCCAAAGCCATCTGTGATCATGTGCGGGACATCTGGTTTGGAACCTCAGAGGTAAATGATGTCAAACTTGTGGTTTGTTTCCTTCTCACCCCTTAGGTGACTTGTATGTGCACCTGCTTGATGGATATACTGCAATAATGTCTTGCTGCTATATAACATTCTCCTCAAAGTCTCAGCTACTCCTATGACCACGTGTCTCTCAGATGGGGTGGACTTTTAGGCAGACCAGTGCTGATCATCTTCCTTACAATCTTTGCCTCATCTCATAGGGAGAATTTGTTTCCATGGGTGTGATCTCTGATGGAAATGCGTACGGCGTACCCAATGAGCTTCTGTATTCTTTCCCTGTTGTCATCAAGGTATGATACTTCTGGGTGTTGATTTTAGGTTCTCTCCTCATAGGTTTTGACTTTAAATATTGCGCTCTGTTCTCCCACAGGACAAGTCCTGGAAAATCGTCCAAGGCCTCAAAATTGACGACTTCTCCCGTGAAAAGATGGACGCGACGGCCAAAGAACTTCAAGAAGAGAAGGATACGGCCTTTGAGTTCCTCTCAATCGCGTGACTAGAAATTGATCGAAAACCACAACTAAGTCCTGAAAAAATGAAAAGCAGTCTATAAGTTTTAGTATCAAGTGCTTATTTATGTCTCCAACCGTTCTCAGTAGTAAAGTCACTGAACATCACATCGGATTTGGTTTTGTATCTGTGACTATTATAAAGTCATTCCTAGCAATAGTGAATTAAAAAAACAACAACCCTGTGTGGGGTGTACACTGCATTGTCTCCTGGAGTGGCTTTATTGATTTACTTTACAGCAGCCTCAGGGACTGTATGGGGGGGGATGGAAATACTCCAACCTACCAGTTAATGGAGGGGGTGATGGCCCAGTATTCGAATTTCACACAGACGAAGCTTGCAGTAGAGCGCCATTCACACCCGTAATGAAGTTATAGATTATATGGTAAGTTATATGTATATACTTTTTTAGATACTGAATATGCCTTCCTATATAACAAATGGATGTCACAACAAATGTGGCAAGAAAGGCCATGCTCCATCTCTACTTATGCATGTCTCTTTCCAAATAATAGAGGATAAAAAAAATTCACTTTCGCAAACTGGACAACATTTTAACCCCCAAGGGTGGTTTGCACGTTCATGACCGGGCCAATTTTTACAATTCTGACCACTTTCCCATTAGGAGGTAATAACTCTGAAACGTTTCCATGGATCCCGGTGATTCTGACAGTGATTTCTCGTGACATATTGTACTTCATGTTAGTGGTAACATTTCATTCAAATAACTTGCGTTTATTTGTGAAAAAAATGGAAGTTTGGCGGAAGTTTTGAAAATTTTCCAACTTTGAAATTTTATACTCTTAAATCACAGATACGGCACACAAAAAACCTAAGTAACATTTCCCACATGTTTACTTTACATCAGCACAACTTTAGAACCAACTTTTTTTTTTTTTTTTTCTTTTTGTTCGGCAGTTATAAGGGTAAAAAGTTGACCAGCGATTTCTCATTTTTACAACACCATTTTATTTTTACGGACCACATCACATTTGAAGCCACTTTGAGGGGTCTATATGATAGAAAATACCCAAAAGTGACACCATTCTAAAAACTGCACCCCTTAAGGTGCTCAAAACCACATTCAAGAAGTTTATTAACCCTTCAGGTGCTTCACAGGAATTTTTTGAATATTTAAAAAAAAAAAAAATGAACATTTACTGTAACTTTTTTCATAAAGAAAAATACTTCAGGTTCAATTTTTATTTTACCAAGTGTAAAAGGATAAATTGGACTGGAAAAGTTATTGTGCAATTTGTCCTGAGTACGCTGATATGTGGGGGGGACCCACTGTTTCAGAGCATGACAGAGCTCAGAAGGGAAGGAGCGCCGTTTGACTTTTTCAATGCAAAATTGGCTGGAATTCAGATCGGACGCCATGTCACGTTTGGAGAGCCCCTGATGTACCTAAACTGTGGAAACCCCCACAAGTGACCCCATTTTGGAAACTAGACCACCCCCCCCCGAGGAACTTATCTAGATATGTGGTGAGAACTTTGAACCCACAAGGGCTTCACAGAAGTTTATAACGTACAGCGGTACAATTAAAAAAAAAAAAAAAATCTTTTCACCCCCAATTTTTATTTTCCCAAGGGTAACAGGACCCTAAAAGTTATTGTGCAATTTGTCTTGAGTACGCTGATACCCCACATGTGGGGATAAATGACTATTTCGGCGCATGTCAGAGCTCTGAAGGGAAGCAGCACCATTTTGACTTTTTTGGCTGGAATTGAGATCGGACACCATGTCGCGTTTGGAAAGCCGCTGATGTACCTAAACAGTGGAACCCCCCCCCCCTTCCCCCACAATGGACCCCAATTTGGAAACTAGACCCCCTAAGGAACTTCTCTAGATGTGTGGTGAGCACTCTGAACCCCCCCAGTGCTTCACAGAAGTTTATAATGCCTGGGCGTGAAAATAAAAAAATCATAATTTTTTTTTTTTTTTTTCCACAAACATGATCATTTAGTCCCCAATTTTTTTTTATTTTCCCAAGGGTACCAGGAGAAATTGGACCCCAAAAGTTGTTGTCCAATTTGTCCTGAGTACGCTGATACCTCATGTGGGAGAAAGCTACTGTATGGGCACACGTCGGGGCTCGGAAGGGAAGTAGTGATGTTTTGGAATGCAGACTTTGATGGAATGGTCTGCGAGTGTCATGTGCGTTTGGAGAGCCTCTGATGTGCCTAAACTATTGAAGCTCCCCACAAGTGACCCCATTTTGGAAACTAGACCCCCCCCCCCCCCCCCCCACAGAACTTATCTAGATGTGTGGTGAGCACTTTGAACCCCCAAGTGCTTCACAGAAGTTTATAACGCCCAGGCGTGAAAATAAAAAAATCATTTTTTTTTTTTTTTCCACAATCATTTTTGCCCCCAATTTTTTTTATTTTCCTAAGGGCAACAGGAGAAATATGACCGCAAAAGTTGTTTTGCACTTTGTCCTGAGTAGGCTGATACCCCATATGTGGGGGTAAAACACTGGGCGCATGGCAGAGCTTGGAAGGGAAGGAGCACCATTTGACTTTTTCAACGCAGAATTGGCTGGAATTGAGATCAGATGCCATGCTGTGTTTGGAGAGCACCTGATGTGCCCAAACAGTGGAAACCCCCAACACACCTCTAACCCTAATCTCAGCCCTAACCCTGGCCCTAATGGGAAAATGGAAATAAATACTTTTTTTTTTTTTTTAATTTTATCATTTTTCCCTAACTAAGGGGGTGATAACGGGGGGTTTGATTTACTATTTATGGCGGTTTTTATGTTTGGCGGCTGTCACACGCTAAAAGACGCTTTTTATTGTAAAAATAGTTTTTGCATCACCACATATTGAGAGCTATAATTTTTCCATATTTTGACCCACCGAGTCATGTGAGGTCTTATTTTTTGTGGGACGAGTTGATGTTTTTATTGGTACCATTTTCGGGCAGTGCATTTGGGGAGTGCGTTTACACCGTTCCGCGTGCGGTAAAATTGATAAAGCGGTTCTATTCTTCGGGTCAGTACGGTTACAGCGATACCTAATTTATGTCTTTTGTGTCAATGTTTTGGCGCTTTTATGCAATAAAAACAATTTTATATAAATTATTTTTGCATCGCTTTATTCTGCGAGCTATAACTTTTTTTATTTTTTTTTTCTCTGATGCTGCGTGGCGGCTTGTGTTTTGCGGGACAAGACGTTTTCAGCGGTACCATGGATATTTATATGCATCTTTTTGATCGCGCGTTATTGCACTTTTTGTTCGGTGGTATGATAAATCATTTTTTGCTTCGTTTTTTTTTTATTAAGGGGTTTGCTAAAGGAGTTAACTAATGGGACAGTTTTATAGGGCAGGTCGTTATGGACGCGGCGATACCAAATGTGTACTTTTTATTGTTTTTATTTCCAAAGAAATAATTTATTAGGGAATATTTTTTTTTTTATTTTTTTTTTTTTTTTTAATTTTTACACTTTTTTTTTTTTAACTTTATTAGGTTGCTCCAGGGGGGACATCACTGTCCTGTGACAAATCGCTGATCTGTCAGATCACTGTGATAGATCAGCGATCTAACACAGGCATTGAAGAAGACTTCCTCTTGCCTGCGCTTTGCAGGCACTGAGGAAGCCAGCTCCCTGCAGGCCCCCGAAGCTCCCCGTCATCTTGGATTCGGGGACCTGCAGGGATGGAGACCCGCGCTGCACATTGCGCTGCTGTGGGGGCTCAGGGAAGCACGGAGGGAGCCCCCTCCCTGCCGATGCTTCCCTTTAACCCCCGGTACACCGCGATCGTGTTTGCGGTGTGCAAGGGGTTAACGTGTCGGGGCGGTCCGTGACCACCCATGACACATTGTGCCGGGTGTCAGCTGTGATAATCAGCTGACACCCGGCCGCGATCAGCGGCGCTAACCACGTGGGCGCCGCTGATCGCTGTGACGTACTATCCTGTCCCTGGGAATTAAGTCCCAGGGCACATGGATGGGATAGTACGTCACATGGCAGTAAGGGGTTAAGAATATTGAACTTTCACAAACAATATTAGAAGCAAAAAAAAATGACAATCGTTTCTGT
Source organism: Dendrobates tinctorius (assembly GCF_039654945.1). Lineage (NCBI taxonomy): Eukaryota > Metazoa > Chordata > Amphibia > Anura > Dendrobatidae > Dendrobates > Dendrobates tinctorius. Next base: position 13,728,689 of record NW_027361872.1, read on the forward strand.
TCACATTTCTCAGACTGTTAAATATTTGTGGGTGACAATCGTCATCTAATACCTGAAGCTTTGCCAAGTATACAGCTCGGGCAAAAATTAAGAGACCAATTTCAAATGTTCAGTTTGTCTGATTTTTCTCTTTATAGGTATATTTTTTTAGTAAATTGTTCTTTTAGTCTTTAAACTTATGACATGTCTCCGAATCTCCAAGCAATACAGTTTGTACTTTTTTCTGACAAAGAAAAATGGTCAAAATTAAAAAAAAACAAAAAAACTGTGCTTTCAGACCTCAAATAATACTAAGAAAACAAGTTCCTAATCATTTAGCAACAACTAATGTTTTACCTCAGGAAGAGTTCAGAAATCAATATTTGTGGAATAACCATGATTTTTAAAACCAGCTCTCATGCGTCTTGGCATGCTTTCCACCAGTCTTTCACACTGTGTCTGGTGCAAAAATGTAAGCAGTTCTTCTTTGTTTGATGGCTTGTGACTATTGATAATCCTCTTGATTACATTCCAGAGGTTTTCAATGGGGTTCAAGTCTGAAGATTGGGCTGCCCATGACGGATTTGATGTGGTGGTCTGTTAATTTTTGCCAGAGCTGTATGTAATTAAGTTCCTGGAGGGTCAATTATTCCATAACTATTGCCAATCACATCTTTAAAAGAAAAATTCAGGAAGAGTCTCAATCAAGTTCCTCTGTCACATGCAAATGTGTTGAGAAGGAGTTAGAGACTCAATCAGATGATTTCTTATTTCCTCTTTCTCCAATATATATATATATATATATATATATATGCCATTATCAAATAAAAAAGTGGTGGAAGACCATTGCTGTGTTTCTTATTTAACACCAATTTCCATAGAAAATAAATTTGTTGAAAAAAAAAAGTCTGTAATGGAACCAAATGAAACAAATCTTGAGCAAACTTTGGTTGCTGACCATGTAAATCTAATGTATCATAGGAGTTTACAACACTGGAAAACTCTGAAAATGTATCTTCAGTTTTTTTCTGAACTGACATAAATGACCGTGAATATCTGCCGGAGCATGTTTCTGAAACGGAGTCAGAAGACGTTCATCTTCAGAAAACGCAAGGACTATTGCCTCAGACAGAAAGTTTATAATTTGAGTCTTGGCTTGATTCCTTACTTTATAAAGTACTTTGCCAAACACACAAAACATGCAATGAGAAAAAAAATAATTTTAATATATAGAAGGTTCATATATCTCAAAATCTGTAAATTGTAAGAACGGTCACAGCTTTCCATATTTGGGAAAGTCAACCACGTGCTGGAACTTATGCAGCAGGAAATGTGATCATTTCTGCCTCTATATTATGTCGTAGATTCAATTCTGAAAAAAATTACTTTTGTTAATATTTCTGGACTTCCTTCTATTTCACAGTCTACATCCTACAGATACCAAGAGAAATTTTGCTTTCTTATTGTTGATTTGGCTTTGGGGAAGTGAAAAGGAGAAAGTTGTAAATGATTTATACAGGAATCTAGCTTGTCTGGAGATGATCAGTGTGACCTTCGCGGTCACAATGCAAAATACTGCGTCTCCACACTAATGGAGTTAGTGACCGAGAAAATGTTGATTTTGAAGTAGTACGGTGTACTCAAGTCACCTCTTCAGTTGCGATTGAAAAATTTGGTTTTGAGACTTGCGTGAATAGAGTGCTTTCAAATGTAAGTTTGTAACTTATCATGTTGCAGATTGACATTCATGGGATCTTGGCACCAATTACAATAAATGCAACACAAAAAAATCCTCCCTAGATCCAGGGGAAAAAAAAAAAAATGTTTGGCTGAAACCTGGAACTCCAACCCATTTGGAAGTTCAAGAAATTGTGCACAATGATCATCTTACAAAAGATTTAATACCATCTTACTACAAATTGCCAAAACAGAGCTCTAGAAGAATTGATCGAAGAGAATTCACTTTGGAATTGATGCTATGGAAGCAAGAACAAAACTAGCAGCTTTTCGCACACTGAACAATGTTTGTCGTCAACAGTTGTAAGACATCCAAAAAAAAACCCCCACAGCTTCTCATGGAAAGAAACAAACAAGTATGGTGTTTCCAAAGTCTCAGCAACGTTGGACCATAAGATTTGTGAATGTAATAATTTCATGTGACCATTTAGACTAAATGTTTATAGACCTAATGAAACTCGTCAGTGGAGATTAGTCATCAACTTGGTGGTCGCAAGCCCCCGAATTATCTCTAAATGCTGCAGCTGTTGAGAAATCCAGTACAGAAGAAATATTACGGCCACACTACTCGAGATATGGACTCAGTATTCAAGAGAAGATGTAGGAAAATAACCAGTCAAGGTAAAGAAAAAATATTCAGTACTGTTAAAACCAATAGTCAAACCAAGTTTTTTATGTTCTATATACTGTCCCCCAAAAAAACTATGGAATATTATTTATTTTTGTTAATAGTGATATTTTCATATCTAGCACAAGAAGGAGGCTATATGCACATTTACAGGGGCAGACATGCTGCAGATGAGCTACATTGGGGCCCAGAGGTGGAGGGGTCCCACACTGACACCTGTTTCAGCTGAATGTGCATCTGAGGAATCTTGCGGTCTATCCACACCTGTGAGATGGATGGATTATCTCTGCAGAGTTGAAGAGCTTCCTAAGGCTACTTTCACACTAGCGTTTCCTGGAGCTGCTCCGCCCTGGCCACGTCTCCTCCGGTCAGCTCCGCCTATGGACACATGACGCTGCAGGCGACCTGCGTACCCTATCTTTAGCATCGAGTACGCAGGCTGTGCGCAGGTATGCATTTGCCGGTGCATGCATCCTTTTGACGGTGCGCCATCCTGTGCCAAACGCACCATGTTGCATTTTGGTGCGCACGGTGCATGGTCAAAAGGATGCATGCGCCGACAAACGCATACCTGCGCACGGCCTGCGTACCCAATGCTAAAGATAGGGTACGCAGGTCGCATGCAGCGTCATGCGCCCATAAGCGGAGCTGATCGGAGGAGGTGCGGCCGCGGGCGGAGCTTCACGGCGGCCGTGCGCATCCCTCCGCAGCTCCAGGAAACGCTAGTGTGAAAGTAGCCTAACACAGATCTAGACACATATGTGAACAATAGTTGAGAGAAAAGGGCCTTTTGTGACCATAGAGGGAGAATGATGGAGGAGGGATTGGACGGCTCCCTCTTCCATTATTGCTTTCAACTGTATCAGCATCCAGGATGCCAATACAGTGCAAGATGCTGGGATGTAAATATATACATAAAGACATACATAGATAATAGATAAATAATTAATTATATAGATAATTAAATATATATAAATGATAGATACACATACATAGATAAAAATAATTTTAGAATTTACCCCTTTCATGTAAAGTAGCTAACCAGAGAGTAAGCAGATATGGGTGATACATGCTGTGCTTTACTCTGCAGCCTCCTGCGCTGCCTAGCAACCAGCATTTAATCTGGGGGCGTGTCTAACTAGAACACAGCACACTTAGGCCTGTTTCACACTTCCGTTTTTTCAAATCCGTCAAAATCCGTTGTTTTCCGTAAAAAAACGGATCCGCCATTTTTTGCAGGATCCGTTTTTTTGTCCCATAGACTTCCATTACGGTTACCGCGGATCCGTAAAAAAAACGGATCCGTTTTTAAAAAAACGGATCCGTTTGCATCAGTTTCCGTCAAAAAAACGGAAACGGATCCGTTTGGCGGACACAAAAACGGAAGTGTGAAACAGGCCTTAGCTGCCAACCTCAAGATGGCCGCTCCCATGAACTGTGATTCTCTTTACATAATTCTTCGATTCACAGATATTATGCTTTCAAAGGTGATTTATTCCATGTTTACTTATACATGCTGTCTCCTTACTGTGATATACCTTAGTTTGTATGAAGGTGATAGGTCCTCTTTAAGCTGTCCTATGTGATCTTATCCTGCCAGGTTTCCTTTTAAATGAGTAGTCATGCAAATAGCTAAGTTCCTCCCACAGAGAGATGTGCCGGCCCGGCACCATATGATATTCAACCCACGTAATAGTCCTTATATAAGGCAACAAGAGAACGAGCCAAACAGAGGGAACCTATCGGTGCTCACCCAGAAAAACTGAATGCACAGAGTGGAGTGAGATGGGTTGCACTCACCACCCCTTAATTTTTTTTTTTATTGCATCAACTTAAAACAACAGGTAGCAGGGTAGACGGAACACATTGTGAATGACGGATGTTTTTTGCCAATTGGCACTTGCAAGGACCCGTTGAAGTGCGATATGGCGAGAAATGGCTGTCGTCCACAAAGTGTACTGTTGAGTGAGACCCTTTTCGTTCTATCTCATTCCACACAAATAATGAACTTGTTCCATATGTGCGGTCCCTGCGAGTTGTGGTGTAGGCCTACAACACTACGATGGAGGAACCACTGGGCTATAGACAGCTGTACCTTCTGTTTGCGCTGACACTAGCCAACTGCTATAGCTAAACAAAGGATCTTTCCACAGATTATGGGGAACCCACTAATCAGGCCTTTATTGCTCATCCTATTGGGTGAATGCCTGCTGGCGAATAAGTGGACGTTGTAGTAACAGGACAAGCTGTACAGGCCGTCACGGCACACTGAAGTGATAGATGCCCGGTAAAGATTATGGAAACCATCTGCAGACCGGCTTGTCTTATTACTTAATTATGATAGATCTGACTGGCTGTTAACTGCAAGCTGCTGATGGCCTTGTCTTGGTGGGAAATCATGCCGGGGTAATCTGCTAATAATTATTTTACAAATATTTAAAATGGGAGCATTGTTGTGACCCTCTAAGCTACAGCGACATGGCGGTGTGTCGCGTGAGATTGTGATGTTGCACTGCAAACCAATGCAATACAGAGAAGGAAAAGTCTCCATATGTGTTGGATCTTCTATGACTGATCCCATGAAACACTTGACATGGACTTCAATGTAATTCACATGTAACTAAGGTTTGGCTATATAAAAAAAAATAATGTGCACGGGTTTCACCGATGCTGTCAGTTATGTGATTTGTATGAGATTGAGGCTACACGGCGACTTTGGCCCAACTCGGATGAATGGGGGCAGGTCTGGGTTGTTCTTTTTGTGACTTGCTGGTTGTGCTGCTCCTGAGGTTAGAAATCCGCATTCATTTGTACTGTGTTGCGATGTAGCAGTGGCAAATATCAACTCTCTACTGCACAACCTTACAAATGACTGACTCAGGGGAAATCAAGGTGCGAACTAGAGAGGATCAGAAGTGGCAAATTGTGCAACAGAAAATCTGATCCATTCACTGACTTGATATTGTCCCACTTATGACTGGACCTTAGAGGTTTCTGCAATAAACCAGTGTGTGAATAATATGCACTGATACCATTATCTTAACACAGTCACAGGACTCGGATGAGAAGATATGTATTCTCACATGACCAGCAGATGGCGCTGTGTAACACAAGTATCAGTGAATGCAAATATTTTACGCCTCTGAACATGTACACAAATGACTCATAAGGCCACATTGTAGCGAGTGACAAAAAAAAGGTATATTGTGGCAAAAGGCTTATGGTTGAATTTTGGCAATAACCAATTGTGTTTTGACTGTTCCATAATTTTCCTAATTTAACAAAAAAAATATCCAACTCGGGTGTGAATGTATCCTGCTTTTTTACTTTGTCTTCCCCTAGAGGAACAGGCAAAATATTCTGACAAGCATGGAGACCGTACCAAGTAATAAATGGAGCACATGCTCCACCTCCATTCAGATGGCAATTTTCAGAGTTCCCTTCTTCGGATCTTTGGGGATTATGACAGACAGTCCCAAACTTTTGGAAGTTATTCCCCATCCTATGGATAGGTGATAACTTAAAGGGTTTGTCCCACATTGTAAAGGGAATCTGTCACCATGTTTCTGCTACCTCATCTGAGAGCAGCATGATGTAGGAAAAGAGACCCTGAATTCAGCGATGTCACTTAGATTACTGGGTGCAGCAGTTGTGACACAGAGTTCTTAGATGTAGCAGAGTTGAAAAAGCTGCCCTCCGCAGAAACCAGGCTCTTTATGTGCATAGTCTATAGATAGTGAGCTGCTTATCACAGGAGGGGGCGTGGTCAGACTGCTCACTCCTAGTCACAGCAATAATAATGTCCTAGTGATAAAACCTTCATTGTAAGTAAACAGCACACAGCCTGATAAGTGACACATCTTTGAAATCTGTGTTTTAACCCCTACCTTATGCTGTCCTCAGATTACATAGCAAAAACCTTCTGACAGAGTCTTCTTGGTTTTATATCCTCACTATCTGAGCTAGTAATTGTCATTTTAACTTTCTTTTCCACTGCTTGTTCCGATACACTTCCAACATATGCCTGAACAAATATAACACATTTCTATACAGCGGTTTAGTTCACCTATAATAAAAGTTGCATCACTGGATAATAGTGAGTAAAAAGCTTGAATATGAACCCCAACGTGTAGTAATCAGTTAATAGTATAATAGTTTCCAGTTCGTCCTTTCAATAACCCAAATCTTTACTTGTCCAAGTATTACTCTTACCACATTTTAGAGTTGGCGACTGATGATGGATTCTGCTTCTTAAATAGGAAAGCGTTATATTGATATTTCCTACATAGAATATTGATGTAATCATTTCTGTGAAATCTAATTCTGTCCATGGCTATGAGGCTGATAGCGAACAACTTATAACAAGTCGTTTTAACTTCTACCAGTCAAGAATTCCATCTTGGAGAAGGAGACATTTGTGCAAAACCTGATTTTTCACTTACCGGTATATCCAATGGACATTTGTTTTATGTTTGGATATATATATATATATATATATATATATATATATATATAAATAAGTGTTTGTAAAGCTAATTGTGCTATATACGAGAATAAATATATATATTTATTTATGTTATGGAAATAGCTCAAAAGACAACTATACGTCTCATTTACATGTGTCCTTTATTATGTAGTTAATCAGGTTTCTGGGACTAAACTGCAAAGTCACAAAGTTCTGTAAAGTATATTCAGAACTTCGGTCTGTCTGTCATTCCAAGGATGTCTTCTAAGGATAATATCTGATATAATGCCTGAAATGAGCCTGAAGTGACCAGAAGGTTTGACTAAACGCTGTGGTTAAATGTACTAAATTTCTATTGCCTTCTAAATTACTCTCACCATGCTGACATACGCCCTAACAGTTTTGGCTCCTTTAACCCTCACTCTCCTTCGCTATCCACAAACCCCAGCACCCGCTAACCAAATAATAATCTCTCCTTCCCTCTTGCCTCCCCACCTGACCTCCTCTGCTGACCTGCTCCTCAACCTCAGAGCTCTCCTAATAAAATACAAAACAAGCCGCCCACTCTCCTTCTCCCACATGCTCTCACACTCTCTGCTTCTCCTCACTGCTGGCGACATATCTCCCAACCCTGGACCCCCAGAGCTCATACCTCCCATTATTACCCCCTTCTATCGCTCCCAACCCAACACAAACACCAGAAATCTTTCCCACCTCAAATCCGTGCCCCTGACAACCACCACCCTGCTCCCACTCTCTGGATCACTCTGGAATGCTCACTCCGTCTGCAATAAATTCCATGTGATTCACGACTCCTTTACCTCTCGTAACTTTTCCTTCCTTGGCCTCACCGAAACATGGCTGACACCCTCCGACACCGCCTCCACTGCTGCGCTATGTTACGGTGGCCTCCATTTCACCCACACTCCTCGCCCTGGCAACAGACATGGCGCAGGAGTGGGCCTTCTCCTTTCTTCCAACTGCACTTTCAACCCAATCCCACCTCTTCCCTCCCTTGCCCTCCCCTCTTTTGAAGTCCACTCCGTCCGCATCTATTCTCCCTCCAACCTCCAAGTGGCCATCATATACCGACCTCCGGGCCCGACCACTGCCTTCATTGACCAATTCTCTACCTGGCTCCTTCACTTTCTCTCTACTGACATTCCCACCATCATCATGGGTGACTTCAACATCCCCTTTGACACCCACCAGTCGGCAGCCTCCAAACTCCTGTCCCTTACTTCATCCTTTGGACTTACTCAGTGGTCCTCCTCAGCCACCCACGCAGACGGACATACACTAGACCTGGCCTTCACCCACCTCTGCTCTCTTTCTAACTTCACCACCTCCCCTCTCCCTCTATCTGACCACCATCTACTCACTTTCTCATCCCTGTCCTCCTCACCTGTCACCCATGTCCAGCAGCATGCGCACCCCCGCAGAAACCTTGCACATCTAGACACTCGCACACTTTCTGACTCTACTCTACGACTGTCCTCCATATCTTCACTCCATGACACTGCCACTGCCACTAGTTTCTACAATGCCACTCTTGCATCAGCCATCGACTCAGTCGCCTCTGTCATGCATAACAGAGTGCGACGAATCAATAGACAACCCTGGCACAATACCACCTCTAAAAAGCTTCGGCAAGCATCCAGAATTGCAGAACGGCGCTGGAAGAAAACGCATTTGCAAGACGACTTCACTGCACTCAAACAAGCAACACTTGCATTCAAATCAGCTCTCACCTCTGCTAAACAGGCCTTCTTTACATCCCTTGTATCTTCCTTATCCCACAACCTCAAACAGTTGCTCAATACTTTTAACTCCCTCCTCTGCCCACCACTGCCCCCTCCAACTTCCCTAATCTCTGCCGAGGACTTTCCCGCACACTTCAAAAACAAGATAGACCAAACAAGGCAAGTCTTTATTGCCCAGCCACCACAACCCCTTTGTATACCAGACCAATGCCCAAACCCCATAACCTCCTTATCTAACATCACTGAAGGGGAGCTTGCTCATCTTCTCTCCAAATCACACCTCACCACTTGTGCACTTGACCCTATCCCATCCCACCTCCTCCCCAACATCACCGCCACTCTTATCCCATCCCTAACCCACCTCTTCAACATATCACTAACTTCTTGTACCTTCCCTTCTGCTTTCAAACATGCCACAATCACGCCTATCCTCAAAAAGCCAACCTTCAATCCAAGAGCCACGTCCAGCTATCGCCCAATATCACTGCTCCCATTGGCTTCTAAACTCCTGGAGCAGCATGTCCACGCTAAACTTTCCTCCCACCTCTCATCTAACTTGACAATCTACAATCTGGCTTCCTCCCCCATCATTCCACTGAGACAGCCCTCACCAAAATTACCAACGACCTACATACAGCCAAAGCTAACGGACAATACTCTATACTCCTCCTTCTTGACCTGTCCTCTGCTTTTGACACAGTTGACCACTGCCTCCTACTACAGATCCTCTCCTCCTTTAGTATCAAAGACCTCGCCCTATCCTGGATCTCCTCATACCTTTCCAACCGCACATTCAGCATCTCCCACTCCCACACTACCTCCTCATCCCTCCCTCTCTCTGTTGGAGTCCCCCAAGGCTCTGTTCTAGAACCCCTACTCTTCTCAATCTACACACTTGGCCTGGGGCAACTCATAAAGTCCCATGGATTCCAGTACCACCTTTATGCTGATGATACTCAGATCTACCTCTCTGGCCCAGACATCACCTCTCTGCTCTCCAGAATCCCAGAGTGTCTTTCAGCCATATCCTCCTTCTCCTCTCGCTTCCTCAAACTCAATGTGGACAAATCTGAACTGATCATCTTTCCCCATCTCACAGATCTTCCTTACCCGACCTTTCTAAAACAATTGACAACATCACGCTTTCCCCCATACCAGAGGTCCGCTGCCTCGGAGTAACCCTTGACTCTGCCCTGTCCTTCAAACCACACATCCAAGCTCTCTCCACCTCCTGTCGCCTCCAGCTCAAAAATATTTCCAGAATCCGTCCCTTCCTCAACCCTCAATCTACTAAAATGCTTGTGCATGCCCTCATCATCTCCCGCCTCGACTATTGCAACATCCTTTTCTGTGGCCTCCCTGCTAACACCCTTGCACCTCTCCAGTCCATCCTCAACTCTGCCGCCCGACTAATTCATCTCTCTCCTCGCTACTCCTCCTCTTCTCCCCTCTGCAAATGTCTTCACTGGCTCCCATTCCCTCAGCGTATCCAATTCAAATTACTAATACTGACCTTCAAGGCCATCTACAACCTGTCTCCTCCATACATATCTGAACTAATCTCCCAATACCTTTCCTCACGTAATCTCCGGTCCTCCCAAGACCTCCTTCTCTCCTCCACACTTATTCGCTCCTCACCCAACCGTCTCCAAGACTTCTCCCGAATAGCCCCAATCCTATGGAATTCCCTGCCCCAACACGTCCGGCTATCAACCACACTCGGATCCTTCAGACGGAACCTGAAAACCCATCTCTTCAGGAAAGCCTACAGCCTGCAATGATCCCCGCTGCCTCCTCACCACTACTGGAGCTACCGCCTCACCATCACTGGAGCTGCTGCAACCCCCCAACCTACTGTCTCCTTCCCCACCATCCTGTAGAATGTAAGCCCGAAAGGGCAGGGTCCTCTCTCCCCTCTATATCAGTCTGTGATTGTTCACTGTAAGTGATATCTGTAATTTGTATGTAACCCCTTCTCATGTACAGCACCATGGAACCAATGGTGCTTTATAAATAAATAATAATAATAGCATACAGCGCTTTGTATCTGGACTTGTACAGACACTGTCTGGTGACCATTTCATTCCGCTTTTAAATGAATACCCTTATTTAATATAATGGTCCATACCAAGCAAGCTTTTTTTTACCATTTTGTGTCACCTCTATTTACACATACAGTGAATAAAAAAATTCTGTTTAACCCCTTCACCCCCAAGGGTGGTTTGCACGTTCATGACCGGGCCAATTTTTACAATTCTGACCACTGTACCTTTATGAGGTCATAACTCTGGAACGCTTCCATGGATCACGGTGATTCTGACATTGTTTTCTCGTGACATATTGTACTTCATGTTAGTGGTAAAATTTCATTCAAATAACTTGCGTTTATTTGTGAGAAAAACGGAAATTTGGCGAAAATTTTGAAAATTTCGCAATTTTCCAACTTTGAATTTTTATGCCCTTAAATCACAGAGATACAGCACACAAAAAACTTGATAACTAACATTTCCCACATGTTTACTTTACATCAGCACAATTTTGGAACCAAAATTTTTTTTTGTTAGGAAGTTATAAGGGTTAAAAGTTGACCAGCGATTTCTCATTTTTGCAACACCATTTTATTTTTACGGACCACATCACATTTGAAGCCACTTTGAGGGGTCTATATGATAGAAAATACCCAAAAGTGACACCATTCTAAAAACTGCACCCCTTAAGGTGCTCAAAACCACATTCAAGAAGTTTATTAACCCTTTAGGTGCGTCACAGGAATTTTTTTGAATATTTAAAAAAAAATGAACATCTAACTTTTTTTCATAAAAAAAATACTTCAGGTTCAATTTTTTTTATTTTACCAAGGGTAACAGGAGAAATTGAACTGCAAAAGTTATTGTGCAATTTGTCCTGAGTACGCAGATACCTGATATGTGGGGGGGAACGACTGTTTCGGCGCATGGCAGAGCTCAGAATGGAAGGAGCGCCGTTTGACTTTTTCAATGCAAAATTGGCTGGAATTCAGATTGGACGCCATGTCACGTTTGGAGAGTCCCTGATGTACCTAAACAGTGGAAACCCCCTACAAGTGACCCCATTTTGGAAACTAGACCCCCCAAGGAACTTATCTAGATATGTGGTGAGAACTTTGAACCCACAAGGGCTTTACAGAAGTTTATAACATACAGCGGTACAATAAAAAAATCATATTTTTTCCACAAAAATGATCTTTTCACCCCAATTTTTATTTTCCCAAGGGAAACAGGACCCTAAAAGTTATTGTGCAATTTGTCCTGAGTACGCTGATACCCCACATGTGGGGGTAAACCACTATTTGGGCGCATGGCAGAGCTCGGAAGGGAAGCAGCGCTATTTGACGTTTTTGGCTGGAATTGAGATCGGACACGATGTCGCGTTTGGAAAACCCCTGATGTACCAAAACAGTGGAAACCCCCCACAAATGACACCATTTTGGAAACTAGACCCCCTAAGGAACTTATCTAGATGTGTGGTGAGAACTTTGAACCCCCATGGGCTTCACAGAAGTTTATAACATAAAGCCATACAATTAAAAAATCATATTTTTTCCACAAAAATGATCTTTTCACCCTCAATTCTTATTTTTCCAAGGGTAACAGGACCCTAAAAGTTATTGTGCAATTTGTCCTGAGTACGCTGATACCCCACATGTGGGGGTAAACCACTATTTGGGCGCATGGCAGAGCTCGGAAGGGAAGCAGCGCCATTTGACGTTTCTGGCTGGAATTGAGATCGGACACGATGTCGCGTTTGGAAATCCCCTGATGTACCAAAACAGTGGAAACCCCCCACAAATGACACCATTTTGGAAACTAGACCCCCTAAGGAACTTATCTAGATGTGTGGTGAGCACTTTGACCCCCCCAGTGCTTCACAGAAGTTTATAACACCCGGGCGTGAAAATAAAAAATTCGTATTTTTTCCACAAACATGATCTTTTAGTCACTATTTTTTTATTTTCCCAAGGGTACCAGGAGAAACTGGACCCCAAAAGTTGTTGTCCAATTTGTCCTGAGTATGCTGATACCCCATATGTGGGAGAAAACTACTGTATGGGCACACGTCGGGGCTCGGAAGGGAAGTAGTGACGTTTTGGAATGCAGACTTTGATGGAATGGTCTGCGGGTGTCATGTTGCCTTTGGAGAGCCCCTAATGCACCTAAACAGTGGAAACCCCCCACAAATGACACCATTTTGTATACTAGACCCCCCAAGGAACTTATCTAGATGTGTGGTGAGCACTTTGAACCCCCCAGTGCTTCACAGAAGTTTACAACGCCCGGGCGTGAAAATAAAAAATTCGTATTTTTTCCACAAACATGATCTTTTAGTCACCATTTTTTATTTTCCCAAGGGTACCAGGAGAAATTGGACCCCAAAAGTTGTTGTCCAATTTGTCCTGAGTATGCTGATACCCCATATGTGGGAGAAAACTACTGTATGGGCACACGTCGGGGCTCGGAAGGGAAGTAGTGACGTTTTGGAATGCAGACTTTGATGGAATGGTCTGCGGGTGTCATGTTGCCTTTGGAGAGCCCCTAATGTACCTAAACAGTGGAAACCCCCCACAAATGACACCATTTTGTATACTAGACCCCCCAAGGAACTTATCTAGATGTGTGGTGAGTACTTTGAACCCCCCAGTGCTTCACAGAAGTTTACAACGCCCGGACGTGAAAATAAAAAATTCGTATTTTTTCCACAAACATGATCTTTTAGTCACCATTTTTTTATTTTCCCAAGGGTACCAGGAGAAATTGGACCCCAAAAGTTGTTGTCCAATTTGTCCTGAGTATGCTGATACCCCATATGTGGGAGAAAACTACTGTATGGGCACACGTCGGGGCTCGGAAGGGAAGTAGTGACGTTTTGGAATGCAGACTTTGATGGAATGGTCTGCGGGTGTCATGTTGCCTTTGGAGAGCCCCTAATGTACCTAAACAGTGGAAACCCCCACAAGTGACCCCATTTTGGAAACGAGACCCCCTAAGGGACTTATCTAGATGTGTGGTGAGCGCTTTGAACCCCCAAGGGCTTCACAGAAGTTTATAATGCCCGGGCATGAAAATAAAAAAATCGTATTTTTTCCAGAAACATGATCAATTAGTCCCCAATTTTTTCATTTTCCCAAGGGTAACAGGAGAAATTGGACCCCAAAAGTTGTTGTCCAATTTGTCCTGAGTACGCTGACACCCCATATGTGGGAGAAAACTACTGTATGGACACACGTCGGGGCTCGGAAGGGAAGCAGTGACGTTTTGGAATGCAGACTTTGATGGAATGGTCTGCGGGTGTCATGTGCGTTTGGAGAGCCCCTGATGTACCTAAACTATTGAAACTCCCCACAAGTGACCCCATTTTGGACACTAGACCCCCCACGGAACTTATCTAGATGTGTGGTGAGCACTTTGTTTTGCAATTTGTCCTGAGTAGGCTGATACCCTACATGAGGGGGTAAAACATTGTTTGGGCGCATAGCAGAGCTTGGAAGGAAAGGACCACCATTTGACTTTTTCAACTCAGAATTGGCTGGAATTGAGATCAGACGCCATGTTGCATTTGGAGAGCCCCTGATGTGCCCAAACAGTGGAAACCCCCAATTCTAACTCCAACACGAACCCCAACACTCCCCTAACCCTAGCCCTATCCCTAGCCCTAACCCTAACCCTAGCCCTAACCCTAACCCTAGCCCTAGCCCTAACCCTAACCCTACCCTAACCCTAGCCCTAACCCTACCCCAACACACCCCTAGCCCTAACCCTAGCCCTAACCCTAATGGAAAAATGGAAATAAATACATTATTTTTCCCTAACTGCACATTGCGCTGCCGTGGGGGGCTCAGGGAAGCACGGAGGGAGCCCCCTCCCTGCCGATGCTTCCCTTTAACCCCCGGTACACCGCGATCGTGTTTGATCGCGGTGTGCAAGGGGTTAACGTGTCGGGGGCGGTCCGTGACCGCCCCTGACACATTGTGCCGGGTGTCAGCTATGATAATTAGCTGACACTCGGCCGCGATCAGCGGCGCTCACCACGTGGGCGCCGCTGATCGCGCCGACGTACTATCCCGTCCCCGGTCATACGGGCCCGGGTACCGTGGACGGGATAGTACGTCGGATGGCAGAAAGGGGTTAAAAAAAAGAAAAAGAAAATTGAGTGGTATTTCTAAGTCGTAACACTAAGGGTGTGTGCACACGCTGCGGAATCCGCTGCGGATTAATCCGCACGGATTTTGCAAAAACCGCAGATAATCCGCAGGTCAAAAGACCTGCGGATTATCTGCGGTTTTGCCTGCGGTTTGGTCCTGCGGATTCACTATGTTCACAATGGTGGAGATAGGAACCCGCAGCGGTTTCCGCAGAAAGAATTGACATGCAATTCTTTCTGCGGATTCAAAACCGCAGCAAATCCGCGCAGATTTTTCCGCAGCGTCGGCACAGCGTTTTTTTTTTCCCATTCATTTAAATTGTACTGTACACCGCAGCTAAAGCTGCTGCCGGTCCGCAGCGGCCAAAACCGCTGCGGAAACGCAGCGGAATCCGCAGCGTGTGCACGTACCCTTAGGTCTGTTTCACACATCAGTTTTTTCCATCAGTTAAAATCCGCTAAAATGGCGGACAACGGATCCGTTCCTGTACTGACCACATCGTTTGGCACCGGACCGTTGTTTTAATGGATCTGGCGAAGGAAGAATTTTAAAGGAACCACTGCCTGGGGGGGCGTTGGGGGAGGAGAGAGAGAGAATCATTTTTTCAGACGCCAGAACTGAGTTTAGGGTTAAATTTCCGACACAGGCATTTCTCCCAGGCATGCACAATAGAAAATGCGGATCTGGCCGGGGAAAAAAAACGTTTCATTGTCGGTCCTGTCCACTCAGCGGACGGCAAAATCTTGGCGGATCCGTAAAAAAACAGATCGAAAGGATGACCATCCCTCAAGATCCGACGTTAATACAAACCAATGGGGAAAAAACGGATACGCCAAGAAAAATGGCGTTTTTTTTTTAAACGGCGGATTTTGACTGATGGGGAAAAACGGAAGTGTGAAACAGGCCTTAATGCAAGCAGAAATGGTCACTTCAATCGCAATATATAGTAGCGTAATGTACAGACGATCCAGTAATCAAGCGAGTCCACTTTCCAATGATCCAGTATTCGGTACAGGTTACTCTCTAGCTCTACAGACTTCTTATGTGTGGATAAACTCAGCTAAGCCCTTTAATCCCCACATGAGAAGCCTGGTGATCTAAAGAGAAACCCGTTTGGAGTTTTGGATAATTGGAAAGAGGATTCTTATGATAACTGGACTCTCTGAGCCAAGATCCAAGTCTGTGCACAATGCTACTGTAAATTCCTATTACTGAACAGTAAAGTGCTATGGAGTGGAATATATTGGCACTTTATAAATATTACTAGAGATAATATATTTAGTGTGCCACAGTGCCACTGTTTCTGAGGTCATGTTTCTGTGTCCAGGCTTCCACCTCTGTACTGTAACAATATACAGGTCATCAATATCAGACTGAAATGTTCATGTATTCAATGTACATATGCTGTTCAAGCAAACTGCAATTACTCCCGACATGCACAGTTCAATGCCTCCAATAGGTATAAATAGCTGTGTAGTAAGCTTGGGTCTTTTACTGTATCTATGCTTTAAGATTGCTTCTATTACTGTATCTATGTAGTAATCTTGGTTCTGTTACTTTAGTAATTATGGTTATTACTGTATATAGGTAGCAAGATTAGCTCTCCTACTGTATATAGTAAACTTGGGTCTACTCTATGTATGCTTCAGGCTTTGTTCTATTACTGTATCTGTGTATTAATCTTGCTTCTGTTACTTTATTTACTAAGTATGGTTATGTTGCCATACCTATTTAGTGATCTCTGCTCTGTTCCCGTATCTATGTAGTGAGCTCGGTTTTGTTCCCCTATCGATGTAGTGAGCTCGGCTCTGTTCCTGTATCCATGTAGTGAGCTCGGCTCTGTTCCTGTATCTATGTAGTGAGCTCGGCTCTGTTCCTGTATCTATGTAGTGAGCTCGGCTATGTTCCCCGCTGGGGGGGGCTGTATACCATGCTGGGGGGGCTATATACCATGCTGGGCTGTATTATGCCTGCTGGGGGGACTATATTCCATGCTGGGCTGTATTATACCATGCTGGGGGGCTATATACCATGCTGGGCTGTATTATACCATGCTGGGGGGGTTATATACCATGCTAGACTGTATTATACCATGCTGGGGGGTTATATACCATGCTGGGTTGTATTATACCATGCTGGGCTGTATTATACCATGCTGGGGGGGCTATATACCATGCTGGGCTGTATCATACCATGCTGGGGGTGGCTATATACCTTGCTGGGGGGGCTATATACCATGCTGGGCTGTATTATACCATGCTGGGGGGGCTACATACCATGCTGGGTTGTATTATACCATGCTGGGAGCATGGTATATAGTCCCCCCAGCATGGTATAATAAAGCCCAGCATGGTATATACCCCCCCAACATGGTATATAGCCCCCCAGCATGGTATGATACAGACCAGCATGGTATATAGCCCCCCCAGCATGGTATGTTACAGCCCAGCATGGTATATAGCCCCCCCCAGCATGGTATAATACAGCCCAGCATGGTATGATACAGCCCAGCATGGTATATAGCCCCCCCAGCATGGTATGATACAGCCCAGAATGGTATATAGCCCCTCCCAGCATGGTATAATACAGCCCAGCATGGTATATAGCCCCCCCAGCAAGGTATATAGCCACCCCCAGCATGGTATGATACAGCCCAGCATAGTATATAGCCCCCCCAGCATGGCATATAGCCCCCCCAGCATGGTATGATACAGTCCAGCATGGTATATTGCCCCCCCAGCATGGTATAATACAGCCCAGCATGGTATGATACAGCCCAGCATGGTATATAGCCCCCCCAGCATGGTATAATACAGCCCAGCATGGTATATAGCCCCCTCCCAGCATGGTATATAGCCCCCCAAGCATGGTATGATACAGCCCAGCATGGTATATAGCCCCCCCCAGCATGGTATGATACAGCCCAGCATGGTATATAGCCCCCCCCAGCATGGTATGATACAGCCCAGCATGGTATATAGCCCCCCCAGCATGGTATGATACAGCCCAGCATGGTATATAGCCCCCCAGCATGTTATAATACAGCCCAGCATGGTATATAGCCCCCCCACAGTCACACTGACCTGCGGCTGAACTGCAGCCACCGTCTGGCCGGCGCCACAGTCAGGGCTGGCAGTGTGAGTGACAGTCTGTCTTCCCTCCTCTTCTTTCCCATGGCACTGACGCTGCTGGCTGGTCGCTGATGATCTCAGTCCACTCTCACCACAGTCTTTCCTCCTCTCCTCCCCCACGGCACAGACGCTGGGCTGCTGGCTGATCGCTGATGATCTCTCACCTCAGCCCGGCTCAGCCCTCAGGGCTGGCTCCTCTGCACTGTGCCGCGCTAGCACGCAGCCTCAGGAGGAGTCAGACCCCTCCTGTTGCCTCCTGCAGGGGGGCTGCTCTCCTCTCCTCCTTGCTGGCTCTGCAGCGCTCGCTCCACAGGTTCACATGCTGGAGGGGCTATATACCATGCTGGGCTGTATTATACCATGCTGGGCTGTATTATACCATTCTGGGGGGGCTACAGTGGGGAAAAAAAGTATTTAGTCAGTCAGCAATAGTGCAAGTTCCACCACTTAAAAAGATGAGAGGCGTCTGTAATTTACATCATAGGTAGACCTCAACTATGGGAGACAAACTGAGAAAAAAAAATCCAGAAAATCACGTTGTCTGTTTTTTTTTCATTTTATTTGCATATTATGGTGGAAAATAAGTATTTGGTCAGAAACAAGCAATCAAGATTTCTGGCTCTCACAGACCTGTAACTTCTTCTTTAAGAGTCTCCTCTTTCCTCCACTCATTACCTGTAGTAATGGCACCTGTTTAAACTTGTTATCAGTATAAAAAGACACCTGTGCACACCCTCAAACAGTCTGACTCCAAACTCCACTATGGTGAAGACCAAAGAGCTGTCAAAGGACACCAGAAACAAAATTGTAGCCCTGCACCAGGCTGGGAAGACTGAATCTGCAATAGCCAACCAGCTTGGAGTGAAGAAATCAACTGTGGGAGCAATAATTAGAAAATGGAAGACATACAAGACCACTGATAATCTCCCTCGATCTGGTGCTCCACGCAAAATCCCACCCCGTGGGGTCAGAATGATCACAAGAACGGTGAGCAAAAAACCCAGAACCACGCGGGGGGACCTAGTGAATGAACTGCAGAGAGCTGGGACCAATGTAACAAGGCCTACCATAAGTAACACACTACGTCACCATGGACTCAGATCCTGCAGTGCCAGACGTGTCCCACTGCTTAAGCCTGTACATGTCCGGGCCCATCTGAAGTTTGCTAGAGAGCATTTGGATGATCCAGAGGAGTTTTGGGAGATTGTCCTATGGTCTGATGAAACCAAACTGGAACTGTTTGGTAGAAACACAACTTGTCGTGTTTGGAGGAAAAAGAATACTGAGTTGCATCCATCAAACACCATACCTACTGTAAAGCATGGTGGTGGAAACATCATGCTTTGGGGCTGTTTCTCTGCAAAGGGGCCAGGACGACTGATCCGGGTACATGAAAGAATGAATGGGGCCATGTATCGTGAGATTTTGAGTGCAAACCTCCTTCCATCAGCAAGGGCATTGAAGATGAAACGTGGCTGGGTCTTTCAACATGACAATGATCCAAAGCACACCGCCAGGGCAACGAAGGAGTGGCTTCGTAAGAAGCATTTCAAGGTCCTGGAGTGGCCTAGCCAGTCTCCAGATCTCAACCCTATAGAAAACCTTTGGAGGGAGTTGAAAGTCCGTGTTGCCAAGCGAAAAGCCAAAAACATCACTGCTCTAGAGGAGATCTGCATGGAGGAATGGGCCAACATACCAACAACAGTGTGTGGCAACCTTGTGAAGACTTACAGAAAACGTTTGACCTCTGTCATTGCCAACAAAGGATATATCACAAAGTATTGAGATGAAATTTTGTTTCTGACCAAATACTTATTTTCCACCATAATATGCAAATAAAATGAAAAAAAAAACAGACAATGTGATTTTCTGGATTTTTTTTTCTCAGTTTGTCTCCCATAGTTGAGGTCTACCTATGATGTAAATTACAGACGCCTCTCATCTTTTTAAGTGGTGGAACTTGCACTATTGCTGACTGACTAAATACTTTTTTCCCCACTGTATATACCATGCTGGGCTGTATTATACCATGGTGGGCTATATACCATGGTGGGCTGTATGCCATGGTGGGCTGGGCTGTATACCATGTGGTGCTGGGCTATATACTATGCGGCTGTTATATACCTTGGGGGGTACATTTTACATTATATTCTATAAGGGGAGGCTGTGTTATATAATATGGGGGGCTACATTATATTCTATGGGGAGATGGGCTGCATCATATTCTATTTGGGGCTACATTATATTCTATGGGGGGGCTGTATTATATTTATTATATTCTATGGGGGCTGCATTATACTATATGAGGAGGGCTACATTGTATTCTATGGAGGGGCTACATTATACTATTTAAGGGGCTGCATTATATCCTATGAGGGGGTTGCCATATATTCTATGGAGGGGCTGCATTAGACTATATGGGGGGGACTGCATTATATTCTATGGGAGGGTTACATTATGTTCTATACAGATATTATATCCAGCCCTGCATAGCCTCAATATTAGATAACAACAAATAACAAATAACTTTGTTGCCCTATGAAGGGTTGGGGGGGGCCCGAAAAATTTCTTGCACAGGGGCCCACTACAGTCTATGTCCGCCCCTGAGCTACTTCAATACTCTGCACATGGGGTAAGCGACAGAACGAATCAAAAGAACTATACCACATTTCTAATAGGAGGTATATGCTAATCTAATTATTATTACACCTGCTACATATTGGGATAGGATCCAGCTTCCATATCAGCACAGAAATCCCTCTTTTCACAGCACATCGGAATACAAGGCTCTGCATTATGAAACATTCGTTCCTGGAACATTCTGAACTCACGGGTTAATGGCGCTATTATACCTTTCCTTTCTGTGCTGCCAGTAGTCACCTGGGTACTTCAACACCTTTCTTTCCTTTGACATGCCGTCACAAAGCCGATGTCAGTAGGTAGCCCTGTATTGTTGAAACAGCACATTTCTATACTATCGAATAATGTGTCACTGCAGGAACCGGCATTACTTCACAGAGCAGAAAGGAAAAACAGCAATTTCTCAAGTGAGCTTTTCACATCTGATTCTCTGCATTTTCCGAGCTGTTATATATCCACCCTGGAAAATGAAGCCTAATACCTGCTGATAGCATCTTTATATAGGACTACCAATATGGACCCCGTGTATCCACCATTGCATTGTCATGATCTCAGAGCGGGTTTGCCTCGCACACGTGGGGTTAATGTCTGGAACCAGTGCTGATGACTGGCATTTCTGGGATTAAAGGTTGTGATCCCAGTGCAGGCTTACCTGCACACCTGGGGCTATGATTGTGGCCTCTCCCTGGTTCTGGGGAGGCTTCTTATAGCCTCAGGACGCTCCCATCCCCGTCAGTTATACTTTCGCCCTTGGCATTGTGTGGTGACCCCTGAGTGTGTTTGTGCTGTGTTCTGGTTGCTTGATAATCTGTGCATGACTCGGTCTGTTCTCTGGATATTGCTTAGGATTCTGCTTGGTACCTTCTATGTCTGTTTGGTTTTGACTTCTGCTTGGCCCTGACTATCCACTCTGTCTCATCCTTGGTACGTTACGGCTGTCTCTGTGTATGAACCCCGTTTTGCCTGACTCTGAGTAATTCTGTATAGTGTCTTTCCATCTCACTAAGCAGGATGCTAAGCCCCGCCCCCTTGCAGTCACATGACCGTAGGTCCTTTGTCTGCTTGCTAATCTTCAGCATCCACAGGTCCTGTGCATCGGTACTTTCTGGCTGTACCTGACCCCGGTACCCCTACAGTGCGGGTGAGTCCCTGCTCAGCGGAGGCTGCACGCCGGCGCTGACAGGTTCCTGACACTCAGGAAACGCACACTGGCTCAGTGAGCACGTACAGTGCGGTGTTCCTGACATGCATATATTTTGTGTCAAAAAAAGATGCTAAATAACAATTATTTTGAATTCGCAAAAGGAATTTCTTTCTTGGTGGGGCTTCAAAAACATACAGGGGGTTAGACATTCTAGAATTTTTGATTACCTACAAAACATATTTCATAGGAAATCCATTTCAACTCAGTTCTAGTTTGAAGATACACAGAAATTATTTTATTTTTTAATTATCCACAGAATTTTTGGGGTGTGGTTATGTACATCAGAGAAAAAATACATTTATATATAAATTGATAATTTAATTATTACTTAAAGGGAACCTGTCATGTGAAACAAAATAAAATTGTATTAAACTACAGATATGAGGTTCTTCTCGGCATCCTTCGGCTTTCAGTCATAGATGAGCGGCCGGCGCAGCTTCAGCCACTGCTCAGTACATAGTGAGTGGCGTCTGTAAGAACATCCCTGCACTGACTGTCAGCCAGCTCTATACTGATGCACTGCAGAGCAGGATATCAGTCAGTGCTGGAGAGTGGTTACAGCTGACGCTCACTATGTACCGAGTGGTGACTGAACCCGCACCGGCCGCTCATCTATGACTGAAAGTCGAAGCCTGTCAGGAGGAACAACGATCATTTCCTCACAGTGGCTGGGCACAGTTGTTTGTAGCTTCTAAACATTATAAAAGAATCCCTCCTCCCATCAAAGTTTTTACCCTCTTAAATATATTTTAGTCTACATATTGTCATGATCCCAGTGCAGGTTTTTGAGCTGCACACCGGGGGTTAATGTCTGGAGCTCTGTGCAGGTTTTGACCTGCACACTTGGGGTTAATGATTGTGGCCTCTTTCTGGTTCTGGGAGAGCTTCATAAACCTCTGGGTAGCTTCAATCCCTGCCAGTTATACTTTTGCCTTTGGTCTAGTGTGCTGACCCTCGTGTGCCTGTTTATTGCTATAGCTTGTTTATATGGTTCTGACCCGATTCTGTTTCCCGTTGTGAGTTTGCCTGTTGATTTTGTACTGCGTTATTATCTGTGTATGACCCATTGCCTGTGACCTGACTACTCTCTGCTCGCCCCTCTTGTACCTTGCTGCTATCTGTGTATGACTCATTGCCTGTGACTTGACTACTCTCTGCTCGCCCCTCTTGTACCTTGCAGCTATCTCTGTGTGTGACTCATTGGCTACGTCCTGACTATTCTCACTGTCTATGCCCCTTGGTAACTTTGTCTCGCAGTTACTCTGCTAGGAATTGTCTTGCAGCTCCTAGCTCTGTGGAGTTTAGGCCACGCCTCTAGCAGTCACGTGCTTCAGGCCCTGCAGCTCTGAAGTACGCATCTATTCGGTTGCTGCCCGCTCCACAGGTAGCCTTGAGCACGCTTTCGCTTACTTGGGGCACGCGCACTGGCTCAGTGAGCAAGTTCAGTGCGGTGTCTCTGACATTATAACTGGCCTACAATTTTTTTTTCTCTCCTCACTTCTGCAGCATGGACCCAATGTGTGCTTTATCTGAGCAGGTGAAAAGCTTGACTCAGTCACTGCAGAAGCTTAGTTTGGAACACCAAGCTCTGGCCCAGTCCCAACGGCGGGTTGAGGACTCAGTTCAGGGGGTACTTTCCGCTGGCTTCCAGCAGGTGGGGAATAGAGATGTCATTTTAGTCCCACCTGAATCCCCGGTTAAATTGCCAGATATATTTTCTGGTAACAAGGATGAGTTCAGGGCATTTAAGGAGGGCTGTAAGCTTTTTTTTTCTTTGAGACCCTACTCCTCTGGGGATGAGAAACAGAGGGTGGGGGTGGTGATGTCCCTGCTTAGGTGGTCCCCACAAGCCTGGGCATTCTCGCTTTCCTCTTCTGCCCCTGAGAGAATGTCTGTGGATGCATTTTTTGAAGCCTTAGGGCTTATTTATGATGAGCCTGATAGAGTGCGGTTGGCTGAGGACAAAGTGATGAGTGTCTGTCAGGGGGAGCACTCGGCCGAATGGTTCTGTACTGAATTCAGACGTTGGGCAGCGGAAATTTCCTGGAGTGACGCCGCCCTGCGGGGGCTGTTCCACAGAGGCCTGTGTGAACGTCTGAAGGATGCTTTGGCACTTCATCCTCCGCCTGACTCCCTGGAGGATGCCATGGTCCAAGCGGTTCGCATGGATCGCAGGCTGCGGGCTAGAGGCATTATGCAACTGGAAACGCCCTTATTCTTCAGTGGAGATGAGACCCAGACTCTTCCTATGGCTATGGAGGTGAACGCTGTCACCTGTGAGGGAAAGGAAAGAAGACGCCGCCGGGAAAAGCAGTTGTGCTTCTATTGTGGGAAATCTGGACATTGGAAGAAGGACTGCCCCTCCTGTCCGTCATCCTCCAAGATGGCGGGAAACGACTAGGTCTGGGTAGTAATCGAGGAGGCTACCCAGACCTTCATGTACAATTTTCCTCATGTGCAAAAATGGTGCTGCAGGTGGAACTGGAACTTGGTTATGGTCCTGTTCAGACTACTGCTTTTATTGACTGCAGTTCGGCTGTGAACCTGATTGATACCAAGGTTATGACTCTTTATAAGATAGGGACAGTCAGGCTTCACGATCCTGTTAAACTTGTGGCAATTGACTCATCTCCTCTTACCCAAGACGGTATCTGTTGCAGGTCTGAACTTTTTTCTCTAAAAGTGGGTTCCACTCATTTGGAGAAACTAAGTTGTCTGGTGGTAGATAACTTGCCTGCAGGACTGGTACTGGGGATGCCTTGGCTTCAACGCCATAATCCTTCCATTGATTGGGTTACAGGGGAAATCACTCAATGGGGATGCAACAGTAAATGTGGTAACCGGGGACATCTTGTTAACGCTGTTAAATCAGTGTCTGTGTCGTCTGTCGATCTAGAAGGTATTCCGGAGTACCTGAAAGATTTCGAAGACGTTTTTTCCGAAAGTGAGGCTGAGGCGCTGCCACCACATAGACCCTATGTGTCACGGTCACGCGTGTCTGGACGCAGATGTTACCGCAAGGCGAACCCATAACACACGTGACCCTGGATACAGCGCCTCCAGTGGCGAATTTAAATAATAATACGTGCAGATGGATACACCGCCTCCACCTGGCGAATTTAGGTATTACACGTTAATATAAATTCTGGAAATCCCGCCTCCTGTCTGGCGGATTTAAATAATAAGGGGGACCTGGGAAACATTAACAATGGTGGGCCCTGCGATAGGGAATAGGGAAGTGGAGACCTCCTGAGCTCCCCTGAGCCAGTGTCCCTGCACTCCTTACGTTCCCTATACAGGCTCCGCACCTGTCGCCGCACGCGAACCTTAAACCCTTGCTCGCCCTGACCCTAAACCCTCACTAGGGAGTAGGCCGGTGCGGAAACTAATCCCACCACTGCACTAATAACACACATGAGGGGAAGAGACAATACAGGGGGACACCACTTAGCTTTATGCTCTGTGCTTATGTTCCTGCAACAGAGCCCTCCACCTGCGTGCGTCTTCTCCTCCACCCGGATCCATCACCATAACAGGATCCTTCACCATAGTGCAGCCTTGGAGCAGAGTCCACCACCAGTTGCTGCTGCTTAGTAACAGAGTCCCAGAGATGAGTTCAGCTTCTGCCACCAAGGCAAGCATGCTTGAGTCCAGCTCAGCAGCCAAGTCCCACATGGTGAGTGCCACTCTCCATAGTCGCCACTCCACCAGTCCATGCAGACACTTCCTGCCGACACCATCACTGCGACCCCACCACGCCATGCCAGCCCTTCGTCCAGACACCATAGCTGACACACGTCCCCCCTGGCTAAGCTGCGCAGGACTCCTCCTCAGCTCCATCCTTCCACCAGGCTCTCACCAACTCAGAATCAATGAATGAATATCACCAGCAGTGATTACACACCCTGAGACTCATTTATAGAGCCCCACACCTGATTCATAATTATGTGCGCATTAAACCTAAAGTGCGATACCACTAGCCACCACCGGGGACAGTCAAGTCATTTTGGCAACTTGCCAAAAGGAAAAAAAGTTCACTCTGTGCTTTTAAAACTGTCAGATCAAATTCAGATCATGACACTATGATTGTGCCATTGATTTAGTACCCGGAGCCAAGTTACCTAAGGCTCGATTGTTCAATTTGTCTGGGCCTGAGCGCCAAGCCATGAAGGAGTACATAGCTGAGAGTCTCCGCAAAGGGCATATCAGGCCTTCTGTGTCACCTGTGGCAGCAGGGTTCTTCTTTGTGAAGAAAAAAGATGGTGGTTTGCGGCCGTGCCTCGACTTTCGGGAACTGAACAAGATAACGGTTAGGAACTCTTACCCACTTCCCCTCTTCCCAGACTTATGTAACCAGTTAGCTGGGGCCCAATGGTTCTCCAAGTTGGATCTGCGGGGGGCCTACAATCTGATAAGGGTTTGGGAAGGGGACGAGTGGAAAACGGCATTCCTCACATCAGAGGGACTCTTCGAGAACCTGGTAATGCCATTTGGGTTAACTAATGCACCCGCTATTTTCCAAAATTTCATCAATGTTGTGTTTTCTGATCTGATAGGCCGTTTTGTTATTATTTATTTGGATGATATTTTGGTGTATTCCCCGGACAGTCAATCTCACTTGCAACATCTAAAGACTGTTCTCCAGAGACTCAGGGAGAACCAATTGTTCGCCAAACTGGAAACATGTTCGTTTTTTGTACAGGAGTTGTCTTTTTTGGGGTTGATTGTGTCCTGTGAGGGGTTTCGTATGGATCCTAAGAAGGTGCTGGCGATCGCTGACTGGGTTCAGCCTCGAGATCTCAAGGGGCTCCAGCGCTTCTTAGGATTTGCGAACTATTACCGGAGATTCATTAAAGGTTTCTCACAAGTGGTTAAACCACTCACGGATCTTACCCAGAAGGGAGCTGATGTAAAAAATTGGTCTGTACTCGCTAAGGAATCCTTCTCAGCAATTAAGAAATGTTTTATGTCTGCCCCGGTGTTGGTGCAACCTGACCCGTCCAAACCATTCATTGTGGAGGTGGATGCTTCTGAAGTGGGGGTGGGGGCTGTGCTGTCCCAGGGTCCGGCCACCCTTACCAATCTCAAACCCTGTGCCTTCTTCTCCAAGAAGTTCTCTTCAGCTGAGAAAAACTATGATGTAGGCAATGGAGAACTTCTTGCGGTCAAGCTGGCGTTTGAGGAATGGAGGCACTTTTTGGAAGGGGCGGCTCACCCTATCACGGTTGTCACGGATCACAAAAATTTGGCATACCTTGAATCTGCTAAGAGGCTTACTCCTAGACAGGCACGTTGGTCACTTTTTTTTCACGATTTCAGTTCTCAATTACTTTTCGACCAGGATCCAAAAATGTTAAAGCGGATGCCCTGTCCAGAAGTTTTGATCCAGTGTCTCCCCCTGAGCCGCCGTCCTCCATTCTTCCCCCCGGGGTGGTAGTGGCGGGGGTCTCAACTGAGTTGGAAAAATAAATCCTAAGGGCTCAGGCCCTAGCTCCGGCAACCAGGCCAAGCGATAAACTGTTTGTTCCAGATTCATTGCGGCCTAGACTTCTGCAGGAGTTTCATGATTCTAGGCTGAGTGCTCATCCAGGTATCACGGCCACTAGAGAGGCAGTAACCAGGGGTTTTTGGTGGCCTTCATTAAGGGCCGATGTCAAGGAATTTGTTTCTGCTTGTGGCATGTGTGCCCGTTCCAAAAGCTCGCATAACCGACCGGCTGGGGAACTCATACCTCTACCGGTTCCTGATAGGCCATGGACTCATCTTTCCATGGATTTTATTACTGGTCTTCCACCTTCAAGGGGCAATACCGTGATCTGGGTGGTGGTGGACAGGTTTTCTAAACAGGCCCATTTCATTCCCTTGGCAGCATTACCTTCAGCAGAAACATTGTCAAGGTTGTTTGTGCAGCATGTGGTCCGATTGCATGGGGTACCCCTGAATGTTGTGTCTGACAGAGGTGTGCAGTTTGTGGCCAAATTTTGGAGGGCTTTCTGTATGAAATTGGGCATCTCACTCTCCTTCTCGTCGGCATATCACCCTGAGAGCAATGGTCAGACGGAACGCACCAATCAATCCCTGGAACAAATTCTCAGGTGTCTGACCTCCGCCAGACAGGAGGATTGGTGTGATGCGTTACCGTTGGCTGAATTTGCTTTTAACAACCGGGTGAGTCAGTCCACCAACATGTCCCCATTCCTGATTAACTATGGCTTTAATCCGCATTTTGGGGAGTTTTCTCGGGTGGATTCCGGTTGTCCAGGAGCAGAGGGGTCTGTTCAACGGTTAAAAAACCTCTGGGCTGAAGTCCGGCGTAATATCTCTCGGGCCCAGGGGAGATACAAATATTTTGCGGACAAAAAGAGAGCCTCGGGAGACATGTTTCAGGTGGGAGAGAAGGTTTGGCTCTCCACGCGTAACATCAACTTGAAGGTACCATCAGTTAAGTTGGGACCAAAGTTCATTGGTCCGTACGAGATTATGGAGATAGTCAACCCTGTGGCATATAGGTTGCGTCTCCCCGCCTCCTTAAAAATATCTAATGTGTTCCATAAGTCTCTGTTGAAACCAGCAGGATCTGTCAAAGAGAACTCTGAGACTGTTGTTCCTCCAGTGCTGGTGGAGGGTCAATTGGAGTATGAGGTCGGACATATTGTGGACTCTCGGCGGGTGCGCCGCTCTTTGCAGTACCTGGTCCACTGGAAGGGATATGGACCAGAAGAGCGCTCATGGGTCCCTGCTCATTCGGTACATGCGGATCGCCTGGTTCGGGCGTTCCATGCCAAGTACCTGGGGAAGCCTGGGGGTCCAGAGGCCCCCCGTTGAGAGGGGGGTACTGTCATGATCCCAATGCAGGTTTTTGAGCTGCACACCGGGGGTTAATGTCGAGCTCTGTGCAGGTTTTGACCTGCACACTTGGGGTTAATGATTGTGGCCTCTTTCTGGTTCTGGGAGAGCTTCATAAACCTCTGGGTAGCTTCAATCCCTGCCAGTTATACTTTTGCCTTTGGTCTAGTGTGCTGACCCCCGTGTGCCTGTTTATTGCTATAGCTTGTTTATATGGTTCTGACCCGATTCTGTTTCCCGTTGTGAGTTTGCCTGTTGATTTTGTACTGCGTTATTATCTGTGTATGACCCATTGCCTGTGACCTGATTACTCTCTGCTTGCCCCTCTTGTACCTTGCAGCTATCTGTGTATGACTCATTGCCTGTGACCTGACCACTCTCTGCTCACCACTCTGGTACCTTGCAGCTATCTCTGTGTGTGACTCATTGGCTACGTCCTGACTATTCTCACTGTCTATGCCCCTTGGTAACTTTGTCTCGCAGTTACTCTGCTAGGAATTGTCTTGCAGCTCCTAGCTCTGTGGAGTTTAGGCCACGCCTCTAGCAGTCACGTGCTTCAGGCCCTGCAGCTCTGAAGTACGCATCTATTCGGTTGCTGCCCGCTCCACAGGTAGCCTTGAGCACGCTTTCGCTTACTCGGGGCACGCGCACTGGCTCAGTGAGCAAGTTCAGTGCGGTGTCTCTGACACATATTATATAGCTCTGTGTACTTACAATTGCTAATTTTGTCTTTCTACCTAGCTTCTCTTTTCTCTGCTCTATGTAGAAATAGGAAGTCTCTTGTCCCTGCATTTATCATTCCCCTCTTCAACACCTAACCTAGCTGCTCCTCCTCCGCCTTCCAGGGTCTCCTTACTCTTACCAGGAAAATTGACCTCCTGAAGGACTCAGCTAGTCAGTTTTTAATCACGTGATGTCATAGACCTAATGGAAAATAGAATAAAAAGCTGGGTACAAGGGAAAAGTGAGCAATTGTAAGGACACAGTGCTATATAATATGATGACTGCAATATATTAAGGGGATAAAAAAAATTGATGGAAGAAGGAAGAGGCGGAGTGCTTCTTTAACTTGCAGATTAACCCCAAATTTTCAGGTTAGTAGCTTTTTTCACATGATGGGTCCTCTTTAAAGGCAACCTATCATCTGTCTTGACATGTCTTTATTAGTAACAATAAATATATCACATGAAAAAAAATCTGGAGCATCTATCTCTTTATTGTGCTATTCCTCTGTTATTACTCCCAGAAATATGTGGACAAATTGACAAATGTTCCCATTCTTATTGCCAATGGGGTGTGTCCCTGCACTGCCTGTCACTATGGCCACTGATTGGATAAAGTCAGAGTGTGTAGGAGTGACACAACCGTACAGTTACACACCAAAACTGGTAACACCCAGGAGGAGTATTAGGCCACATTCAGTATTTGGTCAGTATTTTACATCAGTATTTATAAGATAAAACCAGGTGAGGAACAATCAGAGGAAAAGTATAATAGAGACTCGTCACCACTTCTGGATTTATCACCCACTCCTGGTCTTGGCTTACAAATACTGATGTAAATACTGACCAAATACTGAACGTGTGAATGTGGCCTTAACTGAGGAACGGCAGATTCGAGAAATCGAAGGAAAAATGCTATAGAATTGCTAGAATATAGAGAACACAATTATTTACTAAAATAGACACGATGTGACAAATCATCTTGAAGTTGTTAATTTCACCGCTGAGTAATTAAGGGGATCTTTTACATTATACAGCAATGTGCACCACGCTCTGTGAGATTGCATATATATATATTCACAGATATACACTCACTGGCCACTTTATTAGGTACACCATGCTAGTAACGGGTTGGACCCCCTTTTGCCTTCAGAACTGCCTCAATTCTTCGTGGCAGAGATTCAACAAGGTGCTGGAAGCATTCCTCAGAGATTTTGGACCATATTGACATGATGGCATCACACAGTTGGCGCAGATTTGTCGGCTGCACATCCCTGATGCGAATCTCCCGTTCCACCACATCCCAAAGATGCTCTATTGGATTGAGATCTGGTGACTGAGGAGGCCATTTGAGTACAGTGAACTCATTGTCATGTTCAAGAAACCAATCTGAGATGATTCGAGCTTTATGACATGGCGCATTATCCTGCTGAAAGTAGCCATCAGATGTTGGGTACATTGTGGTCATAAAGGGATGGACATGGTCAGCAACAATACTCAGGTAGGCTGTGGCGTTGCAACGATGCTCAATTGGTACCAAGGGGCCCAAAGAGTGCCAAGAAAAAATTCCCCACACCATGACACCACCACCACCAGCCTGAACCGTTGATATAAGGCTGGATGGATCCATGCTTTCATGTTGTTTACGCCAAATTCTGACCCTACCATCCGAATGTCGCAGCAGAAATCGAGACTCATCAGACCAGGCAACGTTTTTCCAATCTTCTACTGTCCAATTTCGATGAGCTTGTGCAAATTGTAGCCTCAGTTTCCTGTTCTTAGCTGAGAGGAGTGGTACCCAGTGTGGTCTTCTGCTGCTGTAGCCCATCTGCCTCAAAGTTCGACGCACTGTGCGTTCAGAGATGCTCTTCTGCCTACCTTGGTTGTAACGGGTGGCAGTTTGAGTCACTGTTGCCTTTCTATCAGCTCGAACCAGTATGCCCATTCTCCTCTGACCTCTGGCATCAACAAGGCATTTCCGGCCACAGAACTGCCGCTCAATGGATTTTTTTTCTTTTTCGGACCATTCTCTGTAAACCCTAGAGATGGTTGTGCGTGAAAATCCCAGTAGATCAGCAGTTTCTGAAATACTCAGACCAGCCCTTCTGGCACCAACAATCATGCCACGTTCAAAGGCACTCAAATCACCTTTCTTCCCCATACTGATGCTCGGTTTGAACTGCAGGAGATTGTCTTGACCATGTCTACATGCCTAAATGCACTGAGTTGCCGCCATGTGATTGGCTGATTAGAAATTAAGTCTTAACACACAGTTGGACAGGTGTACCTAATAAAGTGGCCAGTGAGTGTATATATATAATGTGCCACTCTAAAGTTAATACAATAATATGTTTTTTTTCTATAATATGGTAATTTCTGTCACCTAGGGCGGTGTTACATTGCAGTCATATCAGTCAGAATTACACCATAGAGTCAGTCCTGGCAAATCTCTTGTCTTAGATGAAAGAAGTAAGATTTTTATTTTGCGCCAATACAATGACAGTGTAACTAAGTTCAACATGAAGGGATAAGGGGCAGGGAACCCAACACTAGCTAATGGGGGAGTGGAGACCCCCTGGCAGACCTAATGTCACCCTGTCTGCCCTAAACATCCCTATATACAGTTGTGGCCAAAAGTATTGACACCCCTGCAATTCTGTCAGATAATACTCAGTGTCTTCCTGAAAATGATTGCAAACACAAATTCTTTGGTATTATTATCTTCATTTAATTTGTCTTAAATGAAAAAACACAAAAGAGAATGAAGCAAAAAGCAAAACTCATTTTTCTTATCTTTCAGGTTACATCGGGGGGCTTATCTACAGCATTACAGAATGCTGTAGATAAGCCCCTGATGGCGGTGGCCGCACCTTATATGCGAAAAAATAGGTGACAGATTCCCTTTAATACAAATCCTGTAGAAAAGAAGTGTTTTGCTGCCGTCATATCCCACAAGTTAAAGCTACTTTGGGGGGAAAATAGTCTAATACAGCAAAGAACTGCCCTAAGTTTCATGCTTTGTAACTTGCCATTATTTTTTTTAATCAGCATTTCTTCTCCAACATGAGTATGCTGGCACTATGGGTACTGGGACTTGCTTTGTCCTCATGCCCCAGTATGCATTGCTCCTGGCATTTTCCAATGGTTCCATGCCCTATTTCATGCCCTTGATAGCTAACTCTACCTGCAGTCATACAGAGAAGACAGTCAATTACCGAATAGCTCCGCCCACTTGACTCATATACATACAAACACCAGAGATTTCAAGGAATAAAATGCTGAAACTTTTCCATCACTCTGCTCAGCCTCTCCTCCTTTATACCATGATGTGTACAGATCGGACTGCATGAACAACGTGATGAGTTCCCTTTAAAGCTGACTATACTTTTAATTTTAAAATTTACAATGATTATTAAAAATAAAATAAAAAAAAAAAACAAAACTGTATAAATGCTTAGTCTGGCATCCTGTCCTGCCGTGAACAAAAAAAAAAATACTGCGATGAGGAATGCATATGAGTTTTAAGGCTTTTACATTTTTAATTAAATACTACTTATGGGAAGCCATCCTCATAAAAGAAGCCATACTTACCCCTTGCTCTTGTGCTGCTGCTCTGACAGGCTCCCCCGGACTGGAAGTAATGATGTCCTGACCCCCAGTCACCTTACCCAGCAGCTCAGGAGCAGTCTCAGGTTATTTTTTTTTCCATTACATTCCTAAGCTGATGATGCTTAAAGGGGTTATCTGAAACCTACCAGAATTTGAAATAATCTATTTATTGTTAAGAAATAAATACCGTAAATAAAAACTAATCACTTTTATAATATACTTCAATTTATAAAATCCTTATCCTGCCCACTCTTCTCTAAATTCCTGTATTTTTTTTTTTGTTTCTTCCAATGACGTTTTCTCTGAATCTCCCAGCATACACTGGGGATTTTCGTATGAGGCGTAATCAGGAAGCTGGCGCTGCAGTCACTGCTGCAGCTGCTGTCCCCACCCAGAATAGTCATCAAGGACAACCACTTTAGGGGTTGGGCTACACTGAGCATGCTCCAGTTGTAAATATCGACACATGCTCAGTATGCTGTGCCCGTTCACCACTGTATTA
This sequence comes from Dendrobates tinctorius, assembly GCF_039654945.1. NCBI lineage: Eukaryota > Metazoa > Chordata > Amphibia > Anura > Dendrobatidae > Dendrobates > Dendrobates tinctorius. Next base: position 13,762,093 of record NW_027361872.1, read on the forward strand.
CTATCATTGCGCACTGACAGTGCGCTCCCTCGCTGACTCGTCACTTATCTTTATAGCTTGCAAGGGAGTGCATAAGGGGTGTCCCCTGATGAAGATTCGTTTTAGGTTTCAGACAGCAACTGCGGCATTGACTTCAGCCCCAGCACCCCCAACACCAGGGCATGCTGAGAGACAGAATATCATAGGAAGTAAGATAAAAAAATACAACACAGATAGGAAGTTAGAGTAGAGAGGGAACGGTAGGGATTTTAAATTTTTTTTAATTGAAGTATATTAGAAAATAGTTTGGTTTAGTTTTTTTTTTTACATAAAATTGATAATCATACTAAATTCAGGTAGGTTTCAGAAAACTACTTTAAAATCACATTCAACATAAAATTGCATAGACAGTGACATTCTACGACACATGCAACTGACTGTAAGATCCATCATGGAAATTTCACTAGTAAAATATCTGTCCTCTCTACATAGGGAGTAATGCTATTTTTCATGAATTTTATGTATAAGGACTTTCTTAGTTATCTGATTGCTCTAATCTACATTTTTTCTTATTTTGGGGTAATTTTTAAAGAATTTGGAAGCAAGCTACAATGTGTTTAACTTTAAATGGTCATCTTTGTACCAATTAAGGCTAGTTTCACACTAGCGTTTATTCGACGCAGCACACGGCGCCGCTAAGCCCCGCCCCCTGCCGGCTCCCTGCCCGCCCCATCCGGTCATGGCCGCCTACTATCGCACATGGACGCTTGCGATCTGCGCACCCCATCTTTAGCATAGGGTGCGCAGATCGTGCGCTGGCCATGCACTAGTAGGATTTTGGCGTGCGCTGCGCACTTTTGAAGGTGTGCCGTGCGCGCCGAAATGCAGCATGCTGCGTTCGGCGTGCACAGGCGCACCTTCAAAAGTGCGCAGCGCACGCCAAAATCCTACTAGCGCACGGCCAGCGCACGATCTGCGCACCCTATGCTAAAGATAGGGTGCGCAGATCGCAAGCGTCCATGTGTGATAATAGGCGGCGATGACCGGATGGGGTGGGCAGGGGGCGGGGCTTAGCAGCGCCATGCGCTGGGTCAAATAAACGCTAGTGTGAAACTAGCCTAATATTGTATCATCAGGGTCCACTGTGGTAATTGCAGAGAGAAGAATATTGCACAGTATTTGCCTTTACAAGAGGGCTTGTGCCAGTCCCTATGCAAGAGCTAGGGCCCCAGGTGCCTGGAGGGCCTATTGTGCACAGGTTTTAATATGTGATATCTGCTGTATATTATATGTTTGGCAGATGTGCGCACTGCATGCATGCAGCAGTCTTAGGAGCTAAGTCTGCACCATACGGCGCAGGTGTGTGCTGTGTAATACAGTTGGCACCAGAGTGTACCTGCTGCAATTAGTGCCATTCCGATGGCAGCATTTTAACCTATTAGATGCCGCTGGCAATGGGTACAGCAGCATTTAAGAAGTTGAAAAGGGGGTAAAGTGTCCATTTAGAATCGATCCCACAACATAACTGCAGGATAATTTCTTGGGAGCATACTCAAGGCTCCCATGCCTGCCACATTTATACACCTATGAAGTTCATCCTGTGGCAGGGCTTCATTGGAGGTAGGTAATTTTACAGTATAGTGGTATTAGTATTGTCGTATGTGTATCTGTCCACACTAATAACATATCTATATACTGCAAATGGAAATGGAAAAAAAAACTAAATGACATTATGTCGGGGGGGATGGGGTTGTGAATTTGCCACCTAAAAAATGGAACATAAAGAAATCGAAAAAATCGTATAGACACCAAAATGATATTGTGCAATGACTCTGTTATGGGGTGTCCCAGGACCTTGGGCTCCTTATATACACACATAAACAACAGAGGTAAACACCTGGGAGTGGTAGATGGGGTAAAACCAAAGTAGGAAAAGAAAGGGAATTATCACACATTCAAAATCTAGCAACAGACACAGATAAATCCACCAAACACCTTCTCCAATAAAAACCACCAACAACCTCCAGCCATGCAGCATAAGCTAACTCTGACAATGTGCGCTAGCCAGGACCCAGTTTATATAGGAGATAGGAGTGGCTAACAGGGCACAGCTGATCCTTAATGCTCCAGGAGCTCTCAATAGATCAGATTAACCCCTGCACTGCTAAAAGAAACTTACACCATTTAATATGAAGGTGAAGTGCTTCTAATCAGTGCAGGAGTAGGTGGAATCAGAAGCTGCAGTCTTCTGGCTCCTCTCTGTTGCGATAAACTCTGTAACAGATACCAATAAAAATCACACACAAAAAAACAAGCTATGATACAAATATATATACTGAGAAAATTAAAAACGTGATAGCCCTTGGAAGGTGAGCAGGAAAATTAAAAATCGAAAGTGGAGAGGAGCCCAATAGATCTGACCAAGTAGTTAGTAATAAAATGATTGTAGAATTTAATTTTGAAAGGTAACAAAATGAAAAATAAATAACTAGTTTAGTCTTTCAGTCGTCCTGTAGTCAGCATAATTTATGGTTCCGGGCAAAACTGAACACTGAGTTATACACCTATTTTCTATTTGATTTTGTAGCTTTTAGCTCCGTCCTTTTTGAAAATTCCATTTTATACATTGTTTGACCATTGAGTGAGACGTATTATCCTTTCCTTCTCCGGGCAATGTCATGTGAACTGTAGAGCTCTGAGCCGGTCTAAATAGGGCACATCCATTGTATTATAGTGATATGTAGTAACAAGTTCTATAGGATCTATTATAACTAATCTCCAGTGACAGATTAGACCAGATCTCCTGTCTGCAATGAAAACCTCCAGACTACTGAAGGCAAGATTTTCATTAAAGACAATTATCTTCTCCATAACTTCAGTCAAGCTGTGTCTCAAAAACCCGCGTATCATGACAGAGGCACTGTACCACGGGGATGTCTCACAAAGGGCAGCATTGTACAGCTCTGCATTATGAGAAGCTAAAATGGAAGAAACGGACTGGAGGTGAAGCTGGGCCAATATTTCCCACGGATTCATTTTGTATGAATTCATGATATGAGCGGCAGAAGGAATGCACAGATGTATATCAGATCTTTACATGTAATGTGAACATCTTATTACGGTATGTTGGTAGAGACTTTACATAAGATATGTTCTACTTCTTAAAATTGTTTTTTTTCTTACTGAAGTTTAAAAAGTTTTAAAAACTACCGGTAGATAGATTTTCTAGTATTATACATCCTTTAAAGGTAATTTGTCAGTAGGATCAACGCTCCTGAGCCGTCTATATGGGGATGTAGGTCATAGGAAGCTGAATAAATCGATATCTTGATATCGGAAGTCCGATGTCATATTCCCAAGAAATCCACATTTTTTTCTTAATATGTTAATGAGCTGTTAAGATCTATGGGCCTTACCAGTTCATTTACATATTAAAAATGTGGATTTCTCTGGAAAAAGACATCAGATTGCAGATAGCAAGGTATCATTTTATTCAGCTTCCTATGACCAGTGTCCCCATATACAGTAGAGAGTTAATCTTACTGGCATATTCCCTTAAAATATAACTATGTACTGGCATTTAAAAAACGATACTGCTTCTCACATGTGGACATGGAACATCGTGCCTGCATTGTCATTCTAATATAATAAACCTCTCCCTATTCCCTGTATATCATTGTTCTCTGCATTTGTATACACGTCTACATTTTATGGCACACGTGAGCCACTCATTTACAGGCCGCAGCGGTGACTAGCCAGTCACTAAATATGTTGCACCTACAGTTAAAATGTCATCACCCAACAAAACGTCGGGCAGGAACCAGGGCAGTAGCAGTGGGAAGAAATACAATAAAGAATTGTGAATGCAAATATATTAAAATGTACTGTATGTAATTTTAGTATTTAGGTCAGAGTTAAAATCTTCTTTTCTTTTTTTTTTTTAAATCTTGGAAATTTAAAATTTTAATGTCCCAAGTCTTTTCTCTCTCCAGTCTGTATCTAGCTGGAGAGCTACAAAACAACTCTCAAAAGTGTAACTTTAGTAACTCTGCCCTTCACTTTGCCATACAAGCCTACTTCTCCACCTCATTTCTTCACTATCCAGTAATCCAAAAAGATTCTTTGACACCTACGTTTCCTCCTTAATCCCAAAGTACAGGTCACTAATACTGATCCCAGCGCTGATGACCTGGTCACTTATTTCAAAGAGAAAATGGGCAAATTCCATCTGTAAATTATCTCCAAGTCCCATAGTAACATCTATCCCGTTCATTACCGCACTTCATCTAGTTCACTTTCAGCTTTTAACCCAATAACAGAAGAGGTCCCTCATCTCTGCTCTTCTTCTCGCTCTACAACCTGCCCCAGGAATCCTATTCCATCACACCTCCTCCAGACCCTCTCTCTGGCTCACAGTACTCACCCAACAAAAATATGCAACCTGGCTCCTTTGTCTGGAGTATTTCATGAATTCTGTCATAGCCCCAGTACTACAAAAGGGGCAGCACGGTGGCTCAGTGGTTAGCGCTGGGTTCGAATCCCACCAAGGACAACATCTGCAAGGAGTTTGTATGTTCTCCCCGTGTTTGCGTGGGTTTCCTCCGGGTACTCCGGTTTCCTCCCACACTCCAAAGACATACTGATAGGGAATTTAGATTGTGAGCCCCCATCGGGGACAGTGATGAAAATGTGTGCAAACTGTAAAGCGCTGCGGAATATGTTAGCGCTATATAAAAATAAAGATTATTATTATTATTACAAAAGAAAAGAGAAAAAAAACTGTTGACCCATCCTGTTCTGATAAAATTACAGACCCCTGGAACATATGGTCTACTCTCCCCTAATCCTGTCTGTCTGATAACATTCTTCTTGACCCTTTACCATCTGATTTCTGGACTCTACAGTAAATACACTTACTAAAGTATTAAACTATCTGCTCCATTGTGCTGATTGGGATTCTATTTCAATTGTTTTTTAGGAATTTAGTACATTTCTCAACATACAGCCCCTGTACAAATATGAACCTAGCCTACAGGTGAGCCTAATGGTAACTATTGTCTTATGATTCTTCTGAATCTCTGCTTTGCCGGACACCATAGACCACCAACTCATATGCAAGATACTCCTGCTCTTGCTTGGGTCGCCTCCTTCTACCTCTCTGATCGCTCTTTTGATGTCTCAATAGCTGGGTCTTCTTCCTATAATCCTGCCATTATGGATCCACCACCAAACTGGTCGTGCTGGATGATGCAGGTTGCAAATGTGGCGGCCCCAGGGGTATGGTCGCCACAAAGGCATTGCCTTCCTCCAGGGAGGGTGATGTCATGCTTGGAAGCAGTAAAGGGTCTCTCTCGCAGTTAACCTATACATGCAACACAGTTCCACTCCAGGCCAGCAGGGGGACTCTGAACCGGAATTAAGGGGAGGAGTGCTCTCTGAGGGCCAAGAGGAAGGAGTGAGTAGTTAGTCTGAGGAGGGTGAAGCGCGGAGATCGAGCAAGGAGGAAAGGCTCATCTCCATCGAGAGGGCATTAATTGGAGCCTGGTCTCCACGGTTGTATGGATACTAATGGTCCTGCAACAGACACCAGAGGAGTAGAGGCTGTAAATGCACTACTCCCATCTGACTCGGAGGCACAACAGCACGGAGTGAGCCAAGCGAGGAATAGCGGCTACAGCTGTCTGCCATACGAGTATTGCTGTGAGAAGAGAATTAGGAGGAACTTCAGTGTAACTCGGTACTGGAGACACCTCAAATAAGTGCTAGGAAGGAGACTGCACAGCCCATCTGCTGACAGAGAATCCCTGCGTTGCTTCCAGGCTAGCCTGCTCCGGTACAATCTGTAATCAGGACCCTGGCCTGCATTTATCAAGTAAAGGTACAGAAATTGCACCCCGCTGTGTCTTTGTCTGCTTCCTACCCTTCCGGCACTGCTACATCCCCGTGCCAACCACATCTACACTGCCCTGGGAATACAGCTTCACCTGTGGGGGGCTTTTACATCTTTGCTGCACCATACCATCAGTCCCAGGGGATCTGCATGCAGCATCGGCTTAACACCTCCCTTGCCGAACACCACAGGTGGCGTCACGAACTATTCATTCAATTAACTACATTCCACCATTCAATCTCCCCGTTACTTGGGTGCCCAGGGCCACGGACCGGGTCCCTGCCGCTGTGACACATCCCGCTGACACTGACCCGGTACCGAGTACCCCACAGCCCTGGGAGGGCGACCCACATAACATTTACCAAGGCATCTCCAGACTTTACCATATCTGCAACTTGCTCAATCATCCCATTCCCATGACGAAAATGGAGCATCGTAGGTGGACCTGCTCATTCTAGTGTTCTCTGCTGAACCTCCTTTGAGCTGCTTGGTGCTTGGATGTGAGCACTGGTACCACTACTGGACCTTGGGCAATCACGGAGTCTGTTTCTGACAATTCGGTCATCATCATGGACACCAGTAGCCCGCTGGAGCTCATTTTCTAAGGCTCTGGCACTGATTCTCCTGTTCCAAGTTGCACAAAAAAGCAGATACCAGTCCTGCTGCTGAGTTGATGCTCTTGTACTACCGTTTCCAGCTATCCTTGTATAATGGCCCATGTGCTGGTATCTTCTCCATGCTCTTGAGATTGTTGTGGGAGTCACCTCAAACCTTGCGATGGAACCTATGGATGCGTTATCCTGCAGCAGCTGGACTGCCTGTGCTACCCAGAAAGGGCTGCAGGTACCCCCTAATAATGCCAGAAAAGCAAAATGAAAAATTAGAGAAGAATTAGTCAACAAGGAGACCACCACCTGAAAGCCATTCCCTTTTTGGGGTTGGCTTGAGGTTCCTCTGCAGGATGGAATAATTGTCTGTGGCCACCACCTGAAAATATTTTTTTTGGGGGGTTGTCTTTCTGTTCCTCTTCAGCGCTCCTGTTGTCATTTTAATTTTGCACCAAAGCCAGTGACATTGACTCACAATCAGTTAGGGTACGGCTCTACATATTCTGCCGAAACTCATCCCACCATCATGGCCATGATTCATGATTGTGCAGACATTGGCCCACCCTTATGTTACCAATCTGGACAGATTGAGGTCCCTGACGTTAATTTGACTTTGGGGTCACATTGTGATGTGAAAGTTTCTTTCATTTCTTTGAGCTTTGTGTATAAGACCTACAAGATGACTACGTCTGTGCGGTTATTCAGACCTACACTTTTCATCATTCCAGTTGTGCAACAGACTGATGATTACTTATCGCTTGTTTCCATATACTCGGTCGGGGTCCATAACCTTTTCCGTTGTTTTTCTGACGTACTTTAATGCATCCAGTGCAGACAATGGGTGTAGACGGGAAAATAAATGAATATGAAGAAAGTGCTGTGTAATGGATAATATTGAATCATGCTCAAGGGTTTACTAAAAATCCAATCAAAGTATATAGGGAATAGGTTTTTACAATCAATAGTCCTGACCACATCTTCTTGGAGTGTGCATGTTCTCCTGATCTCTGCTTTTCTTGTGCACTTTGGTTTCTACTGAAAAAATCATGTATTCACCTCCAGGCGCTGTATTCTCACATATAGAATGAATCTGTAAGATGCCTCAGAAAGAGAGAGAAGAGGTGTTAATTGGGTCGCCCTCCGTCCCAGGGCTGTGGGGTACTCGGTACCGGGCCGGTGTCAGTGGGATGTGTCACAGTGGCGGTGACCCGGTCCGTGGCCCTGGGCGCCCAAATCAATGGTAGTTTGTAGTTAATGTAGTTTAAGTGGAATGGAATAGTTCGTGACGCCACCTGTGGTGTTTGGCAAGCAAGATGTTAAGCCAACGCTGTGTGCAGATCCTCTGGGACTGATGGTGTGTTGCAGCATAGATGGTGTAGCTCCCCACAGGTGAAGTTGTAACCCTAGGGCAGTGTATAGGCGCAGGCAGTGTGAGGAATGTTGGTACCCAGATGTAGCAGTGCTAGCAGTGCTGGCAGTGTTGGCACAAAATTGAATGGAAGACACCAGGGCTTGTAGTTCCAAAGCTTTACTCACAGTTCATGGTACACACTGGTGCCTGCCTCCGTGCCATGTCCTCCGGGGCAGAGACTCAATCAACCTCCCGGGCAAGTCAGGCTTCTCCTCTCCGACACTCCGTCAACATGTACCTTTCCTGAACGACTCCTCTATTGCGCCTTTTAGTGTGAAGAGCTCCAGTACCGTGGTACTCTGAAGTTCCTCCTGTCAGATGTTCCGAACAACTCTCCTTGTACGGCAGACAGCTGTAGCCTACTTCGGGGACTCCCTTTATCCTGAGTCCCGGCTCTCTATACAGATGCTGTTGTGCCCCAAGTCTTGGATGGGAATAGTGCATTTACAGCCAACTACTCTACCGGTGTCTGCTGCAGAACCATAAGTGTCCATACAACCTCGGGGACCGGGCCCCGGCCTTGCGCTGAGAACCTATAGGCAGGGTTCTTCTTCCAACCCACAACTCCTCTTTGTTCTCCTACTCCTTCGTTCCGCGCTGTTCCTTCTCTCTCTTATGGAAGCTTAGGTTGCAGTTCTACATCTTTCTCCTTCTGTTCCTTTCCCGTGCCAGCTGGCTCAGATCACTGAGGCAGATGCAGCCCTCCTTCCTCCATCCCTCCTCCAGGGATCCGTCCTCAGACTCTCCTGACTGACTGACCTCCAGACTGACCTCCAGACTGGCCTGTAATTCTAAACCTTCCCAACCTTTTATATATCTCAACTCCACCCATCACCCAGCACATCTCGTGTTACGAAGCAAGGACCCACGAAAGGTGCTCTGCTATCCTCTAAGCGTGGAGCCGCAATCTGGTCCATTGCTGAACTATCCTGTGAGTGGGTGCAGGTGTTGGAGTGTGGAAAGGAGTTCCCAACTTACTTAGTCGGTGGGGCACTACACCTTAGGAGAAGGTGCAGTACCTCTGTGGCGACTGAGCCTCAGGGGCACCACATACCCCCCCGTTAAACACAGCACGTCCGCGGGCTGCAAGATCACAAAGTAGCCAGCAAAGAAACATACAAAAATTTTGTAATACATAACAAACTTTTCTTATACTAATCTTCCTAGTATAGGAGGTACTCATCTTGAACGTTACAAACAATTCTATCTTAAATTTTTAATTCTAAGTGCAATTCTCAATTCAAAGTGCTATTCTCTGTAACACATTTTTCTCTCATTTTCCTTCTCTAGTACACATTTATTTTTCTACTTTCACTGTCTCTTCTAGACGCAAGACACTGACCGCAAGTACCTGGTCCGTCACCTGTCTACTTTCAATTCTTTATTCACATCACTCATCTCTAGATCAGACATTCCTAATTCTTCTATAAAAGCCATTTCTCAGTTACTAACACTCTTGTAAAACACATTATCAAATACTTCACAGTAAAACATTCAACAGTTATTCTTGTAAGTGCTGGACACCGCTCCCAGCCGGGATTTCTTGCAGTGTCCATTGAGGTAAGCATCATCTTCGAAAAGTCTCCATGCAAAAACATTATCTTCGCAAAGTGTCTCTATATGTAGAACCAAGAGAGGGCACCTAAAGAGGTGCAACTATTTACAATAAAAGTTTTTGGATCACTCCAAGTTCATGATTGCTAGTTCAAAATTGAAGAACGCTGCCAATCAAAACAGGGCAACTAAAGGTGCTACCAAAAAAACATGATAGCAAAAATAGAAAAATAGAAAAAGGCACAACTGGTGCAAACAAACCCTCCTGGGCAACGAGATTTAAAAGTTTTTATTGCTGGTCCCCTCTTGGGGTTCTGGAAGCTGAACTGGAACTGTTCTCATCCTGATTCTGGTTTCTTGCAACAGGGCCTTGAAACTGTGGCAAATTGAACCCATGATGTATCTCAACGCCCATCAACTGCTCTTCCACAATAGGTGACTCCTTTGCTCTGGTACGAGGTCTGGCTCCTAGGGCCTCCGCAGCTTGTCGGCTTTGACAAGCCACTGCCTGGGGACTTGGCATGAAGGAATCCCGAGATCACCGTCCCAAAACGATCCAGACCCCCCCTCTGGCCAGTAGATGTCGGATCGGGCATGCCGGCTCTAACCGTACCCCTAGCAGCATGGTCCTCCTCCTCCTCCCCATCAACCCATTAGGAAGGCCGGGGTATATACCTGGGAGTTCCCGGCGGTGCGGCCTCTGCTCCGGTGCAGGCGTGGTGGTAGCGGGCGCTGCCCGGCGTGACACCGGGGACGGCGGTGGAGCCCATGGCAGCTCCGGTTCCGTGGGGGTCGCTGGCGAGACCTGCACAGCTGCGCCAGGTCCGGGCAGGAGCTTCTCTTCCTCCGCTTCAGCTCCCTGGGCTCTATACAACTCCTCCGGTATCAGCGGCAAAGAGGGGACAGTATGCACTGCCGATGGCATGGCAGCGGCTCCAAGCTCCGCAAGGTATGCCGGGAAAAGATCCGATGCAGCAGCGGCGGGTACCGGTGTCGCGGGTACCGCAGGTGTAGGCCCCTCCCGGGCGCGCTGCAGGTTTAATGTCCGTAGCGCTTCACGCCTCAGTCGCAGGCGGCGCGTCAGCTGGATAATCTCATCCTCCAGCTGTTGATTCATCCCTGAGATCGGGTCGGAGCCTTCAGCCATGGCGCCGGTGAGATCCGTTTCTCCGCGCTCCGCAGGCCTCCTTCCCTCACTCTCCAAAATGGAGTTCTGGCGTTCTTCCTCCTGCCTCAGCCCCTTTCCCGCCACTGACTTCTTCTGCCCCTCCTTCCGGGGGCGGCGTCTTCTTCCAGCGCCTCCATACCAAGCCAGTATACGAACCCCTCGGGGGGGGGGGGGCCATGTCGCTGTCACATAGTAATTCAGGCAGGGAAGACCCAATACTCTTCGCGGTCTTTTCCTAGGACCTCCCATCTCTTCACGCCCTTCTTCTCCGCGCCAGCGGCCATTTCTAATGTCCATTTTAGTCTATTAAATCAGGTCTTCTGCACATTTTCAAAAGCAAAAAGTCTCACAAATTTCAGGCGCACACAACCCGATGGCATCGGGTCTCGTCATCCTGTTCGTGATGCCAAAATTGGGTCGCCCTCCGTCCCAGGGCTGTGGGGTACTCGGTACCGGGCCGGTGTCAGTGGGATGTGTCACAGCGGTGGTGACCCGGTCCGTGGCCCTGGGCGCCCAAATCAATGGTAATTTGTAGTTAATGTAGTTTAAGTGGAATGGAATAGTTTGTGACGCCACCTGTGGTGTTTGGCAAGCAAGATATTAAGCCAACGCTGCGTGCAGATCCTCTGGGGTTGATGGTGTGTTGCAGCATAGATGGTGTAGCTCCCCACAGGTGAAGCTGTAACCCCAGGGCAGTGTATAGGCGCAGGCGGCGTGAGGAATGTTGGTACCCAGATGTAGCAGTGCTGGCAGCGTTGGCGCACAATTGAATGGAACACACCATGGCTCGTAGCTCCAAAGCTTTACTCACAGTTCGTGGTACACACTGGTGCCTGCCTCCGTGCCGTGTCCTCCGGGGCAGAGACTCAATCAACCTCCCGGGCAAGTCAGGCTTCTCCTCTCCGACACTCCGCCAACATGTACCTTTCCTGAACGACTCCTCTATTGCGCCTTTTAGTGTGAAGAGCTCCAGTACCGTGGTACTCTGAAGTTCCTCCTGTCAGATGTTCCTAACAACTCTCCTTGTACGGCAGACAGCTGTAGCCTACTTTGGGAACTCCCTTTATCCTGAGTCCCGACTCTCTATACAGATGCTGTTGTGCCCCAAGTCTTGGATGGGAGTAATGCATTTACAGCCAACTACTCCACCGGTGTCTGCTGCAGAACCATAAGTGTCCATACAACCTCGGGGACCAGGCCCCGGCCTTGCGCTGAGAACCTATAGGCAGGGTTCCTCTTCCAACCCACAACTCTTCTCTGTTCTCCTACTCCTTCGTTCCGTGCTGTTCCTTCTCTCTCTTATGGAAGCTTAGGTTGCAGTTCTACATCTTTCTCCTTCTGTTCCTTTCCCGTGCCAGCCGGCTCAGATCACTGAGGCAGCTGCAGCACTCCTTCCTCCATCCCTCCTCCAGGGATCCGTCCTTAGACTCTCCTGACTGACTGACCTCCAGACTGACCTGTAATTCTAAACCTTCCCAACCTTTTATATATCTCAACTCCACCCACCGCCCAGCACATCTCGTGTTACGAAGCAAGGACCCACGAAAGGTGCTATGCTATCCTCTAAGCATGGAGCCGCAATCTGGTCCATTGCTGAACTATCCTGTGTGTGGGTGCAGGTGTTGGAGTGTGGAAAGGAGTTCCCAACTTACCTAGTCGGTGGGGCACTACACCTTAGGAGAAGGTGCAGTACTTCTGTGGCGACTGAGCCTCAGGGGCGCCACATTAAAGGGAACCTGTCACGTAAAAAAAACGCAATTAACCTGCAGATATGGGGTTAATAAGCAGGTTAATAGTGCTTCTGCAAATAAACTAGAAATACAAAGTCTACTGGTTAGTTGTAGTACAAAAATTAACCTCTTTTTGTACCATGTACATAATGATGCAGGGGCGAGTATATGGAGAGGGCTCCAGGGATGAGTCTGATGCATACAGGAGGCAAATGTCTTCTGTGTAAGGGTGTGTGCACAGGTTGCGGATTCTCCCGCTGATTTTTCCGCACAAAATCCACATTTCTTGGCAGAAAACGCAGGTGCATTTTTGATGCGTTTTTGCCACGGATTTGATGCGGTTTTTCAGTGCGGTTTTGCCTGCAGATTTGTATGCGTTTTTGTAAGCTAAATAAAGATATGCTGTTTAACAAAAAAAAATTGTGATGTCATTTCTGGTCCAACCTCCTCTTTTACATTTGTCCAACCCACACTCCATTACACACACAGATAGACAGATGATAATAGATAGATATGGGATAGATAGATAGATAGATAGATAGATAGATAGATAGATAGATAGATAGATAGATAGATAGATAGATAGATAGATACTGTAGATAGATAGATAGACAGATAGATAGATAGATATGGAATAGATAGATAAATATGGAATAGATAGATAGATAGATAGATAGATAGATAGATATGGTATAGATAGATAAATATGGAATAGATAGATAGATAGATATGGTATAGATAGATAAATATGGAATAGATAGATAGATACCGTGTTTCCCCGAAAGTAAGACCCTGTCTTACATTAATTTTACCCCAAAAAGTCCCACCCTGTCTTACTTTCGGGGGAGGTCTTACATTAGCCGAAAAAAAATGACAATTTCTTTTTAACCAATAAATTAACATTTATTAACATGCTGTTATACCCCATAACAGTGCCGTATCCCACTGCACACAGCCCCACACCCCACAACAGTGCCGTATCCCACTGCACACAGCCCCACACCCCATAACAGTGCCGTATCCCACTGCACACAGCCCCACACCCCACAACAGTGCCGTATCCCACTGCACACAGCCCCACACCCCATAACAGTGCCGTATCCCACTGCACACAGCCCCATACCCTATACAGTACATGTTTCCCTACTTGGTTTTTAAATGCTGGACGTTTTCCTCTGCGGTGCGGCTGTGGGTGCGGAAGGCCTGTGCTGCAGGGAACGCTGTGCCAATCAGCAGGGAAACAGCGGTGACGTGGGGCTGGGGCGGCCAATTACAGCCCGAGCTGCTGGACCAATCAGTGCTCGAGCCGGGGGCCGGCGGTGACGTGGGGAACAGGGGCGGCCAATGAGCTGTTGAGCTGGGCGGATTGCGGGGTTAACACGGCGAGTTAACCCCATGAGCGCTGGACCCGCCCAGCTGCACCTGAGGACACCTCTGGAGCCTGGGGACCCAATGGGGGACAGCGGCGGCCCAAAGGTAAGGGCCTTACATTTCACAGCGGCCCCCAACCCTGCCTTACATTCGGGGGAGGCCTTACCATTGAAGGACCCCCCCGTAACCCCCACCCTGTCTTACTTTCGGGGGGGTCCTACTTTCGGGGAAACACGGTAGATAGATAGATAGATAGATAGATAGACAGCTAGCTGCCCCCCTCAGCTTCATTTGAGAGCTTGTTTCTGTGAGGAGTGGTTTAGTGTACTTTTTCTCTCAGTGTGAGTTGTGCCTGTAAAAATGGATGTTACTCCACAGAAGAGGTCTAGAATTGTTACTCTTAATGAACATGCAAGTCTGACTGTTAGAGAAATTGCTTCCACTGTTGGTATTGGAAAATTTACCGTTTCAAGAATAATTCGCAGACACAATGAAACTGGATAGTTTTCTCCAAAATGAAATGGGAGATGTGGAAGAAAAAGGAAAACGACATCAAGAACTGATAAAACACTTCTCAGAAATAGTAAAATTAATGCAAGAAAAACAAGTAAAGACCTCCAAAGAGACTTGTTCGCTGCAGGTATTGATATTAGCGATTCGACTGTACGGCGCAGGCTTCTGGAAGTTGGTCGGAGGGCAATAAAGCCAGTAAAGAAACTTCTGACATCTCCAATGAAGGCAAAACGACTCGCATGGGCAAAAAATATAAATCTTGGACAACTAGCCAGTGGAAAAGCGCTCGAGCAGCGCGAAACGGCCGTTGTTAGCCTTCCTTGCACTCCTTATGTCACTCCCCCGACTTGACATGTTCATGATATGTCAATAAATCAGTGAAACTTTAATCTCGATGAGTGCGACCTCTTCTCTTTGCATGGATTCCCAAGATTGACTGTTTCCAGGTCTGGCACCCGAGATTCCCAGCTGCTGGACTTCTGCATGCCGCACATCATTTGAAGTCATATGGTAACAGCGGTGCCGTCCGCTTTTTAGCTTGAGTTTTGTGAAACCCATCTTTTTGTTCAAGGGTACAGAGCAAGTGTTGTTAGAAGAAGCAAAAATGAACCATTGCGAGCTGATCATATTCAACAAACTGTAAAATACCCTCAAAAACAGATGTTTTGGGGCTTTTTACAGCTGATGGTACACAGAGCTTATTTCCTGTCGATGGGATGATAAATTCATCCAAATACATAGTCATTTTATTGTGCCATCCATGCGTAAATTTGAAGGGACATTCCAACAAGATTTGGCTCCATGCCACAATTCCAAGTGTGTGAAGAAATTCCTGGAAGAAAATAAAGTAAAGGGGCTGGACTCACCTGGCAATTCACCAGACTTAAATCCTATAGAAAATTTGTGGAGCATTGTGAAGCGACGTCTTGGCAAAATGGACTGTACAACGAAAGAACGCATGATAAACAGTGCCATACAAGTGTGGTTCCATGATGGAGAATTTATGCAAAAACTTGGTAGAATCAATGCCAAAACGCATTGAAAATCTCATATCTGCGAAAGGAGGACATATTTTTTACTAAAATTAGTATGTAGCAGTGCATTATAACATTTTATTGTTAAATATTCAAAAATATGTGTTTTTTTTGCTTTGTCCCAATTAATTTGCACAAATCTATAGATAGATAAATATGGGATAGATAGATAGATAGATAGATAAATATGGGATAGACAGATATATCTTTCCATATATTTATCAATATATATCCATGTTTATTAATGAACAATATGTTTCATTAAAAAAAAATGAAAAAAAAAAAGGCGTGGGTTCCCGCACAATTTTCTGCGCCTTAGGGGGAAAGCCGACAGCCAGGGGCCAATATTTGTAGCCTGGGAAGGGGCCATATTTACTGGCTATTTAAATAGGGGGACCCCCCAAAAAATGACGTGGGGTCCCATGTTTTATAGCCAGAAAGGCTATGCAGACAGCTGCGGGCTGATATTCACAGCCTAGGAAGGGGCCATGGATATTGACCCCCCCCTTGGCTACAAATACCAGCCCACAGCCGCCTCAGAAATGGCGCATCTCTAAGATGCGCCAATTCTGGCACTTAGCCTCTCTCTTCCCACTCAAGTGTAGCGGTGGGATATGGGGTAATATAAGGGGTTAATGTCACCTTGCTATTGTAAGGTGACATTAAGCCTGGTTAATAATGGAGAGGCGTCAATAAGACACCTTTCCATTATTAATCTTTTGAAAGGGTTAAAAAACCACATACACAAGACTAAAGTATTTTAATGAAATAAAACACGACACTGTTTTCATATTTTTATTGCACTCCCAGATCCAAGCGACGCCCTCAGTCTCCTATAATAAAAAGTAAAAAAATAAACCAACTGTATACTCCTGTTAGGGACAGCGGAACGCACTAATAATAAACAATAGAAAGTGCGTTCGCCGCCCGGGGTCCACCGTGCAGAAGGTGTTACACTGCTGCTAGGTAATGGCGGACACGCAATATGACGGTATATCGCACTCGGGTTGAATGTCACCCGGTGTGCGCTGGGCGTACCCTGTTGATTCACAGAGGCGCCAAAGCAATAAACTTAAATACCAAACCTGTTGGACTCACAGGTCTCAGCGGAATGTACGCATGGTATATGGTCACAGGACTAGGGCCCAAGACACAGGGTCAGTGTCCGTCTAGAACTACCGTGCGTGCGGCATCGCTACCGCGAACGCCGACAAGTGCTACTGATTGCAGCGTGGCGACTGACACAGCCGCTATACGACAATGCCCAGGAGGGGGCGTACTGCGGATGCTAGTTCTGTGGAAATATGCACTGTGGCCTGTAGCGTACCACAGACTGGTGCTGACTCTATGACTAAGTCCCTATCCACACACGTAATATCAGAGGGAGGGGAATCTTAATGAGTCATTCGCAGGTTCATGCATCCGTCATCATTCACACAGGTAGCAACTAGAGTCTATACTAGCGCATGGCCGAGCGGCGATGTGAACCTTTTATAGCCGGGACCTTCCGGAAGCTTCCAGATCCCTGAGATGGACCAATCAGATCTGGAGAAGGACCTGGGCATGTGACTCCCGATCTCCAATGGGAGATCGTCTCGTGAGCATGCTCAGTGGAGCGACAGAAGGACAGCCTCTGGAGTGGTTTGCTGCTAAACAGCCTGCATTGCTATTGCTGGCCCAAAGGTGGCAGCAACAGCCAGACCCACAGAGCAGGTCTGGGCAGAGCGTCGGGAACGACGGGGCTGCTGAGCAAGCTCCTCCGCGGTCGATGGGGAATGGGAGACCGCAGAATGTGAAGCTCTGGATTCCTGCTGTGTCGCTGCAGGAATCAGACGCAGTCCAATTAGTAACGATAGTCCTACAACAATCTCCCCTATAGAACAGTGACATCAGGTGATGTCACTGCTCTATAGGGCCTCCCAGTGATGAACTGACAGGAGACAATGCCTCCTGCAGTGCATCACTGAGGTTACCTGAGTTCAGGGTCTCACTTTACCGCAATCCTGCGTGAGAATTAGGGTTAGGCTTACGGGACCACTTTCCCAGCAGTGGAGGGATACACAGCAGAGGATGACCTCCGCCTGTCATTTCATCGGTGGAGCCCCTGGAGAGCGGTCGCATCAGCAGATGCTCTCCACGGGAGATTGTCATGGGACCCTCGTTATTTATTGGACTACGGCAGAAAGGTAAGTATAGGTTGTTTTATTATTTTATTTTTATTAAAGGAGACGAGGGCATCGGGGAATTAGGTGATTGGTAAGTATGTACTCTATGTTATGTGTTGTATGTTATATGTATGTTCTGTATGTTTATAAAAGCTCTCAGTACAGTACAGGGGTATGTGCATCTTTTATTACCTTGTTACCTGATCTTTAGCATTGTTATCCTTAGCAACATAGGTCTTCTATGCCTTTCTGCTATCCGATGTTTGAGGTTTCTTGGCATGTATTATCTATGAATTTATTATCTTGTTCCCAGACAAACCTCTGTAAAAGATATGTATATACTTTATTTTTTATGTTACAAAAACTGTAATTAATTTATTTTCAGTACATTGATGAAGGTCACAAGACCGAAACGTCACTGACTGTATGTACTGCATTCTATTAAATACTTCTGCCCATTTGAAATTCACTTGTGTGTGCCAGGTTTATATTACACTTACCAGGGATTGGGCCCCTACTTGTGCACCGCCTACACTGAGTTGTGCCAACGGTATTTCATTACATACACACGCACAGTCACCACCCACACTCTTCACCCCTCCCGATCTGCTGCGTTTCATCTGCAGCAAACCCGCAGATCTTTTTTAGCCTTGCGGTTTTGCTGCGGATATGCCGGAATCAATGCAATTCAATGGGTGCAGAAACGCTGCAGATCCGCACAAAGAATTGACATGCTGCGGAGATGAACCCGCAGCGTTTCTGGGTGGATTTTTCCGCAGCATGTGCGCAGCACTTTTCAATTTACATAGGATATAATGGTATTGTACAGTACAACGCAGCAGAATCTGCAGCGGACCCGCAGGGCCGATCTGCAGTAGAATACGCAACGTGTGCACACAGCCTAAAAGGCGTTTTTTCAGGACTATCTGGCCCAGCTTTCAGCACCAAATCCCTTGTAATCAGATGGTCTGCAGAGATGCCAGAAATCAGACCCTCGCCCATCTGATCTGTATGGTCTGTGGCGGATCTGCAATCTCCCAATACACGTCGCACTACTTCAGGCCCTCACCATTGTTAGATCTGATCGTTCAGTAAATACAATTCTATGAACGACTACTGAAAGCTGGCAGAGTTTATAATCTGTCGCTAGGCAGCATCTGAGAATCGTCACACAATCTGATCACAGGTGCCATCGACTCTGATCGGTCACCGACCTCCGGCGACCAATCACTGTGCAGCGCCTGTCACTAGCTCCAGCGCAGGAGAGAGAGAGAGGCTACTTTTGCATAACCATTACTATTGGCTACCGGTTAGGGGGTGTGTCCGTGGTTTAGTGTTTCAATTGGTTACATGGGACAGCGGTAATAACCCATAAGCACCTCCTAGTTTGTTTAGATCACCTGACACAATCTCATCCAATCCCAGCGTACAACTTGTCCGGCACGTACACGCCTGCGCCATTTTGTCGTAGCTTGTTTGCGTGGGGACTCCGAGAAAATGTCTGGTGTGGTGGAGACACATTGATAATGATAAAGCTGGCAGGGGAGGGGGGCGCTGAGTGATGTCAGCGGGTGTCGGAAGTGGAGAAGTCAGTGAGTTGCAGGGCGGCAGGCCCATCCATAGCTGCAGGTATCAGGTGCGTATCAGCGGCTCAGCCTCCCCTACCTGCATGTGTAGCATAGAGCTGCTGGTTACCTGCAGGGCAGCCCTCCTCCTGCCATAAGTGTCTGTGTATGCTCTCCACGAGGCTTGCACGTTCCTATGTGTTTGTATTATTGCACCATGATTCTGGGACTTGTAGTACTTCTTTTGCACTGGTACATACCTTGACATACTCCCTAAAAGCTGCACCTGCCTCTGGTGGGAGATATTCCACTAGGGATTGTGGAAGATTGGAAAAATCACTTACTTAATAATAAAGTGCCTCCCCCCATCTGTGGCTGTTATTTAGTCTTGCAGCTCTGCTCCTTTCACAGCACTGGAGTCAAGCTGCAATACCGGAGTCAACCTGTGGTCAGGAGTGGCGCTGTCTTTCTGCTGCTTTGAAATCCCATCCTCTCCTGGGAAAGCTGTGTGACGGACATGGTTGCCATTACAGATCGCATCCAGATGTCATCCTGCTTGTCTAGAATACTGAATGGCATGCGATCTGATTATCAGGGGTGCGAGACTGAGGCGACTATCCCCCCCCCCCCCCCCGTATAAGGAGATGACTGATAGAAATATTGGGCCTGGTGTCCAGCGATGGGGAGGTTTTGCTACATTACGGGACACAGGGAAAGCTCAGGACGACCCAGTGACTAACATTTACGGGTATATTTCTAATTTGTGGGATACTTGCCCTTTAAGCAACGGTTGCAGTATTCAGCCCCCACGTCTCGCATGTCAGCGTGATGAAGGTCAGGGCATGACGCTGCATCTGCCAAGAGCCGGGCATCGCGCTGACAGATCTGTGACTTTCCTAAAATAAACCCGCACTTTGATGCCTGAGACGTGTTACACTCCTCCACCCCTGCTCCGAAGGGAGAGCGCCATGTCACCCAATCACAGATCGTGTTATCATTGCTGTGCACTAATGTGGCCGTACATATTAGATGGCTGCCTGAGCTTGTGCAGCTGTTCCTTCTCCCATACACATGCACACTCGCCTCAACTGAGCATCCATGTGAAGTAGGGAGTCAGGCAGCGCTGGCCTCTTATCTCTTGTAAGAAGAAGAGATTGAGCACGTTGAACTCCAACAGCCCCATCCTACTTTCCGCCAACATCTGTTGGAGAACAGGGGCCCCACCTGCGCATTGGGTGGGTGATTGCTCTTAGGCCTCATTCAGACGTCCGTGTTGCATGTATGTGTTCAGTCTTTTTTTTATTTATTTATTTTTTTTATTAAAAAAATATTTGCACCCATTGAAATCCACGCAATACAAGTCAATGGGTCCATGAACATCACGGACGGCACATAGCTGCATCAGTGAGCGGTCCGTGATTAACACTGCAATGAATGGGAGAAGCTTTGCCATTTAATTATCTAGTGAAAAGCACTGAGCGAACACAGACGCTCTGATCCAAAACGCTGATGATCGGTACAGGCTTTATGTGTAAACACTGACGTCTGAGGCTTTTAGTTTATACTGCTGCCCGATGTCTCCCCGTAGGCCGGGTGCAGATGATCCGGAAGCAGCAGCGCTTGGACGCAGTGTGTGTGTTCGCTGCATCCATAGTGCTGCCATCTACCGAACGCAGGTGAATCCTCTGTTCACTGAACCGTGCAGAGTCGCCATGTCCAATACATTCTATGGGTGACATTTGCGTCTCCGCAAGTGAAATGGACCTGCTGCGGTCTGGAGAAATGCTTTGTTCCTCTCAGATGGTGACACACGGATGTGTGAAGGCAGCCTGAAAGAATTGGACATGTTGAAATCCAACATGCTCCATCCTTCTTTTCCTCAGCTTGTACGACGTGCTTGTTAAAGGGAACCTGTCAGGTGAAAAACCGCTATTAACCTGCAGATATGCGCCTGCACTGAGAGCCCCACTGCCAGGAGGAAATGAACTTTATTCTTCCTGGCAGCGTTGGGTGTTCAGTTACAGGGGTTGTGATGGCGCAGGTTTAATCACCTCTCTGTATATAGAGCGGCGGCTGTAACTGCGTCCCTGGCCCTCGCTGACAGCCGGCCCTAATGCTGAGCTGCTGTCAGTCAGTGTTGGGGGTGCGGATATCGCCTCTGCTCTCTATACACTTATGTGGTGACTGAAACCCAAATGCTGCCAGGGCAAATAAAGTTAGTTTCTTCCCGGCAGCGGAGGTCTAGGTGCCAGTGCTGGGCAGATTCGGAACACTATTAACCTGCAGATTAACCCCATATCTGCAGGTTAATAGTATTCTTTCACATTACTGCTTCCCTTTAAATTGTTGGGCAGTCCCAATAGGCTTATTCGTCTGTCTATGGCCAACCTATAACTGCCTATGAAATGGCCAGTCTGCCGACGTCTCTCCTGACTCGTCCATACATGGGAGTTGTTCATTTATTTTCAATAGAGAGAGGAGATGGCTGCTGCCACACATCCCGGGCGGCAGCTTATCTCCCCTGAAAACAAATCGGGCATTGATAGTCCAACTGGAGAAGTCAGGAGTAGAGCTGAGCGAATATCTTTGGTTCCCCACTTATTTGACATGCTATAGCGCTTGCTGAATGAGCTACAGTGGGATCTCGGCTTCCTGGATCGCGCCGGCTGAGCAGCTGATCGCCGCTGCAGTTGCATGTGTCGCGGCTGTGTCACAGCACATGCATGGAGATCCCAACACACAGGCTCTCCATGCATGTGCTGTGACACAGCAGTGACACATGCCGCTGCGGCGGCGATCAGCTGGTAAGCCAGTGCGATCCAGGAAGCCGAGATCCCATCCTCCCATGCTTTGTAAATACTAATACCCTTTATGAAGCAGTCTTTGCTTCTGTTGCTCCAGTTTAGAGAGCGGATCCATTCGAACAGTCCTATTTGCTAAGGATGTATTCCCAATAAGTGTAGTATTTGCTATTTAACGGCCTACAGCTCGATCTCGACCCAGGGCAACTTGATGGATGAACAATCTGTAGCACAATCGATCTTGTGCAAGCCTGGATAGGTCCACCAGGGTCTTCTACCCCTGTTATCTTGTTAATATCAAGCCATCAAGTTGTTGGTCTTCCTCTTCACCTTGTTCCTTCTATCCTTCTCCAGTTTTTGCTGTCTTTGTTATGATGTGTCCAAAGATATTGGCTCATTATAGTTTAGGGGTCTTTGCCAACAGTGATCCAGTGTGTCAATGCCAGAGTTGGGGGCTGTATTGTCAGGTTCCATAGTATGACACTTTATTTCAGAGGTGATTCCAAATTTTCAATGATTTCCATAAGAAAAAGTGGACTTTTTACCCAAATCACAGGGGGACGTAAGGGTTAAGATTTTGCCTTAATCTGTGTAGAAAAGGTGAACGTGAGTAATGTGACCTTCATTCTATAGGGATGAGGACAGGACCTTCAGCGTTGTCGTACCTGATTATTGAACAGCTGGCTGGTGTTAATTCAGTGCTGGTCTCATGGGTGGTCACCCAGCTTTCCCAACCCCACTGTTGACAGATTTGCCTTTCAGGACTCCAGGAAAGCTGCAGTCTGTACAGGAGCTTTGTTGTTGGCCATTTTGTTGGTCACCCAGCTTCTCCTGCAGCACTTGAGGTCGTGTGAAGGACGCCTGCTCTCACTGGTGGCTGTGCGATCCATGGTGGATGTGTGCTCTGCAATGTCGTGGAGTAGGAAGCCTCGGTGGCCTCCTCTGGTATGTGTGAGCCTGTGGTTGGTTGGTTGGCGGTGGGTGGCAGTCAGCTGGGATGGATTGGCAGAAGGCGGGGTAGATTCCCCTCTTTACACTGGGGTGTACTGGCCTTGCTGTGTACTGATCAGATGTAATGGAGGCTGGTGTATACCATCAGTGCGACTTGGGTCACATTTTTCAGAGCCTTGGATGTTGCTTCAATTATTCGTGTGGTGCAGTGTCCTCTGGTGGGCTGCACAGTATACAGAGGAGGAGGAGGGAGAGGACGTGCTCTGTGTCTATGGTCCCCCGGGCTGTCACATGCCATGTCAGGCACTCCCACTCCCATTGATGAAATGTGCATGTCGAGTGCTCAGCCCTGCACAGTGCATCATCGCAGGAGCTGCACACACGGAGGGGGCACTAGTGCCAGTGAACTTTCCCTGCCTGCACCCCATCTGTGGAGGAGGAGAACATCCCCCCCACTCTACAGGAATTTGTTTGCGTTGCCTCCTCCTTGGAAGCCAATATTAATGCCTGCCCATTGATGCTACTTCCTAATTGACTCAAGTGTCGCCCGTCTACGTTAGCCCTAACAGTGACCGTACATTGCCCAAGATTTTTACCACCATGTCTTCTCTGGCAAGCGGTAAGTGCACTCTGTATTCACCTTCTAGTAAGTGCTGCCTTGTGGTAGCCGAGGGGTTAACGGAATCTGCCAGGTAACCTGTGTATGGGCGCTCGGGGCTGGGGACGTGCGGCCGGATTACTGTGCTGGGGTCATTGGGAAAGGATAAGGCAGCGAGATGTGACAGCGGCTTGTTTGCTGGGCTCCTTGCATGGGGTTTAATAATGTATTAAATGGTTGGAGCCATTAGCCTGTCATAGTGCTGAGCTGTGGACGTGGTCTGGGGCTCTGATCCCCGGCTTGTGGAATGGCAGGCACCTAGTCCTCAGGATCTGGAGGTCAGGGCTGGAGCACAGATGACTGCTGCATTGCTGCAACTGTGGGATCCATGCATGCACGCCCGCTGCCCGTCACCCCGTGCATCTCCTGGATGCCCACTGTCTGCCATGGGCATCTGTACCTGGATATTATAACCTACTGATTCCTATGAAAATGAGTTTTACTTATGAGGTAAGGGATGTGTGTGTATATTACGTATGTATGTGAAATATATATGTATGTATCCTTGTTGGTAGCTTAATTATGACTGTGACTATATGATTACATGCCATAGGCTGTGTGCAGATCCGTCCCTGTCGTAACCCCCTGACATCGAGACAGATTGGACTTTATCCATATCTCTACGTACAGCCATCTCCTCCTGTTGTCCAGTATAATGGTCGGCTCTTAGGTCCTCGGGGCTTGAATAAGTTGGTGAACTTCTCTGTGGTTCTTGAAAGCCTTCTCCATTCATTCTTATAATACACCATGAGAGGAGACCCCCACTGATATCCACCACCGCTCATGTTCTGAATATGCTTCTACACTAATTGAGGTTTTGTTAATCGGTGAACCCCGACACCGCTCTTCTTTGGAAGAACCATTCATTTTGGTGCCGCTATGTTGGCACACTAGGTATGGCATCTTTAGAGTCCTTGCTATGTAGGTTCATATGTACATACAAAGACGTCGACCAGCCTCGTTATGCTACCAGCGAGTCCCCCTGACCCTTCCCCATTCCTGTGGACATTCATCTGAGAAAAGGTTCAGGTGCACTCTTTTAGCCCAATTCATCTTGATCTTAGAACCAATTTTACTCCTGGGGAAAAGTTGAAATTTTGACTTTGTTTTGCACTTTTTTTTTTTTCCCCCTTTTTTGTAATTGTGGCTTAAAAAAAAAAACTATGACCACTGTATATTACTTAGTGACAAAGTAATTGGTGACGGAAAGTTGAACTTGATGGACCGGAGTCTTTATTTTTTTCATCCTGTGTAACTGTCCTTCAGAACCCTATTGGAGTACAAAATCGGAAGTTGAAAGCTTTTTTTTGCGACATTTTAGCAGATCATTGTTGCTCAAAAAAGGTGCAAAAAAAAAAAAAAAAAGTAAGAGAAAATTAATTTGCATCAGACGCCACCAGACTAAAAAGAAAAATCATTAATAAAACCCAAACCAGCAAATGATGAACGAGTAGATCACACGTGCTGGAATTCAATATGCCTGACCCCTTATTCCCAAAACCAGTAGACCCCTGTACACATTTGATTGAACCCACAGAAATTTGCCTTCATGGCATCAGAAAATGACAGAAGTGCCAGATTCTTGCTTCGATACAGAGCTGACGGACTCCATTGGGTATATCGGAGTGGTGTGGGATTCTGTCGTGGCCGCCTTTATTTTATGTATTTTCCCGGGATCTGTGACTGAGTCTCAAAATGAAGTCTCCAACCCAAATGTGAACAGTGACTGTGTATGGCTACCGAAGGCTGTCCTATCGCTCTGCCCAGATCCTCGCTGATATTGGTGCTTGTGACCTGTCTCTGCATTGTGATATATGTGATAAGGGCGTCTATCTACTCTCGTCCACCTCCCCTGGGGATGGTCTTCTGTCTTTCTGTAGCCTTTTCCATTAGGCAATAAAAACACTGTTAATACTGCAATTTTGAAGAAGAAATCTGCTAGTGTTTTGTTGCCCAACATAAGCCTCTAAGTAACCCGAGGCAAACAGAATATCAGGATTATTTATCAGTTTTTCAAAAGCAAAATTCTAAGAAAAGAAATAAACCCGTCTAAAATGTGCAGCACAATCCAATTCTCTCACCATCAGTGGGCTTTTCTGGGGTGATATGAAACCAGTGGCTTTATTGTGATCTGTGGATTTGTCAACTGTCCGTACTAATAAGCCACTTATTTTTTAAAAGCCCTGACAATATAATGTTGGGGTCATGGAAAAAATGGACGACCGCGTGATGAATGTCAACATGGGTCCGTCAACCAGAGAGGAGCTGTTTCTTACTGGCTGAGCTGGAGCCCCCTCAACCTCCTCTCTGGCATCCATATACTCTAAGAAGTGTATGGACAGGGGTCATCATCGAGAGATTAATCATTTTGGATCTATTAAGCTTGGAACTGATCTAACCCCCCCCCCCTCCCCAAATAAAAAAAAAAAAAAAAAAGATATATATATATATCTATATATCTATATCTATATCTGACGGTGCGGATGCCAATCCCGGACATACATACATACACACACTTGAGCTTTATATATTAGATATAAAGCTCAAGTGTGTGTATGTCCGGGATAGGCATCCGCACCGTCGCAGCTACAGCCACAATATTTGGCACAGTCACACGTCTGGACCCCGAGAGCGTCCTAGGCTATGTTGTGAGGCGAAAATTTAACCCCGCGTGTTCCAATTCACCAAATTTGCCCCTATCTACATAATGGGGGGAAAAAGTGTGTGTATCAAGCCCCACCGCTCATTATGATGTCATAATGGTTGACTATGGGATGGAGGATGTGTGATGGGTATATGGGCACTGGACTATGGGATGGAGGATATGTATGACGGGTATATGGGCACTGGACTATGGGATGGAGGATATGTATGACGGGTATATGGGCACGGGACTATGGGATGGCGGATATGTATGATGGGTATATGGGCACGGGACTATGGGATGGAGGATAATTATAATTTGCTATAACTAACCACAGTTAGTTACTATGCCCGGGCAGCGCCGGGCTCTTCAGCTAATATATATATATATATATATTATATATATATATATTAGTCTGGTCAGTATCTCACCTGGTTGCTGATGAATAATTCGAGGGCGGATATAAAAGGATGCCAGGTGGTTGTGTGAGTGTCTCAGCCTGGGAACACAGAGAGTCTGTCTGAGTGAGAGACACAAGTGAGTGAAAGCAGTGCCCACGGTAACTGTGGTTTGGCTGGACGGGAGAAGCCTGCCAGTTGGTAGTTAGGTTGTACCTTGTTTAGTTAGTGCCGGACAGGCAAGGATTTGTTTTGTTATTTCTTTTATGCATTGCTTTCACCTTTAATAAACCTGACCCAGTGTCAGTTACACCCGGACCCCGGCCGTGCGCCTGAGTTTCTTGCTGAACGCACGTGACCTTTGACCCCAGCAAAGATGATCCCGGAGTTTTTTATCACATTGTGGTGGAGAACGCGGGCATCACGTTGGAAGCACGAGCATGGAGGACGTGGTGAAAGCGCTGGTACAGTCCACCGCCGTCCAGCAAGAAGCTAATCGGGTGATGATGGCCCAGCTGAAGGAGTTGGTGGACATGGCAGCTACCGATCGTTCGCTTCTCCAGCAGGTGGCGCAGCGCCTGGCAAGCTTACCTGAGGTTAACCTGGAAGCCGAGTCGAGAGTGATTCACTTGAGTCGGTACTGGCAGAAGATGACGACCGAAGATGACGTCGAGGCGTACCTGACCACGTTTGAACGGACGGCGGTGCGAGAAAAATGGCCGAAGGCACGATGGGCCGGCCTGATTGCCCCGTTTCTTTCCGGTGAGGCCCAAAAGGCATATTATGACTTAGAGCCTGAAGCCGCGCGGGACTTTGACAAACTGAAAGCCGAGATCTTGGCCCGGCTGGGAGTGACGACCGCTGTCCGTGCACAGAGAGTGCATCAATGGACTTATCAGCCGTATAAACCACCGCGGTCACAGATGTTCGACCTGATCCACGTGACAAAGAAGTGGCTACAACCCGAGGTGTTGACAGCGCCAGAGATAATCCAGAGAGTCGTCATGGACAAGTACCTGAGAGCTCTACCGCCAGCCCTGAGGAAGTGGGTAAGCCATGGAAATCCTACGACGGCAGATCAACTTGTGGATCTGGTTGAACGTTACTCCGTGGCGGAAGGACTCCGAGACGACGCTACCCCACCTCGTTCTTCATCATCTCCACGTGGAACCGGTGAGACTGTTCCAGGGATTAGGGGAGAAGGAAAAATCCCTAAGACAGTGGGGGAGGAAAACGGGACTGCCCGCACTGCTAGGCCGAGAGTAACGAACTTTGGTCTAAGCAAGGGGCCCATTAGGTGTTTCCGCTGCCAAGAGATGGGACACATTGCTGCGAACTGTCCGGTCACTACTGAACCCGTGCAGTGCGACATCACAGACTCTAAAAACTGCATGTCTATGGTTGCACGGGTAGTGAGTGTGAATGCCGGTCAAAAGGATGTGGAGAAACACTTGTGTGATTTAACTGTTAATGGAAAAAATGTGGTGGCATTGTTAGACTCGGGAAGTGTGGTGACTCTGGTGAAGGCCAGTCTGGTGTCAGCCCCGACTGGACCATCAGACAAATTTTCTGTAACGTGTGTGCATGGAGACACCTGTTCGTACCTCACCGCGGTCATATGCATTACTACTTCCTATGGGTCTGTGCAACATAAAGTGGGACTCGTCCCTGCGTTATTGCATGATTTTATCTTGGGCCGGGATTTTCCCCACTTCTGGCAATTGTGGGAGAATCAGTTGATACACCAGGGTAATAGTGTACGTGATTCTTCTCCCAGGACGTGTGTGGGTCCCGAACCCCTGGAAGAGGTCTCCCCGGAAGCCTCGGGGGAAGAGTCTGCTGAAAATGACCTGCAGTTCCCATTTTCAGTCATGGCGGCTGATACGGAGGAGACCGGGGAAGAGGAGGAGGCCGACAGCCATCCACCTCCCCGTTTGCTGGATTTGGAAGTTCAGAAAGATGACTTCCAAAGCGAGCAAATAAAGGATCCTATCCTTTCTCAGGCTAGGACAAATGTAAAAGTGATAAATGGGGTACCCGTAGAACCTGGCTCTAGGCTGGCATATCCTTACATGGTCCTGGAGAATGATTTACTCTATCAAATAGAGAAAAAGGGGGAAGACACGGTGCAACTATTAGTCGTGCCAAAACCCTACCGGCGGCAGGTGCTGGCCCTGGCCCACGGACATATGATGGGAGGTCACCTGGGAGTCCAGAAAACCACCGAAAAGATATTACACTGTTTTGTTTGGCCAGGCATGCATCACGATATTCGTGTATATTGTGAGTCTTGTCCTGACAGCCAAGCCTCTGCGCCTAAGCCCCGGTTCTGTAGCCCTTTGGTACCCCTACCTATTATTGAGGTCCCGTTTGAGAGGATTGGGATGGATTTAGTTGGGCCCCTCCCACGGTCTGCACGTGGACACCAACATATCCTGGTCATCTTGGATTATGCCACTCGTTACCCGGAGGCCATCCCTTTGTGTAACACGGCTACCAAGACGATTGCCAAGGAACTGGTGCATGTGTTTAGTCGGGTCGGTATACCAAAACAGATACTCACTGACCAGGGGACCCCCTTTATGTCCAGGGTAATGAAGAAGCCCTGCAGGTTGTTACAAATCGAACAGCTACGCACATCCGTATATCACCCTCAAACAGACGGGTTGGTCAAACGGTTCAATAAAACTCTGTAGCAGATGCTGAGAAAGGCGATAGACAAGGATGGGAAGAACTGGGACTATTTACTTCCGTGTTTGCTTTTTGCCATCAGGGAAGTGCCCCAGTCTTCCACGGGATTCTCGCCTTTCGAGTTATTGTACGCCCGACGTCCTCGCGGACTGTTAGACGTCGCCAAAGATACCTGGGAGGGTCAGGTCACTCCGTTTAAAACGGTGATAGATCACGTATCCCAAATGGAGGACCGTATTGCGACTGTTATGCCTATCGTCAAAGAACACATGATGCAGGCTCAAGGAGCCCAAAAAAGAATCTGATAGGGGCGCCAAGATCCATACGATTGCACCTGGAGATAGGGTGTTGATCCTGGTTCCCACGGTGGACAGTAAGTTCCTAGCCAAGTGGCAGGGCCCCTTTTGAGATTAAGGAAAGAGTTGGTGAAGTAAGCTACAAAGTATAGCAGGCAGGTAAACGGAAACCTGAACAGATTTATCATGTAAATCTGATAAAACCCTGGAAAGATCGGTCTACCTTGTCAGCGGAGCTAGCCTGTCCCGTCTGCTCGCATACCGTACCGGAGGTAGGGGTTGCCAAGACTCTATCGGAGCAGCAAAAGACTGAGGTCAGGCAGTTTCTACTTCACAACCAAAAGTTTTTCTCAGAAAAACCCGGGCAGACTACGCTAATGAAACATGACATCGTAACGGAACCTGGTGTCGCAGTTCACGTAAAACCCTACCGAATCCCGGAAGCGCGCCGTGAAGCCGTTTCCCGAGAAGGGAAGGCAATGTTAGAGTTAAGAGTCAGTGAGGAATCGCACAGTGCTTGGTCCAGCCCGATTGTGCTAATTCCTAAACCGGACGGCACCATCCGGTTCTGCAATGACTTCAGGAAACTGAATGCTGTCTCAAAATTTGATGCCTACCCTATGCCCCGGGTCGACGAGTTAATAGATCGGTTAGGAAAAGCCCGGTATATTACGACCCTAGACCTAACAAAGGGGTATTGACAGATCCCTCTGGCGGAGGCTGCCAGAGAAAAGACGGCATTTGCTACGCCGGAAGGTCTATTTCAGTATGTGTATATGCCGTTTGGACTGCACGGAGCACCGGCGACCTTCCAGAGACTGATGGATCGAGTCCTGAGGCCACATAGGCAATACGCTTCGGCCTATTTGGATGACATTGTCATTTACAGCTTGGACTGGGAGACTCCTCTCCAGAAGGTACAAGCTGTGATTGACGACCTGTGGGATGCAGGTCTCACCGCGAACCCCAAGAAATGTCACATCGGGCTAGAAGAAGCCTGGTATTTGGGGTATGTAATTGGGAGGGGTATTGTTAAACCCCAGCTCGATAAGATTCAGGCGGTTCAGGACTGGCCGCAACCTGTCAGCAAGAAGCAGGTGCAAGCCTTCCTGGGGATCGCCGTCTATTATCGCCGGTTCATACCCAATTTTGCAGCCATCGCTACCCCCCTGACGGATCTTACAAAAGGGAAAGACTCCGTCATGATTAAATGGAGTTTAGCAGCTGAAGAAGCCTTCCATAGCCTAAAACGGGCACTTTGCTCTCAACCCGTACTGGTGACTCCGGACTTCTGCAGCGAGTTTGTGGTACAAACGGATGCCTCTGATACCGGTATCGGGGCCGTACTCTCAAGTGAGGGACGGAGTGGAACACCCAGTCCTCTATCTCAGCAGGAAGCTGAATAAACATGAGCAAAGGTATGCAGTCGTAGAAAAAGAGTGCCTAGCCATTAAGTGAGCTCTAGAGGCCCTCAAATATTACCTGGTGGGCCGAAAGTTCAGGCTGATCACTGACCATGCCCCTCTCAAGTGGATGCACTTACACAAGGAACGGAATAGCTGGGTGACCCCGTGGTTCCTTGCCCTGTAGGCCTACACTTTTACAGTGGAGTACCGCCCAGGGGCACAGATGGGGAATGCAGATGCCCTGTCTCGGGTGCATTGTTTGGCGGGTCTCATTGCTCGACCGGAGTGGTCTGAGCACGGGGGGGGATATGTGAGAATCATGTGGGAATAGTGGATGAGGGCAGGTATATCTCGTCCAGATACCTTTCCTATGTGGCCTAGTCTGGTCAGTGTCTCACCTGGTTGCTGATGAATAATGGGAGGGCGGATATAAAAGGATGCCAGGTGGTTGTGTGAGTGTCTCAGCCTGGGAACACAGAGAGCCTGTCTGTGTGAGAGACACACGTGAGCGAAAGCAGTGCCCACTGCAACTGTGGTTTGGCTGGACGGGAGAAGCCTGCCAGTTGGTAGTTAGGTTGTACCTTGTTTAGTTAGTGCCGGACAGGCAAGGATTTGTTTTATGTTATTTCTTTTATGCATTGCTTTCACCTTTAATAAACCTGACCCAGTGTCAGTTACACCCGGACCCCGGCCGTGCGCCTGAGTTTCTTGCTGAACGCACGTGACCTTTGACCCCAGCAAAGGCGATCCCGGAGTGTTTTATCACTATATATATATATATATATATATATATATATATATATATATATATATATATATACACACTGAGCACCCAAAAAATACATTTTTGCAACTTGGCTTTGTTACACCTTATGCACCATTTGGCTTTGTCAGATTCTGTTTCTCTGCACACCGTGGACCCCAGAATAAGTCAGCAGAGAACTAGTCGGGCCTCTGCTGACAGGAGAGTCTGCAGCAGTTCTGAGTCCACATCAAAGTTCAGATCAACTTTGATGTGGTCTTTTGTCCTAAATAAGCTGAAGGAGTGCAGAAAAAGATGGATGAATGCATTTCAAAGTCACCTGTCAAAGCGAGCACACGGCACTGTGCAGGGAACTGCAATCACTCGTTGTGAATTGGTCAGGAGAATTGGAGCTGACACTCGTGACATCCGGAGATCTAGGCGTAAATCACAACAGGCCTCCGTACTCATTAGATTACTGTTGGCAGAAAATCTGTGTTATGGGGGCCTATTGATGGAGGAGATAAGGATCGGACAGTTGGTGTTCCAAAAACGTATTACTTTTTAACCTCTGGCAGCGGCTTACTCCTCTCTCACCATAGAGAACACCCGGATGAGCTGAGTGTGGTCTTGTATCTGACTTTTGCCGAGATCAAACATTTGGACTTTATGTCATATCGCATTGACATCCTATAAATGTTGTGGCAAAACCCCTCTTGATCTCCATGGTGGGATTACGGACTTTAGAAACCTGCTAGATGAATCCGTGAACCAGAACCACAGTCTTGGTGGTCAACCACATGAGAACTTCGTAGACGACAGTGGAAAAACACATTTCTTGCTGGCTTCTAGTGGTTAATATGAATGCACTACAGTCTTGAGTAAAGCTATCCCCCTTTTTTTTGCGCAGGACCTATGCAGAATTGTCTCCTTGGTTATGGACTACAAATAAAACTAGTTTTTGGCTTCCTCTGGCAGTCCCTGGCTGCGGTGGATTGAGGTGCCCTAGTCTTAGCACTACAGGACCTCTCTGATCAGCAGGAAGGAATTAATAATTCTCTGATAGGAGTTCTATCCTTCCTGTAAAGTTTAGTGAGAATAATCAAGGTTCAGATCAATGTCTTTTGGCTTTTGGCCCAGGAAAAACCTTCTTTCAAAATTGCTGAGCCTGCTGGATACACAGCACTTGTTTGCGGGCAGCACCAGGACACTTGTATGGCTGTATATTATCCTTTGCCCTCATGGATTACTAAACCCCTCCACTCCCTAAGACTGTGTGTATATTTTCAGGGAAAAAAAATACCCCTTTGTAAGACCGCGTTCTGACGAACGTCCCATACATACACCCCAATGTTCACACCGGTTACTGGTCCCCTGCCCCAAACTAAAGGCCTATGATGCCAATAGTTTGGGTCAGGAGACCTGCGGCCGGTCCGAGCATTGGGGTCCAGATACGGAACGTCAAATGTACTCGTCTGACAACGGTCTTCCATGGGATACATCTTATTATGGCTGCACAGGGCTTATATGAATCCAACCTACAGTTTTAAGGGGTTTTCCTAGAGTCACCATTTTTTTTTTTTTTTTTATTTATCCACAGGTTAGGTGGTACCGTAAATGTCTCCCAAACTGGGGCATCCACCGATCATGAGAACTGGGGTTTTGTGTCCTTTATCCCTCCTCGCCACTAT
The DNA here is from genome assembly GCF_039654945.1 of Dendrobates tinctorius. Classification (NCBI taxonomy): domain Eukaryota; kingdom Metazoa; phylum Chordata; class Amphibia; order Anura; family Dendrobatidae; genus Dendrobates; species Dendrobates tinctorius. The sequence goes on from NW_027361872.1 coordinate 13,795,359, forward strand.
GGCTTGACATAGAGAGCAGGCGACAATGTTCCCCAGTGTTCCACTGTTATGTACATGGGGCTAACAGGCACAGCCGATGAGAGAGCTTGGGTGTTCCCATCAGTTCCGTAGACACTGGATGGAGCGACGGTGGGGGGATAGACTTGACCACCACTCTACAAACTTTTGTCTGCTTGCTATATCTGGACACGGAGCATAGACTCCTCCTCATTCCTTTTCTAGCTTTGTATCACTAATATAACTAGAGATGAACGAATTTGTTCGGATTCGGTTTCGAATGCGATCGGAATCGAATATTGTTTTTGCAATATTCCTCGAATACAGCCGAACATAATTAGTCATTGGGAGTAGAAATTACCGAATGTGTTCGGCACCGATCACAACACATAAATTTGGCACGAATATTGTTCGAATATGTCAAAATCAGATTCGGGGACAAAATCTAAACAAACTCGCTCATCTCTAAATATAACTAATTATTGGATATGGCCACCTTGTGGCTTTAGACCCTGAGGCAGTACATTTTCTTCTACCGACCACTAGCTTTAGTAATGCATCAAGGGGGAAGAATAATCCCAATATCTGGCATACGATGGTACATACCACCATCTGTGGCCTATGAATTGAGGAAAAAATTCTTTTTGGCCACGGACATAAAGCAAATGATGTAATACACATACACAACACTAATCCGTCACGTGCCCATGTGGATGATGTTCTAACCACTTAACTACTCTGAAAAAATGACCTATATTCGACCTACTCAAATATATTTATTTTAACATTTATTCTTTAGTGACCTTTTCTTTAGTTGGTAAATGCAGCAGTGTAAAAATACATTTGAATGAAGACTGGACGGCCCGTGTAAGTGTAACAAATGTTCCTGTGACCTCTGGTATTTCTGGAGGAGGAGTAGTGTTACAGAGTAAAGGTACAATATGTCCCTGCAGAGATTTCACATTGTAGTTTAGGCCTGTTTCACACATCAGTTTTTTTCCTCAGTTAAAATCCGCTAACGTTTGTCACTGGACCGTTGTTTTAACGGATTCGGCGAAGGAAGAATTTTAAAGGGGAGAGAGAGAGAGAGAGAGATTTTTTCAGACGCCAGAACTGAGTTTAGGGTTAAATTTCCGACACATGCATTTCTCCCGGGCATGCGCAATAGAAAATGCGGATCCGACCAGGGAAAAAAATGTTTCATTGTCCGTCCTGTCCGCTCAGCGGACGGCAAAATCTTGGCGGATCCGTAAAAAAACGTAAACGGAAAAATCCGTCAAGATCTGCCGTTAATACAAGTCAATGGGGGAAAAAAACATCCGCCAAAAAAAATGGCGGATCCGTTTTTTTTTTTTGTTTTTTTTTTTAGCAAAACGGCGGATTTTGACTGATGTGGAAAAACGGAAGTGTGAAACAGGCCTAAGGCTGTGAATCGTCACTGCGGGGCTCATCTGTCCGGTGTCTTCTGACAGCTAGACTGGTCCTCTCCATATCTTACTAGTAGGTATGGATTGGGGCAGGATCTTGATAAGCTCCATTTGTAAGGAGACTTTTACCAATGTGGCTGTTGTATCTCGCTCTGTACACGAGGATTTGGCCTCACTTCTACTGACTTGATTTCTTATAGAAATCTAAAATTGGTAAGCATTCTCTAAAATGTAACTCCAAATGTCATGTCTCCAATTTTGGGCTTCTGCAAGAAAAAGCATTGCATTATCAATGTTCTGAAGTTTTGGCTCTATGCACAAGAGTGATTTTCAGCCAAAGTTTATATCCATTTTCTGAGAACCCCCTGAGATTGAATATTAGGGGTGCAGCAAACTCTGTAGGTGTCGGCTTGAAAAGTTTGAGACCCATACTGTATTTGCTCTTTTTTAGGTTTATGCTGAAAAAGATAGGAGGGAACTGTGATAAAGCTTTGGGGTAATCATGTAAACCATGGTTGATGGAAGTCATGCCCATCACCATGGGGAATAAAAATGGTCTGATTTCAGTCCAAAAAAGTGTGACAACTGTCATGCAATTTTTATGAGTACAATACGATTTTAAACACCTAGCATCCGATTTACAGTACATGCGAATGCAATGCGATTTTAACACTGGCATTTACATAGAGCAATTCTCTATGTACTATACATATATAGTTTTCCAAGGAATATTCTTCAAGAGGGGTGTATGTGTTTATATATAGATAGATATGAACGATGTGTGTGTAGTTTACTCTACATGTTTTTTTTTATTTTTAGAAAATTCCTTTCAGAAAAAAATGGCATGGGATCCCCGACATTTTATTAACCAGCAGAGGAAAGATTTTTATAGCCTGGGAAGGGGGTAATACCCATGGAACTTCCTAGGCTATTAATATCAGCTCCCAGCTGTATACTTAGCCTTTCCTGGTTATTAAAATGTGGGACTCGTCCCCAAAAGTAATGTAGGGTCACCTTTTAATGAATAATCAGCAAGTGCTAGGCAGTCAGCTGGGAGCTGTTAATAGTCTAGGAAGAGGCCATGGATATTGGCCCCCTCCAACACTAAAAGCATAATTTCTCGGTGGCCCCAGAAAAAGCGCATTTTATATAGAAATACATGCAGCTGAACGCTCTGATCCGAGTGCCGGCAGCAGTGTCGGGTATTAAGATGCGAGACTCGTCTGAGTTTCTCGCATGTGTGATCCCGGTCTTAGGCTTGCACTTGCCCTGTAGCGGTGGCAAGTCGGGTGATTGTTGGGGGGGTTGATGTCACCTTTGTATTGTCAGGTGACATCAAGCCCAAAGGTTAGTAATGGAGAGGCATCTATAACCTCATAGTGATATTGTATAAAATAACACACCCAGAATAAAGGCTTTTTTAATTGAAATAATGACTCCTTTTTTAATGAATGTACATTTAACAAAAACATGTATACTGACGTCCTCGCCCAATCCACTGAAGCCAATGTCTCCTATAACAGAAATAAATTAATAAACAACTATATTCCTCACCTGTCTACAAAGAAGATAATCATTTGTCCCGCGATGCGTCTAGCTCTGCTACATCTAGATGGCAGGCTGCATTGTTGCATGATGTGACTATACAGCCTTCCATCCAGCAGAGACACTGAGCTGCATGGGCTTGCTCAGCTCAGTGCCCCATGGTGAACTCTTGTCACCTCACTGACATCAACGCGAGCCTGAGAAAGTTCTCACGCTCTTGCGGTGCCGTCTGGTCCTGGGAGTTCATAGCCAATGAACTAAGTTCAACTCGCTGACGTTAGAACTTTTCCCATGGCACTTGCTCGCTTCATGTGAATTGTTGAAGAGATTCAGTTGGAAACTTGGCCAATGAAACAGAAAAAAAGAAAATTCTAAACGTAATTTTTTTTTTTTAAATTTTACTGACATCAGGTGGCATCTTAAACTATCGCTGCTCAGTTACTATGGGAATACATGTCTAATGAGCAGTAATTAACTACATCAAAATGAAGGGGAAAAAAATAGTCTGCAACAAATAAAATCAGCACAGTGAAGGTGTGAATCGCTTCTCAGTAACATGTCGCCTTAAAAGTTTTTAATTAGCATGCCGAAAAGTATCTCTGTGAACGGGAGCCCTGATTAGCAAGTCTGCAATTAAAATGATCAACAGTTTACAGGCAAAGACAAGATTTCCTTTAGTTGCAGCGTAGCAAAATGAGTTCCAGTCGCAGATTCGGAGGTAGCTGAGAATGCGTGGAGCACCAGCCCTCGTTACTGTTAAATGCAAGCAAAACGCTGACTAAAGCTTGTTTACAGCCCTGTCCACATTCATTGCATTTGTCGTGTTAAAATTTTGGAAGGAATGCTGCTGAAATCCAAAAAAAGGGGTATGTTCACCTAGAGTCTTTTTGTTGAGTTTTTGGAGTGGAGACTGAGGGTAAACGCCAAGTTTTGTGGCCAGTTTTAAACTGTTCACTCAACTTTCTTATCAAAAAGTGCGCACATAGCCTTAGACAGGTCGCTTTATTTATCACCTATTGTAACATGTACAGCCTGTATGAATTTCTAACTGTTTTTTGTTTGCGTTGTCTCATGATCATAAATGGGTAAAAACATAGAAAAAAAGAGCTTGGCACTGCTGCACCACCCCAACCTCAGCACAATGCTTAGAGGTCAAATCACACGCACATTTTAAAAAAAAAACAAAAAACGCCATAACCCCGCTAAGAACGGGAGCTCAATCCAGTGAAGAAAGACACATAGACCCATAGAAGCGCAGAAGCGTGAAATGGCCGCAGTCCGTACTCGGCACATAGCTCCCAAGCTGATGATTTTTATTCTTGAATAAACCCTTCAATATTTGAACGGTGAGTGCCATCCTTGTATGCATCTGGATAAAAGGGTACAAGTGCTTGTAAAAATGAGCAATTTTGCAAAAAAAAAAAAAGTATTGCTAAAATTCTCCTCTGTTCTAAATAAGAGAGGTTTTTAATTGTTTACTGCTTGTCGGCTAGGTTACCAGCCACCTCTGCACTCTGCAACCTTTCAGCAGTAGCCGGTCTCCTTGACAACAAATCCAGGGCTTACAAGCTCTTTGCTATATATTTTGCAACTGGTTATTTGAGATTTTTTCAAATGGAAAACCAGCTGGCAATCCTCTGTGTGTTGGGGTAACTGAGGCGATTTCCCTTCCTTTCTGCCTCGTTTAATCCCCCCCCCCCATACAAGATGTCAGTGTACCTTGAAATGGGGGTGTAATTAAGGGCTGTTGTAAAACTATAACTCCCAGCATACCCTGATAATGCTGGAAGTTGACAATCTCCAGCTGTTGTGAAATTACAAGCTAGAGATTGTTGCTTTAGTTTCCAAGCGATTTAAAAAAAAGTGTCTCAAAATAAATTAATACTAAGATGTTTTGAGAAATCAGACCATATGTCTGCCCATCTGTCTATAGCTATTGAAGCTGCGATCAGGCACATAATTTATGGGGACAGGAGAAATCTTTATTGTGCAAAATTGTTCTATTGTGTAACGTACTGACACTTCTACATCTCCTGCTAAGATTGTCAAGACAACCCTTGGCTCAGTCATGTGTGTGTATATAATCTCAGCAGTCCATATGATAGCCGGCACTCACGTCTTTTTAAAAGAATTGCTTCATTGATCCAGTAATATAAAAGGTACAAAAAAAGTTGAACACAACAGCACAACATGTTGCAGACCTGCATGGTCCATTTTCATAATAATTTGGGAAAGTTCCTAAATGTCTGCTCTGTTCCTGATCTAAGGATCTGGGATTTTAGTGGAGATGAATCTGTGCTGCACTTTATGCACATGCTCAGTAGTGACCAGTGCTGTTGAGTCATAGATGAGATGAATCTGTGCTGTTATGTACATGCTCAGTAGTGACCAGTGCTGTTGAGTCATAGATGAGATGAATCTGTGCTGTTATGTACATGCTCAGTAGTGACCAGTGCTGTGGGGTCATAGATGAGATGAATCTGTGCTGCACTTTATGTACATGCTCAGTAGTGACCAGTGCTGTGGAGTCATAGATGAGATGAATCTGTGCTGCACTTCATGCACATGCTCAGTAGTGACCAGTGCTGTGGGGTCGTAGTGGAGATGAATCTGTGCTGCACTTTATATATATATATATATATATATATATATATATATATATATATATATATATATATATATATATATATACTCAGAAGTGACCAGTGCTGTGGGGTCATAGATGAGATGAATCTGTGCTGCACTTCATGCACATGCTCAGAAGTGACCAGTGCTGTGGGGTCGTAGTGGAGATGAATCTGTGCTGCACTTTATGTATATGCTCAGAAGTGACCAGTGCTGTGGGGTCGTAGTGGAGATGAATCTGTGCTGCATTTTATGCACATGCTCAGTAGTGACCAGTGCTGTGGGGTCAGAGTTGAGATGAATCTGTGCTGCACTTTATGTACATGCTCAGTAGTGACCACTGCTGTGGGAGGGTTTGTAGTCGAGATGAATCTGTGCTGCAATTTATGCACATGCTCAGTAGTGACCAGTGCTGTGGAGTCATAGATGAGATGAATCTGTGCTGCACTTTATGTACATGCTCAGTAGTGACCGATGCTCTGGGGTCATAGATGAGATGAATCTGTGCTGCACTTTATGTACATGCTCAGTAGTGACCAGTGCTGTGGGGTCATAGATGAGATGAATCTATGCTGCACTTTATGCACATGCTCAGTAGTGACCAGTGCTGTGGAGTCATAGATGAGATGAATCTGTGCTGCACTTTATGCACATGCTCAGTAGTGACCAGTGCTGTGGAGTCATAGATGAGATGAATCTGTGCTGCACTTTATGTACATGCTCAGTAGTGACCAGTGCTGTGGGGTCGTAGGTGAGATGAATCTGTGCTGCACTTTATGCACATGCTCAGTAGTGACCAGTGCTGTTGAGTCATAGATGAGATGAATCTGTGCTGTTATGTACATGCTCAGTAGTGACCAGTGCTGTGGGGTCATAGATGAGATGAATCTGTGCTGCACTTTATGTACATGCTCAGTAGTGACCAGTGCTGTGGGGTCGTAGTGGAGATGAATCTGTGCTGCACTTTATGTACATGCTCAGTAGTGACCAGTGCTGTGGGGTCGTAGTGGAGATGAATCTGTGCTGCACTTTATGTATATGCTCAGAAGTGACCACTGATGTGGAGTCATAGATGAGATGAATCTGTGCTGCACTTTATGTACATGCTCAGTAGTGACCAGTGCTGTGGGGTCGTAGTGGAGATGAATCTGTGCTGCACTTTATGTACATGCTCAGTAGTGACCAGTGCTGTGGGGTCGTAGGTGAGATGAATCTGTGCTGCACTTTATGCACATGCTCAGTAGTGACCAGTGCTGTGGGGTCATAGATGAGATGAATCTGTGCTGCACTTTATGTACATGTTCAGTAGTGACCACTGCTGTGGAGTCATAGATGAGATGAATCTGTGCTGCACTTTATGTACATGCTCAGTAGTGACCAGTGCTGTGGGGTCGTAGGTGAGATGAATCTGTGCTGCACTTTATGCACATGCTCAGTAGTGACCAGTGCTGTTGAGTCATAGATGAGATGAATCTGTGCTGTTATGTACATGCTCAGTAGTGACCAGTGCTGTGGAGTCATAGATGAGATGAATCTGTGCTGCACTTTATGCACATGCTCAGTAGTGACCAGTGCTGTGGAGTCATAGATGAGATGAATCTGTGCTGCACTTTATGTACATGTTCAGTAGTGACCACTGATGTGGAGTCATAGATGAGATGAATCTGTGCTGCACTTTATGTACATGCTCAGTAGTGACCAGTGCTGTGGGGTCATAGATGAGATGAATCTGTGCTGCACTTTATGTACATGTTCAGTAGTGACCACTGCTGTGGAGTCATAGATGAGATGTATCTGTGCTGCACTTTATGTACATGCTCAGTAGTGACCAGTGCTGTGGGGTCGTAGGTGAGATGAATCTGTGCTGCACTTTATGCACATGCTCAGTAGTGACCAGTGCTGTTGAGTCATAGATGAGATGAATCTGTGCTGTTATGTACATGCTCAGTAGTGACCAGTGCTGTGGGGTCATAGATGAGATGAATCTGTGCTGCACTTTATGTACATGCTCAGTAGTGACCAGTGCTGTGGGGTCGTAGTGGAGATGAATCTGTGCTGCACTTTATGTACATGCTCAGTAGTGACCAGTGCTGTGGGGTCGTAGTGGAGATGAATCTGTGCTGCACTTTATGTATATGCTCAGAAGTGACCAGTGCTGTGGGGTCGTAGTGGAGATGAATCTGTGCTGCATTTTATGCACATGCTCAGTAGTGACCAGTGCTGTGGGGTCAGAGTTGAGATGAATCTGTGCTGCACTTTATGTACATGCTCAGTAGTGACCACTGCTGTGGGAGGGTTTGTAGTCGAGATGAATCTGTGCTGCAATTTATGCACATGCTCAGTAGTGACCAGTGCTGTGGAGTCATAGATGAGATGAATCTGTGCTGCACTTTATGTACATGCTCAGTAGTGACCGATGCTCTGGGGTCATAGATGAGATGAATCTGTGCTGCACTTTATGTACATGCTCAGTAGTGACCAGTGCTGTGGGGTCATAGATGAGATGAATCTATGCTGCACTTTATGCACATGCTCAGTAGTGACCAGTGCTGTGGAGTCATAGATGAGATGAATCTGTGCTGCACTTTATGCACATGCTCAGTAGTGACCAGTGCTGTGGAGTCATAGATGAGATGAATCTGTGCTGCACTTTATGTACATGCTCAGTAGTGACCAGTGCTGTGGGGTCGTAGGTGAGATGAATCTGTGCTGCACTTTATGCACATGCTCAGTAGTGACCAGTGCTGTTGAGTCATAGATGAGATGAATCTGTGCTGTTATGTACATGCTCAGTAGTGACCAGTGCTGTGGGGTCATAGATGAGATGAATCTGTGCTGCACTTTATGTACATGCTCAGTAGTGACCAGTGCTGTGGGGTCGTAGTGGAGATGAATCTGTGCTGCACTTTATGTACATGCTCAGTAGTGACCAGTGCTGTGGGGTCGTAGTGGAGATGAATCTGTGCTGCACTTTATGTATATGCTCAGAAGTGACCACTGATGTGGAGTCATAGATGAGATGAATCTGTGCTGCACTTTATGTACATGCTCAGTAGTGACCAGTGCTGTGGGGTCGTAGTGGAGATGAATCTGTGCTGCACTTTATGTACATGCTCAGTAGTGACCAGTGCTGTGGGGTCGTAGTGGAGATGAATCTGTGCTGCACTTTATGTATATGCTCAGAAGTGACCAGTGCTGTGGGGTCGTAGTGGAGATGAATCTGTGCTGCATTTTATGCACATGCTCAGTAGTGACCAGTGCTGTGGGGTCAGAGTTGAGATGAATCTGTGCTGCACTTTATGTACATGCTCAGTAGTGACCACTGCTGTGGGAGGGTTTGTAGTCGAGATGAATCTGTGCTGCAATTTATGCACATGCTCAGTAGTGACCAGTGCTGTGGAGTCATAGATGAGATGAATCTGTGCTGCACTTTATGTACATGCTCAGTAGTGACCAGTGCTGTGGGGTCATAGATGAGATGAATCTATGCTGCACTTTATGCACATGCTCAGTAGTGACCAGTGCTGTGGAGTCATAGATGAGATGAATCTGTGCTGCACTTTATGTACATGTTCAGTAGTGACCACTGCTGTGGAGTCATAGATGAGATGAATCTGTGCTGCACTTTATGTACATGCTCAGTAGTGACCAGTGCTGTGGGGTCGTAGGTGAGATGAATCTGTGCTGCACTTTATGCACATGCTCAGTAGTGACCAGTGCTGTGGAGTCATAGATGAGATGAATCTGTGCTGCACTTTATGTACATGTTCAGTAGTGACCACTGCTGTGGAGTCATAGATGAGATGAATCTGTGCTGCACTTTATGTACATGCTCAGTAGTGACCAGTGCTGTGGAGTCATAGATGAGATGAATCTGTGCTGCACTTTATGTACATGCTCAGTAGTGACCAGTGCTGTGGGGTCGTAGGTGAGATGAATCTGTGCTGCACTTTATGCACATGCTCAGTAGTGACCAGTGCTGTGGAGTCATAGATGAGATGAATCTGTGCTGCACTTTATGTACATGCTCAGTAGTGACCAGTGCTGTGGGGTCATAGATGAGATGAATCTGTGCTGCACTTTATGTACATGCTCAGTAGTGACCAGTGCTGTGGGGTCGTAGGTGAGATGAATCTGTGCTGCACTTTATGTACATGTTCAGTAGTGACCACTGCTGTGGAGTCATAGATGAGATGAATCTGTGCTGCACTTTATGTACATGCTCAGTAGTGACCAGTGCTGTGGGGTCATAGATGAGATGAATCTGTGCTGCACTTTATGTACATGCTCAGTAGTGACCAGTGCTGTGGGGTCGTAGGTGAGATGAATCTGTGCTGCACTTTATGCACATGCTCAGTAGTGACCAGTGCTGTGGGGTCATAGATGAGATGAATCTGTGCTGCACTTTATGCACATGCTCAGTAGTGACCAGTGCTGTGGAGTCATAGATGAGATGAATCTGTGCTGCACTTTATGTACATGCTCAGTAGTGACCAGTGCTGTGGGGTCGTAGGTGAGATGAATCTGTGCTGCACTTTATGTACATGTTCAGTAGTGACCACTGCTGTGGGGTCATAGATGAGATGAATCTGTGCTGCACTTTATGTACATGCTCAGTAGTGACCAGTGCTGTGGGGTCATAGATGAGATGAATCTGTGCTGCACTTTATGTACATGCTCAGTAGTGACCAGTGCTGTGGGGTCGTAGGTGAGATGAATCTGTGCTGCACTTTATGCACATGCTCAGTAGTGACCAGTGCTGTGGGGTCATAGATGAGATGAATCTGTGCTGCACTTTATGTACATGCTCAGTAGTGACCAGTGCTGTGGGGTCATAGATGAGATGAATCTGTGCTGCACTTTATGTACATGCTCAGTAGTGACCAGTGCTGTGGAGTCATAGATGAGATGAATCTGTGCTGCACTTTATGTACATGCTCAGTAGTGACCAGTGCTGTGGGGTCATAGATGAGATGAATCTGTGCTGCACTTTATGTACATGCTCAGTAGTGACCAGTGCTGTGGGGTCGTAGGTGAGATGAATCTGTGCTGCACTTTATGCACATGCTCAGTAGTGACCAGTGCTGTGGAGTCAGAGTTGTGGAGTTGGAGGTTTGGCTTACCGACTCCATAGCCCTGCTTGAGAGCGCAGCAGATATTTCTTTTCTGCCTGTTTTTTGTGCTGTTGTGTTCAGCCATTTTTTGTGCCTTATATGCTACTGGATCAAATAAAGCAATTCCTCTAAGATGATGTGAGTGTCGTCTATCGTTTTGGAGGCGGCACATCAAATTATTATTATTTTTTTGTTTTAACTTCTCTGTCTGGATAGTTTGATATATACTAGGGAGGATTTGCACTCTAATGTCTTTAAAGGTGCCACTCTATTTTTATGAAGAAGGAAAAGAAAATGTATACTAATTGTCTTGTCCGGCTTGTTAACCTTTTCGTTATGTCCTTCCGTATGGAGCCATCTCGGGGCTTTGCAGGTGACCCTGATGTATGTGTGACCTTGGCAGTGTGGATTCTTGGCTTGCAGCTTTGTGTCCCGGATAGTGAGCATATACCGATGATGATCCGATGCCACTGTAGCTCTGCTGATTACTGCAGCTTGTTGATTCATTACAGTAATCTGGATGAAGCTATGGATTTAGGATGCATCGTGGGAAAACTCGCAGTTTCTCACTGCCAGTTTTCTTCAGTGTGTTTTTTTTTTTTTTCTTGTGCATAGTTTTACATAAGAAATGGTGTCTGCAAATGGAGAATATAGCAAGCCAATAATAGTGAGTTTTTTTTGTTTTGTTTTTTTTTTATTGATAAAAACTTCCCTCCGTTCCATTCCTCACCTCCATGTTAAGAAGGATCCAGTTTCACATGAATCCTTCTGATTTTTAAGCAGGCGTCCTCAGGAATAATTGTACTGATTGTTCTGTGGCCCCTATCGATGTAAAGAGCTAATGTGAACAGAGCATTTCTTGCTAGAAACTTGACAGATCCCTTTAGGGCTTGTGCACACATTGCAGATTTGGTGGTGGTTTTTTTTTTTTTTTTCTTCTGCCATACAGATTTGCTAGCAAAACCGGAAACAAAATCCTAATGCCAGCAAAGTGAATGAGAAACCTGAACTTGCTCTGCTTATTTGTGACTTGCAGATTTGGTGCAGAAAATGATCTGCTGCGTGTCAATTCTGTGCGAGTCTCACTATTGACTTCACTCAAATCCATCAAAAACACACCAAAAACGTTGCACACCCAGCCTTAAGGGCTCCTTCCAATTCTTGTGTTTTGGGTACAAGTTTTGTATGTTCTTCATGTACCCGTTAGTCCGCTGCTTTTCACATGTGTATTTGATCCTTGTTAAAGATTAAACTGCCCATTCATGTCTATGGGTCTGACTGCACACTGATTGCATCCTAGCTCCCTCCTAGTCGTAGAAAGTCTTTGCATTAGTTTTTCTCAAAAAAAAAAAAGTGATAACTGACCAAACACTAATGAAAATCTGATCTACAACACTGATGGGAATTTTGTTTTTGTGCCCAATGGCTCTCATACTGTTGGGTTTGAACAAAGCCCAAGGATTACATTTTTTTTTTTTTTTATTCGATAACCCCTTCCCAACCAATGACGCATACGTAGGCGTCATAAAAACCTGTGCCAATTCGAACAGTGATGCATAATAATAAAATAAAGAAAATATTTGTATTTTTCTATTAAGGTTAAGGATGGTATTAGGGTTAGGGGTGGGTTGGGGTTATGGTCAGGGTTGGGATTAGGGTTAGGGATGTGTTGGGGTTAGAGTTGTGGTTAGAGGTGTGTTGAGGTTAGGGTTGAAGTTAGAATTGTGGGGTTTCCACTGTTTAGGCACATCAGGGGGTCTCCAAATGCTACATGGCGCCACCATTGATTCCAGACAATTTTGTGTTCAAAAAGTTAAACGGTGCTCCCTCCCTTTGAAGCCCTGACGTGTGCCCAAACAGGGGTTTACCCCAACATAAGGGGTATCGGCGTACTCCGGAAAAATTGCACAACAACTTTGGGAGTCTAATTTCTCCTGTTACCCCGGGAAAATAAAAAAATTGCGGGCTAAAAAATCATTTTTTGAGGATAAAAATGATTTTTTATTTTCACGGCTCTGTGTTATAAACTTTTGTGAAGCACTTGGGGGTTCAAAGTTCTCACCACACATCTAGATAAGTTCCTTGGGGGGGGGTCTAGTTTCCAAAATGGGGTCACTTGTGGGGGGTTTCTGCTGTTTAGGCACATCAGGTGGCCTCTGCAAACGTAACGTGACACCCGCAGACCATTCCATCAAGTCTGCATTTCAAAACGTCACTACTTCCCTTCCAATCCCAACATGTGCCCGAACAGTGGTTCCACCCCCCACATATGGGGTACCAGTGGCCTAAGGACAAACTGGACAACAGCTTTTGGGGTCCGATTTCTCCTGTTACCTTTTGTGAAAATAAAAAATAGCGGGCTAAAAAAAAATCATTTTTTGAGGGAAAAAATTATTTTTTTCACGGCTCTGCGTTATAAACTTCTGTGAAGCATTTGGGGGTTCAAAGTGTTCAACACACATCTAGATGAGCTCCTTGGGGGGTCTAGTTTCCAAAATTGGGTCACTTGTAGGGATGCTCCAATGTTTAGGTACACGGGCTCTCCAAACACGACATGGTGTCCGCTAACGATTGGAGCTAATTTTCCATTCAAAAAGTCATATGGCGCTCCTTCCCTTCCGGGCCCTGTCGTGTGCCCAAACAGTGGTTTATGACCACATATGAGGTATTGGTGTGCTCAGGAGAAATTGCCCAACAAATTTTAGGATCCATTTTATCCTGTTGCCTATGTGAAAATGAAAAAAATTGATGCTAAAAGAAAATTTTTTTGGAAAAAATTAAAATGTCCATTTTTTTCCTGCCACGTTGCTTTAGTTCCTGTGAAGCACCTGAAGGGTTAATAATCTTCTTGAATGTAGCTTGAGGGGTGCAGTTTTTAGAATGGTTTCACTTTTGGGTATTTTCTGCCATATAGACCCCTCAAAGTGACTTCAAATGTGAGGTGGTTCCTAAAAAAAAAAAAATGGTTTTGTAAATTTTGTTGTAAAAATGAGAAATCACTGGTCAACTTTTAACTTTTTTTTTTTTCCCCCTAACAAAAAAAAGTTTGTTTCCAAAATTGTGCTGATGTAAAGTAGACATGTGGGGAATGTTGTTTATTAACTATTTTGTGTCACATAACTCTCTGGTTTAAAAGAATAAAAATTAAAAATTTGGAAATTGCGAAATTTTCGCCAAATTTCCAATTTTATCACAAATAAATGCAAAAATTATCGACCTAAATTTACCACTAACATGAAGCCCAATATGTTACAAAAAATATCTCAGAATCGCTAGGATCCGTTAAAGCGTTCCTGAGTTATTACCTCATAAAGGGACAGTGGTCAGAATTGCTAAAAATGGCCTGGTCATTAAGGTCAAAATAGGCTGGGTCATGAAGGGGTTAAAGGGAATCAGTCAGCAGTTTTTGACTAAGTAATCCAGCAACAGCATGCAGTAGGGGCTGAGACCCTGATTCCAGCGATGTATTACAAGGCGCAGCAGTCATATGATCCGTTTTCTCAGCTGCAGATCTAGCAGAGCTCCGTTGTTGATCTGTATATAACCCTCTCACTCCGCAGCTTTCTTTGTACATTGAGCTGAATTCCTGTCTTTCCCAGTATTTTTTCCTGTTTCAGGCTTCACACCCGGCTTCATTGACTTGTGGAGTTTTTCCTTTGAGGGCACACAGTTAGAGACCTGGATATGCGGATGGTGACTTTTAATAACTGTATAATTTGGTGGAATTTCTGAGCGATCCTGACACAATGGCTCCTCTATGAGCGTTCCGTCCTTCCTAGTATTTCTGATTTATGGGTGCAGTTTATTTGCTCACTGCATGTATAATCCCACTATTTGGCATTTCTCCTATACCCTCCCTTACAGCGAAAATGTGTCTCCGTGTAGGACTAAGGGGCTATTTATGAGATCCCTCAAAAGGGTGTTTCAGTCAGATGGCGAGGAGGTGAATACTCTTTCCAGACCCTCAAATGTCTGCTTCTGCATCTGTAATCTGGGGGGGGAACCCTGGCAGTAAGGGAATGTCCACACTGGGTCTATTTCTGCAGTTTGAGAGGGTCTCTTCTCAAAACAAAAAAACCCCAATAACTCCAAACTATTATATTAACTTTGTATGGGTCGCTGTTAAGGCTTTTGAACATCTTTTCAAGCTTTTTAGGCTTTGGGCAGGTCACTTCTTCAGGCGTTTTCTGCTAGGAAGACCCTCAATTCCTTACAATAGTACACTAGTCGACGTGAAGTCTAAAAAGTCACCTGGGTGTCTTGTCAGCTTCAAAAAGCAGGAGCAGTTTCTTTTTTTTTTTTTTTTTCTTTTTCTTTTTTTCTTCATTGTTTAATAGATTAAAAAAGTCTAGATAGCGCCAGTAAATGCCAAAGAATAGCACTCCAAAAACTTTTTTTTTTTTTCTAAATGCTTGGGAGATGCCAAAACCGTGCTAAAAGGCAATCCTTTAGGATTAAACAAACAAGAAAAAGATTCTTGAAGTGTCTTCTGTTTAAAATTGACTGTTTTTTGATCATCTCAAAAAAGATGGTATGAACATGCCCTAAGTGTTCCGTTTTCCTGCAGCACCACCACAGGAGAAATGAAGTACTGCAAGAGGATGCTCCATAAACCCAGAATTCGAATATATCCCCCCGATTAGGCATGTATCAGAGGCCGCCCAGTCCACAACATGGCGGGTGTCGTAGGTTATTAGGAGCCCTGTGTCTTGCCCTCAGTATTTTTTGTGACTATGGAATGATCCTGTAGCGAGGGCTCGGTGCCAGCAGCGCTTGTAACTGTAAGACTCTGACATTATTCTACCACTTACGACATCAGAGAAGCATTGACAGCAGCTGTCTGGTTTTGGCTCTGTAATTATGGACATGCTTTCATAGGAAAAAAAAAAGTTTGAGAAAATGTAATATATTTTTGGCACCTTAGATAATATCCAGAGGAGAGAGAAGGGGGAGTATTGTGCTAAAATGTACAAATTATACTTGTATTATAATGTAATAGTGTAAAGTAAATGTATTTAGTGGTTTATCTCTTGCATAATGAAGCCTGCACGCTCCAGTTCTAGTAGTGCACAACGTCCACCATTGTCATCGTCTGACATCCGAGGAGTGAGAGCCGCCAGAAGGACAATAGTTACCTTTAGGGGTTGTCTAATAAATAACCTTTCATGATATGTAAATCACGCAGTGACTGGTGTCCACCAAATCCAAGAGCAAATAGTCCAGAATCTTGGAAACAATGGGAGATCTAGAAAAAGCAAGGTCGGCCGTAGGGACAATGTCCCATCCTTTGTTTCAGGTATTGCCAAGTATTTGCTCCCCAACCTTCCTCCATACTATATCTATCTGTTTGGCAGTGTGTAAACCAACTTTGGACCCCCTTGACTCCAGCCCCGACTACTACGTAATAATCAGTAACTACAAACTTACTATAGACAATGTGGACCTGAGATTGATAAAACACACAATTATATTCTGCACTTACAATTTCCCAACTTTTCCTATATATTTAATAAATTATGCATTTTTAAAGATGGTTTCCAGCAAATCTCTTCGCACTATAGTCCTGTTGGCCTCATTCCGCTGCTAGGCTTTCCATGTCGGGCACTTGGTATGTCTTCTGGTCTGGTGCTCAAAACAGGACAGTGACTAAAGGGGGCTCACTGACTGCTCGTTTCTGTACATCGGAGAAGGGGGCTGTCTCAGCTAATATAATGAGTCGGTGCATTTGGCCACACGATTCTGAATCCACCAGCGCAGGTGGGGAGATGTAGCGGTTGGTTGACGGATCCTTAGTCACCAACAGCTACAGTGTGTTACGGCTGTGGGTCTGCTTTACTGTAAAGAAGACCTCCATGTATGGATGCTAAATGCGCCTAACGTTATCTTTTTCTGACAACTCAGTCTTGGCTTTTGCATTTGCACAGAATATCTGTTCTCTATTAAATTCTTGCAAAGTGAAATAAACCGTGGCAGCGTATAAGAGGACATAACTCATCTCTTGTTACAGCTGGGCCTCTCGCCACTTCGGGGGCTTTACCGTCCTCCCCGATCCAGACACATGTGCATTAGGCGTACATAGAGCTCCAGCAAGCACGGGGCAGCGTTAGACTTCAGCCTTTCAGAAGTCCTGGGGGATGTTTAATGGCTTATATCTGGACTAGATGTAGAAGAGCAAGAGAGTCTCACGTGCAATGTGCTGATAATGGCGGAAAATGGTGTAATTCTTTAACGAGGAATGTTGCTGAACGAGGTCTTCCGCCTCTTGCAGTTTTGTGGTTACTACGCCGATGTTGTTCTAACTGTGGGTCGCTGCCGCTCATTGGCCTAATCTGATGGGAAGCAATCACAAGTTTATTCTTGTGTCTGATTCTTTATGTAGATGAAAGATTACAAAGGCGTTTTGTTACGAAGCAGAAGTAAAATAACTCCATGTCTCAGAATAATGTCTAGTTTCGTGAACTGTACGTGTGTAAAGCGGCTTCTCTGAGAAGAAGGAAACTTCTAGAAGAGGCGGCTGCCCAATAAGTCAACGGACAAAGTCAAGATAAGTAGTGGTGTGGCAAGGCTTGTTAAATGGCTTTTCTACTTTCAGGAAAGTGGACCCCAAACTGTGTAAAATAGCTAGAAAAACAAACTGAGCAGGTACTTGTCCTTCCCGGGTCCAGTGTGCCCTCCATGGGATCAATGCTGGCTCCTTGATGCTGCTCTTGCCTCGGTGTTTCATCTGCTGCGGTGATGTGACATCAATTTCTGAGCGTTAAACACCTTTTAAAGATCTCTGTTGTGTTGGCCACTGACTCTTAGGGTTGCTGCCTTCTGTTGGTGGAACTCGAAAGCCACCTTACTTCTTGGAGGAGAGTTTATTTGCATCCCCACTGGCACTCTTGCACCACACACCAATCTATCCTAAACTCTGCTGCCTGACTAATCCTCCTGTCTCCCCGTTATTCCCCAGCCTCTCCCCTATGCCAGGCCCTTCACTGGCTTCCTATTGTCCAGAGGCTCCAGTTCAAAACCCTAACTGACATACAAAGCCATCCACAACCAGTCTCCTCCATACATCTGTGATATGGTCTCCCTGTATTTACCTACATGCAACCTTCGATCCTCTCAAGATCTCCTTCTCTACTCCCCTCTTATCTCTTTTTCCCACAACCGCATACAAGACTTCTCCCGTGCTTCCTCCATACTCTGGAACTCTCTACCCCAACACATCAGACTTTCGCCTACCACGGGAACCTTCAAAAGGAACCTGAAGACCCACCTATTCCGACAAGCCTACAGCCTGCAATGATCCCCACTCTACTGAACCACTGCACAACCAGCTCTACCCTCTTCACGTGTATCCTCACCCATCCCTTGTAGACTGTGAGCCCTCGTGGGCAGGGTCCTCTCTCCTTTTGTTCTTGTTTGTGCCTTGCATTGCCCATGTTTATTATGCTTGTCTTTCTGTGCCCCTTTTTCACATGTAAACCTCCATGGAATAAATGGTGCTAAAAAAATGAATAATAATCCCTGACATTATGAGGCTACTTACGACAACTTGGCAGTCTCCACAAAGAGAAACACTACCCATTAGCGTAATTAATTTACGACTGTTAATCAAAAGATGGTTTGTCTTATTTATTAGTATGGTCAGCTGAGGTCTCATACCAGACCCATAGGCACTCTCTCTTGCATTCTCCAGATGAACCGAATGCTACTTGGGGATGATACTGGCGTCATAAATCAAGTTGTCCACAGAATCTAATCTGCACAACTCAGACTATGAGAAAACTCCTGTAAGATATTATGCAAATTCTGCTTCCCAGGAGCAGTGTGCTCCTGATGATTCTCAATTTGGACTAACTATATGGGTCAGCTGCCGGCCTGAGTGGCGCGCTCTCCAGTGCTGTAAACAGAGGCCTCTTTTCCTTTGCAGCATCGGAGGAACACAGGGGCACTAACGGTGGCTGAATCAAGCAATTGTACCAGCTTTAGCACACTGCTTTATAGTTAACTATAATGCTAAAAATCCCTCTGTCCTAGAGTATTTTTTAAATTTTTTTCAGTCATTTTACAATTTACCCATTTAAGAAGATGAAACATTCCCTTTAAGACACCAGTGCATGATGCCGCAGTCTGATTTTACCTCTTATCTTTGCATTTCTTACCTAGTTTTGCTTTCCTTGACCAAGCAACTTTAATTGGTTAGTAAGAATAGATCCTGACCCATTTATCAAGTGTAAGTCCCCCGAGGATTCTGCAGAGAATTCTGGGATGCGGGAAGCACAATCTAATATCAGTAAGTTTTGTGATGTGAGCTACTGTCATCGGTTCTTCTGCGCCTTCTTCTACTGAACAAAAGTCATCAGATTTCACAGGTCTAATATTCAGTAACTGCGATAAAACCACTGGAAAGGATGCACTTTTTTACTTATGGGATTGGAAAAGGCAAACTTTTTTTATGCATATGCATCTACATACTTAGATGCCTTTAAGTCCGTATAAGTAGCGGTTTTAATCCATACCCCTAAAAATGCCCCCAAAATGAGACTTTTATTCACATTTTCATAAATCTTGCCCTTTTTGTGATCCATTTTGTTCTGCTAAAATCAGGACCGTTGGCATGTATGAATTTATAGATGTCAGGAACACCGCACTGCACTTGCTCACTGAGCCAGTGCGCGTGTCCTGAGTACAAAAACTGTGCACAAAGATACCTGTGGAGTAGGGCAGCAGTGGTGACGATGCGTGCTTCAGAGTATCAGGACCTGAAGCACGTGACTACTGAGGGCGTGGTCTAAACTCCAGAGAGCTTGGAGCTGAGGAAAACTCTTAAAAGGGTAACTATGGGACAATGTTACCAGGGGGCACAGACAGAGACAGAAACCAGATCAGGCCGGGGTCAAAGCACGAGATAGCACGACAATATCAAAGGATTAGACACAACGGATAGTCAGGACGAAGCAATAGATCAGTAAACCAGAACGGGCAATAGATGGTACAGTAGGGGCAAATGGAAACGGAGTAACGATAGCCAAGCCAGGAGGTCAGAACCGGAGAAGACAATAGTGCCAAAATGTGAGACAGAGAACAGAGTGAGGGGACAGACCGGGTCATACGTGGGAAGCAAACAAGCAATGCAGTATACACGCACACCAGGGGTCAGACACACAGCCAGAATAACAGTATAGCTGACAGGGAATCTTAGTCTGGAGTGAGTATAAATTTCCCTCCCAGATCCGAAGGGAGGCCAGCAAAAGTTAACCCTCCGAGAACAGGACATTAACCATGTCTTATACCATGACAGTAGACATCTGGCATCACAGATAACTTCTCGCTTATGGTGCAAATTAATTAGCAGGACCCGGTCCAGTGACCACGTCTGGAATCTGTGGGAGTCCTATAAATTCCCTCTAACCTTACTGCATCCGTGTCTCCTCTTTTGATTTGCTGGCCTGGTCATCATTGCGGTGTGAACCACATGAGATATCGCGCCAGACCGACTAATCAAAAGACGAGCCACGGACGGTGGCAGTTAGGAGGCAATTCTCCGGGCTTCCATCTGATGGCCACACATTACTGACCTGATCCTCTGAACCCATTCTCATCAACTCTAGAAGGACCTGATGTGACCGCACCAAGAAAGTATAGGTGTATAATAAAGGAATAACCGGAGAAAGCTCTGACAACTAGTAGAATAATTTAGTGGATTGCGTACGTTGATGTCAATCATAAAGCTGTAAAATGCTTCGCCATAAATATTACATTTACATTAAACTTCTATTAGATTATGACTAAGCAAGTTTATTAATTAATATAAAACCCTTTACTTTACGCTCTACTCTCTGAAGCCCTAGACGAGCTGTTGGCACGGTGTGGCCATTAGGAAGGCTTCACGTTCTGCAGTCACATCTCCGAAGAATGCAGAATTTTCCGTGCGCATCCGCTTGAGTGATGAGCGGGGCTGGAATATGTGTGCATCGCCCCGAGGGATTCACCAGATGTAAAGCTACAGCTCCTGAACCGGTCCCTGGGTATTTCCAGTTTCTCCAGCGACACTGAAAAGTAAAGCGGCCAAACTTCATGCACCTATGAAACAAGCAATGGTGGAACGGCTCCACCATTATCGTCGTCGGGCGGTCCGAGAAGTGAGGGGCACCTTCAGAAGGACAGTTACCTTTTGGGTTTCTAATAACCTTTATGATATGTAAATTGCACAATGTTTGGTCTCCACCAATTCCTAGATCAAAAGGCTTGCAATCTTGTTTAGTTTATAAAACAATGGGAGATCAAGAGAAAGCAAGGTCGGCCGTAAGGACAATTGTCCCATCCTTTGTTTCATGCAGATGGGTATTGCCAAATATTTGCTCCCCTCCCGTCCTCCATAGATAGATCTAGTATGTTGTGGGGGCAGCTGGGGCACAATTATAAAGTCTGTAAACCTATTTTTCACACTCCAGCTCTGACTACTCCTCATTCATTAGCGGCGCCTGTATAATAATCATTAATTACAGATTTACTATAGAGAATATGGACCTGAGACTGATAGAACATACTGAATACTTTGTACTTAATTTTTCTTCTTTTAAAAATTCCTAAACATTAAATTATACAATGTTAATGTGGGTTTCCAGCAAAACGTAAACGATAATTTGTGCAATTCTATAGTCCTGCTAGTCTCATTCCTCTCCTAGGCTTTCCGTACCGGGCCCTTGGTATCTCGCTTCCGGTCTGGTGCTCAATACGGGACTGTGACCAAAGATGGCTTACTGACTGCTCATTTCTGTACATCGGAGAATGGGGCTGGCTCGGCTATTATAACAGGAGTTGGTACACTTGACTCCTCGAATCTAATGACCCCCCAACATGGGTGGGGAGATCTGGCGGTCACTTGAATACTCTTTGGCTCATATACCATATATTTTTTTTTTCTTTCTTACCATAAATGGCAGAACATCCCAGATTTTAATCTGAAAGGGGTGCTCAAATTTTGGAAAACTTTTTCCCCCGCTCCAATTTTTGTTTTAAAAATAAAACCAAACAACCCAATAAGCTGTGCTTTACTCGCATTCCCCGGGTCCAGCGGTGAATCCGTCGCTGCTCCCAATACCTGTTGGTCTCAGTGCTTACGTCAAGTCATCAACGCTACTACTGCCAATCGGTAAGCTCAGGGTGATTTGTCGGCAACTAAGACAGAACCACTGAAGTGATTGGCTGCAGTGCCCTCCACATGATGTCAGTGCTGCAGACAATAATGGCCCAAGAGCAGCAGCAGAGACTCCGCGGTGGACCCAGATGGGGTTTGTAAAAAAAAAAAAAAAAAAAGTTTTTTTCTTTTTTTTTGATAAATGTGTGTGGGGGGGTTAATACAGTACCACTTAGTCTTAGTTGGTTCATCCAAAAGCAAGGGGGAGCATCACAGACCACAATCAGTGTGGAGAGAAATGGCCAGAGAAACTGACGGCCAACTTAGAGATGCAGAAGGGACGGTGAATTGGAGAATCTCTCCAAAAAATAAAATAAGGAGGGCACCAGGTATTTATCTATGCATTAGGCATTATTTTATGCACTTCTTAATTGTGAACCCACAAAGTTACTTTAAGGTTTTATTTTTTTCTTAAATTTTGAAAGTCACTGTTCTTAGGTCATAGACTTCCCCAATGCGATCATCTCACATTGGCATATGATCTGTCACAACATAAACACTTGACATATATGGTTACTGGATTTTCTCTTAAAGGATCCCTGTCTCCAGATTCATCAGCCATGTATATTTTACGCAAAAATATGCATTAAAAAGTTGACAGGTCGCTGCGTATTGGCGGCCTAGTCCGAGGCAGGTCACCAGCAGCATCTTCTCTCCCAGATATTTTTGACCAGTGTCGTCTTTTTGTCAGTCTACTGGAGCCGGTGGGGAGAAGCTGCTGACGACCTGCCTCTTGCTTGTCCTCAAAGACGGTCTCAAAATATGTTATATCTAAAAAATATTTGGCTGCCGTCACGTGACAAGTGTCTGCTTCTTTCTGGGGCACCGTGGATCTAATGGCTGGTTCCCTTACCCTTATTTTCAGTCTGTACATTTTTTTCCGAATAGTAAAACCAGTTTTAGAAGCCTCCGTTTATTTTACATGTAGCGCAGGGCATCTGGTTTTCAATAACTAAAAGTTCTTGGGGAAATTCTGTAGAACTGGCCTGAAGGAGGAGAGAAAAAAAAAAGTGAAAAAACTACCATTATATAATCCCCCACAGTTCACACAGTCTAATGCAGGTGCAGTTTTGGGCAGGATGACTACCGGTGGGATTCTCGGCTGTCTAAATTGCTGTTGAGAGCACTATTGAAGGCAGCGACCAGTACGGGTGGCTGAATAGGATGTACTGAATTTCCTGTTGTTCAGATCAGGTCATGTGTGACCGGGCTGACACTTCCCTGCCAGTCTTGTGATCCTGTCTGATATTTTTTTTTTTTTTTTTAATTTTATTTTGCAAGGTTTGTTTTAATTTCATATCACAATCAGTATTAAAAAAAAAATAAATAAAGACTTCTCATGATCATAGACAAGACAGAATGTCAATGATTGGTAACCTCTCTATATACAGATGATGGCACAGAATCCACAATTCACAAAAGGTCTTCTGTCCACGTAGAATATCATTATTCTCGGCCGCACAGAACGTTTACACAGGATGACGTGCTGTGGGATATTGACAGCCTGTTTACACTGGCCGACTATCATGAAATGAGCGTTCTCGGACCGGCTGCGGGTCGGCCAGGCTAAATGCACCATAAGAAGTTAGCCGTCGACCTTGGGTCTTTACTCCACAAGGCAGCTGTCATATTTGGATATTGTCAATCTTACAAAGACCAGTTATCATTGGGATTGTATTGGAATTATCTATAAATATTTTTATTTCCACTGATTTTTATTTTTTTTCTCACCCCCTGTGTTTCAGATTTAAGCAAAGCAATGTCTGGTGGAGGGATGTCCCAGTTCCAGGAAGCCATCCGGCAGGAGCTGGAAGAGGCCATGAAGGTGGACTTGGAGAAAATCCTGTCTACAGCCCCGGAGTCTGAATTAGAGGTACACTATTCCCTTTGGCTTTCTGGTGGCACTTGCTGGTTATAGAGCCGGTATATCACCCATAATGGGACTGTACAGCATTAGTGTCTTGTGTAATAAATGGATATACCCATCATTGAAAGTTATCCCAATCTGAGAAGAACAGGAGGTCCTCACGCTCACCGCCGCTCTATGAATTGTTTATGGCCTTGTCTGAGAAGGCAGGGTACACCGCTTGGCTATTCTCGGTAGGCCGATGGACCATGAATAGAGTGGATGTTGAGCATGAGCACCTCTGCTCCGTTCACACCAGGCGTCTTCTCGCTATCCTGTGCAGTAACTTTATTTGTGGTGATACCTGGGATATTAAATGTGTTGTCTCATTAGGGTTAAATTCACACACTGCAGGTTTGTTGCAGAAATTTGAGACTATCCCAGTCCTCTGAATTTGGCTTGCTGAAATCTTTTTTTACTTGCAGCCAAAACAGCTCTGTTCAGATGACCGATAAGACGGATCCTTATGCTAAAATTTGACCTATTTGCGCACTGGACTCGCTGGCAGGAATCTGAGGTTAACCTTCAGATATCCACCATAGATTTACTATTCAAAGTGTCACAGGTTCGCAAGCAGACAATCCTCACTCAAGAGGGTGAATCCACATTTTCGTGAGACTGATATGTTTTTTATTTATATACCGTAACTTAATGTCCTAATAATGAAAGAACCCCATCTCAATGGGTGACGCCCTAAATAATAGAACATATCAACCCCAGGTGCCTATTTACCCCAAGGTAGAAGGAAGTGCTACAATGTTGGGTTAAAAAACTAATATATATACGACCATGCAGCGTTTGCCGTGCTGTCATGTTCATGACAGCACGACAAACACTGCTTCTGATCGGCTGTAAAATCATCACCGCCGGTCAGACAGCCATGGTTTCCATGCTGTCCAATGACAGCGTGAGCCCACAGCTGTGATCGGAGGTATAAAGTTTACCTCTTGTCACTTGCTTGGGCTGATGGGACTACTGCTCCTATCAGCGTACGCCTGCTGCCACTAAATACAGTGAGAGCAGCTGATGGGAGTATTCATCAGCTGGTGCCTGCGCTCTAAATAATAAAAAATAATAGAAAAAAAAATGGCGTGGGTTCCTTTGTACTTTTGATAACCAGCCAGTAAAAGTGACAGCTGGGGGCTGGCATATGTCAAAACGACAGACAGGTGAGGGATATGCACAATCTCCAGCCGGCTTTTCAAAAAAATGTTGTTTTTTCTGAAACTTTACTGAACCGCACTTTAGAACTGTAGTCTAACCTCATCAGTCTTTTTTTTTGAGCCATACACTAGACCTATAGTCTGTAGTCGTAGTGGACATTTACCGCCATAACTTTCATAGACAAGGGACACCTCTGCCTTGCTAAAGATTAATAGACTAGCATCTCAAAATATTGGGTTATGTGACCTAAATTAAATACATTATATTTCTGCTGATCAGATATTTTATAAGGTAATGCTTTCTATATCTTGTGTCCTTGTTGTCCATCGTACCCTGAATGGCTTGCTTTGTGCCCTGTGTAGTAATGATGGGTCCAGAGTTTTAAGTCCTCTTATCATTTTTATTGGATTGCGGCCATGTTTAACTTGCAGATCAAACAAAATTGTACTCTGTTGTAGTGAGAGCACGTTTATCAGCTTCCTGGTTAATGTTTGACGACTGCCTCCTGTGCTGTTACATTGCATAGCCACTCTCCTCCTGTGCTGTTAAACTGCATAGCCACTCGCCTCCTGTGCTGTTACATTGCATAGTCACTCACCTCCTGTGCTGTTACATTGCATAGCCACTCTCCTCCTGTGCTGTTAAACTGCATAGCCACTCGTCTCCTGTGCTGTTACATTGCATAGCCACTCACCTCCTGTGCTGTTACATTGCATAGCCACTCGCCTCCTGTGCTGTTACATTGCATAGCCACTCGCCTCCTGTGCTGTTACATTGCATAGCCACTCGCCTCCTGTGCTGTAACATTGCATAGCCACTCGCCTCCTGTGCTGTAACATTGCATAGCCACTCGCCTCCTGTGCTGTAACATTGCATAGCCACTCGCCTCCTGTGCTGTAACATTGCATAGCCACTCGCCTCCTGTGCTGTAACATTGCATAGCCACTCGCCTCCTGTGCTGTAACATTGCATAGCCACTCGCCTCCTGTGCTGTTACATTGCATAGCCACT
The DNA here is from genome assembly GCF_039654945.1 of Dendrobates tinctorius. Lineage (NCBI taxonomy): Eukaryota > Metazoa > Chordata > Amphibia > Anura > Dendrobatidae > Dendrobates > Dendrobates tinctorius. The sequence continues at coordinate 13,821,339 of NW_027361872.1, forward strand.
CGCCTCCTGTGCTGTTACATTGCATAGCCACTCGCCTCCTGTGCTGTTACATTGCATAGCCACTCGCCTCCTGTGCTGTTACATTGCATAGCCACTCGCCTCCTGTGCTGTTACATTGCATAGCCACTCGTCCACAGTGCTTCGTCTGTGCTTCTACCTGTTCTAGATGATGATTGATAATTTCTAGCTGGGCATCTTCTCTTTAGTCTTCATTTACATGGCTGTCAGTCATTCTGTGTGACTTCAGACTTCTGAGTCCTGACAGTGTGGTGCACTTGCTAGAGAGCGCGGGTTGTCATGTGACAATCAATTTCCAAGTAACCGTGCCTGGTTTCCCTTAGTACAAGTGAATTGAGAGAAGCTGATATCTAGTTGGCAAATCGCATACATACGGTCACATGACCAATATGGGTGAATCCTGACCGCTTAAGCACCAAAACTGTCAGGATTCATTAGTCTGCAGTCCCCTAGTGACTGCAGACTTTTATTAGAAGACTTGAACACCCCCTTTTAAACAGGTAAAATTAAAAGTTCTTGCAACAACAAACAACTTTGCAAATTATGTATTGTTAAAAATACTCTGTTCCAAAGAACATTTAATTTCATTTTTTACTGATGCTGGATTCCCCTGTAACTTAGGCTGACATATTAACCCCGGTTGTAGGGCAAATTCAGCCTCCTCGCTGCTCTGCAGAGCTAATCTGGGTCCGCTAAGAGTAAACAGTTCCTACTTCCTCCCGACAGCTGGCGATCACATGATTGAGAGAGCAAAGTGATGTTGCTGCTCCTTTTGCTGTCTGCGCAGCACTCACTCAGCGCTGTACATACAGCAATGCAGAGATGTCATGTTCAGAGTCATATGCAGACCAGCGCAATGTTTTTAAGTTGTTGGGTGGTCTGCAAGCAATTACGGTAATTGGCCACAAATTCAAAGCTGGGGTTTTTAAGCTTTAATCTTAGTAAAATGTCGCAATACCTCTTTAATAAGCATTAAAATGTTAGTCCTAAAGAAGCATTCCCATAAAGTTTTTTTCTATCCTCCTTTTAATATACTGCAATCCTATTACATGGCGCTGTGTACGTACAATTGCTCATTTCGCCTTTCTACCCAGCTAATTCTTCTCTTTTCCATTAGGTCTATGACATTATGTGATTAAAAATTGACTAGCTGAATCTTTCTAAGCTCTATGTAGAAACAGGAGATCAATTTTCTCTGCATGAATCTCTACAAAAGTCCCTAGCAGGGGGAGGAGGGAGCAGCTGAGTCTGGAGTTTAAAGGGGGAAAGATAAATGCAGGGTGAAGAGACTTCCTGTTTTTACATAGAAAAGAGAAGAATTAGCTTGGTAGAAAGGCAAAATGAGCAATTGTAAGAACACAATTTTATGTAGTATGATGACTGCAATATGGTAAGAGGATAAAAACATTGATGAGAGGAGGAGGAGGGCTTCTTTAAACTGCACAAACGAAGAGAACATTTTTTTATTTTTTTTTGTACTCTTACTAGGGTAAGGTAATTGACCACTTTTTTTATTCGCTCTCTGTTTCAGCCTTCTTACACATCTCTGAAGTAATATGCATATGTTTTCTCCCCTGCAGCATACCAAGAAAGACTTGGAAGGCTTCCAGAAGTTGTTTCATCGCTTCTTGCAAGAGAAAGGACCTTCTGTTGATTGGGGAAAGATCCAGAAACCCCCAGAGGATTCTGTGAGTTACTATATCATGTTACTCATCACAACCCTGCGGCCTATGGATATACTGTAGGTTCTGCACATTGTAAATTTACACAGTTGTACAGGTATTCCTTTGTCCGTTTTGGCTTCTTTGTGTTTTTTTTTTGTCTGCAGCTTCCTTGAGAATGAGAGGATAGTTTCACAAAAAAAGTTTGTAATAACAAGTCCTACTGAGGTTTAGAGCATGTAAGTGTAGATGAGGAGCTGGTTGTACGGTGCGCCATCATGAAGACTGTAATTATTTATTGCTTTAACTACAGATGGTCATCTCTGGACAAGACGCCACCTCCAAAGTCACTTTTTTTGCCTTTTGGTATTCGTTGATGTGTTTCGCACGTGGCTGACAAATTTTGCGCAAAATAAAAAAAAATATGCTGTTTTATCTTATTTTTGGGTTGACCCAAAAAGTCACATGTTGCAAAATTTGCTCAGAAACTTCAGACGTCTATAAAATTATGGCAAATCACAATTGATAAATGAACTCCAAACATCTGGAAACCGCACAACTCGCTCACAATGACTAACCCAAACCAAAAAGGTCAAAGGTTCACCCATATAAAGGAGACTTTAAAAGAATAAAGAGCAAATAAAAAAGAGGCGAAAAGCACCAAATACTAGACAAAAAAAGAGGCAAAATTTCTAATAAATCAGAACCTAAATGATCAATGTAATTGGCGGCACGACGAGCTACGGGCGTCCTTCACTTTGTCGTGGGGAGTGGAGCAGAGATTTCTTACTTTGCAGCGGGCCATGAATCCACGCTTCTTATACTTGGATTTGTCTACGTGGATAAAGGCCAGCGCTGGCGTAAACCCAGGGAATAGCAATGTGATAGGAAACACTGAGGCTCTTTTCACAGGGTACAAGTAAGCTTTATGTCTAGTCTAGTCCTTGCGAACCATAGGCTGGGCTTATCTGGGGTTAGCTAAGGTTTTAGGTGTTTGTTTGTTTTGTTTTTTTAATATACGCAATGTATTTGTCTTGTTTTTTCTTCACCTTAGTAATTATTGGCGCCTGTACGTTATTTTTAGTCTAGTGACAAATTGTTAATGTCTCTTTTCACACTACATTTTTCTTTAAATGCATAAAGCTCGAAAATAAAATTTACATTTAAAGACTTCGTATTCTTTCGACCCTTTTTTTTTCCCCTCCATCTTTTGTTAATTTGCTTCCTTTATGCAGAGTTAAGCAAGTTTTGAATTAGTCTTTATTAACAACTTTCTACCACGTTACTGTGACTACAGCGCATAGATGACGGGCCGGCATCAATCATGCATGTTATGTTACTGGCAGAGATGATGCAACGAGAGAAAAATCCTAAAACTTGGATCAGGTTGTAATCTGCATATCGGGGGTCTGAAAACGAAGATTTAAGACTGAACCTTGGCACAATTTTATTAACCAGTGACATACGATAAATCAGTTTTTCCATGTCAAAGGTGTCCATAGGTCTTCCTGGAAGGATTATGGTGGCATTTGTCACCTGTTGGACTGACTCTACTGGATGCCACTGTATGGGAAAGTCCAATTCTATACCGCAAAAAAAAAAAAGACTACCCCCCCATACAGTGCCAGCAGATCGGTCTTGATTGGTTGAATCAAGGGACCTGTGGTTGTCTTTAGTGTTTTAATGCAGCTGCTCTCCAGAATCCGGTTGTGCCTCTCTAATTCCATAGATATGGGCCCCTCTTCCCAATAAGTAAATCTAGGGCTTTTAGCCAAGTGGGTGTGACCCTCTCCTTTATTGTTTGGTGTTCTTGCGGACAACGCCCACTTGTATAAAAGACATGCATCATGCGTACCTATGTTTACCATGGCGTACGCATGGTCTTGCGTTTGCATGCGTTCGTATGCTTTTTCATGCGCATGCGTTTTTTCGAGGTGTGCGCCTAGACGCGCCGGACACATGTTGCATTTTTGGGTCCGCCAAAAGGCGTAAAAAAAAGCTTGCACATATAGTGCGACAAAATAACGCATTACAGTCTATGGGAATGCAGGCGTGTGCATGGACATGCGTTCGTCTGCGTTTTCGTGCGCATGCGTTCTTTGAGTAAACATGTCTAGACACTGGTTTAAACCACCCCCTGCACAAAGAAACATTGCTTGATGTCCCATTGGTGGATTCTGTTTCAAGGATTTTTCACGGATTTTCCTCCTGTGAAATGTGACACCTAGAGAACGCATGCGCATAAAAAACGCAAACGCATGCGTTTTTACTTGCGCACGATGCGCTGTGCACAAAGATGCAAATGTGAAACTAGCCTAAGATACAACATCTGGGAGAGTTAGGTTGTGATGAATCTGTCACTACGGCTGGTTTATCTCTTGTTTTTACTTGCATTATTTTGTGAGAAGTTTTTTTTTTTTTTTTTTTTTTTTTTTTTTTTTTTTTCAGGGTTTAGGAAAAAAAAAAATTACATTTTAGAAAATACAAATCTGGACATGCGATCCCAGTCTGAAAAGCCTAGAGCACCACGATCGTCGGTCGCTTGTTGCAGGCGGGTCATGAGTGTGACGCTGTAATTACAAGATTATTACCTGAGCAGTAAGCTGGGGGGCGGTTCTATGTCGCTGAGCAGTAAGCTGGGGGGCGGTTCTATGTCGCAGAGAGTGGTTCTTTGTCGCTGAGCAGTAAGCTGGGGGGCGGTTCTATGTCGCTGAGCAGTAAGCTGGGGGGCGGTTCTATGTCGCTGAGCAGTAAGCTGGGGGGCGGTTCTATGTCGCTGAGCAGTAAGCTGGGGGGCGGTTCTATGTCGCTGAGCAGTAAGCTGGGGGGCGGTTCTATGTCGCTGAGCAGTAAGCTGGGGGGCGGTTCTATGTCGCTGAGCAGTAAGCTGGGGGGCGGTTCTATGTCGCTGAGCAGTAAGCTGGGGGGCGGTTCTATGTCGCTGAGCAGTAAGCTGGGGGGCGGTTCTATGTCGCTGAGCAGTAAGCTGGGGGGCGGTTCTATGTCGCTGAGCAGTAAGCTGGGGGGCGGTTCTATGTCGCTGAGCAGTAAGCTGGGGGGCGGTTCTGTGTCGCTGAGCAGTAAGCTGGGGGGCGGTTCTGTGTCGCCGAGAAGTAAGCTGGGGGGTGGTTCCGTGTCGCTGAGCAGTAAACTGGGGGGCGGTTATTTGTCGCCGAGCACTAAGTGCGGGCCAGCAGTTTTTTGTATTTTTCCTGCATGCAGGTATGATAGTCGGGCTTTCAGAAAGCAAGCTTGTAAATTGAGAAAGCTTCTGGACATTTTAGATTTGTATTCGCCCCATAAATCAATTTGTGTATAGGTTTTGTGTGAAAGGGTAAGTATGCTTTAACCCACTTGGTGGTGTTTTTGTTGTATGCAGATTATTCTTTCGTTCTGTTAGTCATTCTTTGGATGCCATAATTTATTCTGTACATAATACGCTGTGCTCTATACTAAACACTGTGCCTTCAGCCGGACGTTATATTATGTATTGTTTGTTTTTTCAGACCCTTATTGTGCCATAACATTACTCATCCACAAAGCGTATAGACGACGGGGAGGCGGCAGCCGTGCAAGGCACTCCTAGACTGTAAAGATTCATTGACAATTTTTGTGAACTTATTTAAAAAAAAAAATTCAGTATTAAAACCTAATGTGTCTAAATGCTCCCATACATAATTCTTGTGTACTATAGTTCAGACTACAATGTTGTGATCCGTGTGGTCATGTACAGCTCATGTGCTTGCCCAGGAAAATGCACGCTTGTGGACATTGAGAAACTCTACATGATGGAGGTGTCCTGCTAGTATATTGTGGACACCGGGTGATGGACACCGGGTGATACACACCTGCGTGGCTTCACCATCAACTTGCACGTGGAGAGCGGCGGTTGTAACCACTCCCTCGCACTGACGGCCAGCCCATCATTGGGGTGGGCTGTCAGTCAGTGTCGAGGATGCAGTTACAGCCTCCGTTTTCTTTACACAGAGCGGTGACTGAAGCCACGCCGGCGCCACCCCTATGACTGAAAAGTCAGAGCCTGCCGGGGGAATAAAGCTAATTTCCTCCCTGCCGCAGCGCTCTCAATACAGTGGCTGCATGGTGCCAGAACCTGCAGATTAAACCCATATCTACAGGCTAATAGCGTTTTTTACATGACTGTCTCCCTTTAAAGTCAATTTCTGTCCACTTAGCCTGATTGACAATTCCTCAGTGTTCCTCCTCCCTGCTGCTCTCTCTTACTGCTTAGTACAAACTGCAGTTGTAGTAGGTCAGTTTGGGTTGGTTAGTAGAGACTAAATACACAGCAACTCAAGAACGCTCACTCTCTCTATATCAGGGGTGGGGAACCTCAGGCCCAAGGGCCATTTACGGCACTCAGTGACCTTTTATCAGGCCCCCGAGCAGATTCTTAGAGACTGCATTCTTGGGAAGGGAACTGCATTTTGATTGCAACCAGCTCTTTAATTACTTATCGTTAAAACGTGCGCTATAGTGTTAACCGGGTGAGGATAGTTTTGCCCATGGGCAAGGTTCATCAGGTCCGTACTTGTAGCAGCTGCTATGGAGCCCCACAGCTAAGGAGGGCTTATACCAGAGGAAAGGTGCACTTGGTAAAGACAATGATGCAAGATACATGTGGAGAATTGAAAGTAGCCGAGCGTGCAAGAGCTTTCCATGAAAATGTGGAGTAAGCTGCTGATTCTCCTCTCCCCCTGGATCTTCTGTTGGGGGTCACTGGTGAGGCCTTCATACATATTAATGGCTGCCTGATCCCTTTATTTGGTGAACAATAATTAAATATGTAATGGGACCTAAAGCGTCAGCAGCTCTCTTCCAATAATCCGCTTAAAAGTGCATTTAAAGAGTAACCGGTGTCTTTATAGAAAATTTTCTCCATAAATCAGTAGTACTCTTGAAAATAAGAAACTTTGTAAAATATCTTATCCGATAAATAAATGTGTTTGTGTTTTTTTTGGTTTTTTTTAACGCTTCCTGGAGTGATCATTCATTTTCAGAATTCTCAACTATCGGGTAAAATCTGTATTCAGTGAATACAGATTTTTGTTTACATTACTGAAAAGACAGTTGGTGCTTGAAATGTTATATGGAACGTGTAGCAGAATGTCTGACTCCTCCCACTCCATGGAATCTTATAAGCTCCAACTGTTACCTCCTATCCCAATAATGGGTAAATTCTGTATTCAGCCAAGACAAAATTTCCCATGAATTGTGATGGATTATACTGGGGAAAGAAGTAGATTTCTCTGATAAGATATATTACAAACTTTCATAGTTTCACATCTGTTACTGATTTATGAAATGCCAACATTTACTATTTAAATAAACCAACAGTCTGCAAACAAAAAAGAGAACCTTTCTGTAACGTCTGTTCCCAAACCGTTTATATAACGCTGTAGCGCATCTATTCAGAACTATAAAACTTGATTTCCTGCATACTTTGAGGTCATAAAGGGATCAACTTCTCTTTTAAAGTGCTACACCGACATATAAATGTTTCTTGCAATGTAGAAATTACTTTCTGGTTCCTTTTTTTAAAGTTTGCTCCTAGAGCAAAAGTGTGCAGACACAGTGTTTGCTTAGATTGCAGCGTGTGCCGCTCATTCATAGACTTTACGGTTTGGGTTAAGTTTTCTATCCGAGATACATGTGTAAGGCTGCGTTCACATTGTTTCGCTGCAAATTCCACAATCTTTTAGAGGTTTCCATTTTAATACCTGAAAAAGCGTATACTCATACGTTCATTCATTGAGCTTAGATGGATCCATTTGACCCTTGTTACGATGGCATCAGGCTTTTTAGCTAGACCCAATAGTGGTGCCCACCATTCTTTTGTGTCTGACCGAAAAATAAAAAACGGACACCGCCAGCAAGAAGGTTAAACTGAGTTCAAAGTTTCATATTTTAGAGTCTTTGAAGTCAAGGATGGCACCGGGGAAGGATCTTGCTACCAATTTTTGGGAATTAATATGGAAACCCCTAATGGGGGACTGAAAAGTGACGGAAGTGGAGAAGAAGATAGAAACTGCATATAGGCACGGAGATGTCTGCTGAGTAGTGATGAGTGAATGTGCTTGGATAAGGTGTTATCTGAGCATGCTCGAATAATGTTTGCATATTTTGCGGCTCTTTGGCAATCCCCTGTATGAGTTGTGGCTGTCGAACAGCCACGAAATGTGCAGCCGCGAGGACTTGAACATATTTTTTGAGCATGCCAAAGTCACTCGGTTAGCACCAGAGCATGCTCAGATAACACCTTATCCCAGCACATTCGCTCATCACTACTGCTGAGCACTTATTACGTCGTAGTAGACCTTAACCTTGAGCGACAGTAAATTCTCCGCATTCTGCACTTTCTCTACAGCTCTTACTCTTTGTATCGCCGCTTTGCTGTTGTCATTTATGACGACTTTTTTTTTTTTATTGTGCAATAACTTGCCGGTGTATGGAGTGACGCCCTGTTGCTACATATTTCCATTACACGTCTGCCTTGCCGTTGACTTCATGCTGTTACACGGAGGCACACCCCGGTCATTCACACTACCAGACGCCAGTGCTTCCTATCCCAATCGGTGACATTTACAGAAAGTAATGCACCGTGTCCTATTAGAGGCAATTATGTCATTACGACATACACAGGGAAGAGCCGTTCAAAAATAACCTTTAGCAATGTCCCACCTTGTTAATACATGTCATGAGAATTGCAGTGTGCACCCCTGTGAGCTGTCGGCTGTCCTTTTTCCCGAGTCCTGCACAGATAAGCCGTGGCCTGGCGTGTCTGGCAGTGGCTAGAATTCACCGGACAACCCTTGTATCATTTATCCATTGATTGATCGGCGTTCAACTACACCGATCGTCAGAATTAAGAATTATTATCCTCGGTACAAAATGGGTGCAGCATATCGTTCGCACAACCGCTGCTCCATTCATTCTCAGAAAAAAGGCGAGCGTAGCGCTCGAAAGCCCCATAGGAAATTAATGTAGCGATGGTCAACATGTCCCATTCTGAAGATCGGTGTGGGTCCCACTGATTGATCCCCCACCGATCAACAAGTTTATCACCTATCCCTATTTTTGCAGCCTGGGTGGGTGAAGGCTGCTAACTCCCATACATATAAAAAAAAGTAGGCCAAACTGTCAAGATCTTTAGTTAATGCTGACTTTGCTAGAGCTTTAAGGTCAATTTTAAAGGTCACGTAAAGATCATTTTACTAGTATATAATAGAGATTGGTGGCAATGTCCTCTCTTGTAAAACCCCACCCTCTTGTTCAGGACAGAATACATAGCTGTTTAGACTTGGCTACTAAAGGAGGGGCATGTGACTGGAGACCACCCCTAATAAAATACACTGCCTAAGAAATAAGCAGAAGCTTAATTTGTTTCATTGCAGGTGGTTGTTGGGGGTCACGTGCCCCTTCATTAGTGGCCATGTTTAGGACTTGAGTGCTGTCCAATCGATAGCGAAGTCTGTACTAAACACGAGGTTTGTGCTTTACTAAGGAGGACATTGGTGCTTTTCTATGAAATTGGACATTTCCTTTTTGGATATTTGTCATATCCGCAAGATGTTCCATAAATGACAGATGGGACCACACTCTCTAAATAAGTTCATGTCCCGGAGGTGGGCTGCTTATTGATCAATCATTTACAGCATCGCCAAATGGGCCATATAGTCAGTATAATAAAGCTGTGCCAACGCGTTTGGTAAGAGTTAAGACACAATTTTCTGAAACTTCCTGAAATATGAAAATAATTTCTAACAGAAAAGACAAGTCAGTTTTTCCATCCTTGAGTTGTTTGCGCTCAATTAACCCTGTGATGATGTTAGTAATTATCAGATGTTTTCTTGGGGTGCGACTCGGAAGGAGCGCTGTACTCCTGTGCCTGTCTACTATTAACTGAGTGCCAGCCCTGTCCGTGCCCGGGGGCTCATATAGTGTAGATGGTTATCAAAAGTAATTCGTATTCCACATCCTGAATGCCATTAGTCAGTGTTATGAATGCAGGTTTAGGATTTCATGACGTCACTCTCCTAACCCGAGCACAGGAGCAGAAGTGCTGTCATCAGAACACCAGGGGACAGATGTTCTGCTATCACCATACTTAGTGTGTCATCTCTTCAAGAGGTTATCCAGTGCCTACATATATGCAACATGGCTCACTTCTATCGTTTTTGGGGTCCAACTCTTGTGTTCCATCATTGCTTCCAATCTGTGTCTCCGCCGCAGTATATCAATGGCCGCTTTGATCACGCTCTGTATTTCTATCATCTTACCCCAGTTCTGAGCGGTGAAGCTGCCACTTGGCAGGTCCATAAGGAACGGTATGTGATGTGAAAACGTGCGCTGCCGCTCGCTGTACTGTGGATAAATGTTTCCCATTCCGCTGACTAGTGCGGACCCCAAGCGTCGGACCACCACCAATCAAAAAGTTACCCGCTGTTTTGGATAGATGATGGCTTGCCATCACCGGAAAACCCATTTAAAAAGTCATTAAATGTTAACATTTTTTGTTTTAATTGCAGTATATTGGTGTAGTCTGGTCCTGAGTAATCCCCCTTCGCCTCCGCTGATTGCTCAAAATCTGTACGAGAAGAGCGCAGCTCCTGAGACCGGAGCACTCAGCCCAGGGCTGACTACACACACAGATCAGAGAATGGATGTGATGGAAAACTTAGTCTGGGGTATGGATGCAATAGATGGCATATGTTTTCCCTCTCATCCGTACTCTGATCTGTGCGTGTGCTCCGGAGCTGCGCTCTTCCCGTGGCGTTTTTGAGTGATTTGTGATAGTCTCAAAACTCAACCCAGTGTCCTGTAAATCTTCTAGGTCTACATAATTATAGTTCACCAGTAGTGATATTAAATTTCCCGACACCCCTTCTGACTAATACACCCTGCTACGTCATGAAATTGTGTGCACGACATCAAGGGGGCCTACTAGTTAATAGTGCCGGGGATGCTACAGGTAATTAGCTCTGCAGGGCTATGATCTTGGGGCCGTGGACTACTGACGTGGCCACTGGTTCTGTCAAATCTTTTCACACTACTCTAGAATATATTTCGTATTGTGCGACTGAATAATCTAGGTACAACATGTAATTTGGTGGTTTATGATTAATCATGGCGCCCTGACGACGTTCTGCTCTTGCCGGTTCCGCTTCTCTACAGTTAATCAGTTGGTATAAGTGACACCTGCATGTCTGCGGTTTTATTCTATGTGGCCACAAAGCAAAATAGGGAAGTTCTCTGCTCTCGACCTCTCTCCTTTATGTAGTTCAGAAAGTCTACTTCCCTGTAAGTGATCCACGTACACACTTCTCCCTGTAGATGTATAAATGAGACAATGTAGTGTTCTGTTTAGGATTAGTGACGAGCGAATGTTCTCGGTTAAGGCGTTATCTAAGCATGCTCCTCGGGTGCTGAGTGTCTTTGGCGAGCTAGAAAAATGTGAAGGGAGTTCAGCTCTTACAAGCTCTATCCTGTTCAGCTTGCATGTGCTGCTCTGAAGCCGGCTGGATTGCTGTTGTTGGATCTGGTCGGCTTCAGACCCCGGTGCTCCTACAGCGTCCAAGTTACCTCTGCTACAAGCTTTGGGGAGAGCACAGTTCAGACGGGCAGTTAAACCATGCTGCTGACCCAAACTTTTAATCTTTCTGCGCCTCCTTTTATCAAGCAAGCTCTAAGGTAGGGGAGCAGTGCGTCCTTAAGATTGATGTTGAGAAAACCTCTTTAACTGCCTATAATTTGATATGCATATCGCTTTAAGTTAATAAAAGTAGATTTCAACTTGTAGTAAAAAAAAAACAAAAACGTACATATATTTTGGCGGTAAGAGTGTCTGTACTTCCTGCTGCACTTGTAGAGATCAAAGTTTGTCTAAAATTATTATGTCCTTGAGTGCTGCGGGTTATTCATCAATCCATAGGAGTAAAAGGGAATCTTCTAGGTCTGTGTTACTATTGGAGTTACTGATGTGCTGTGATCTGTGCAGAGGTCACAGCGCAGAGAGGGGGAGAATGGTGGGTTCTGTGCTATCCATATATAGTTGTCTTTTTATTGTAATCCTGCCTCTGATAGTAATTCAGACATTGATGATGATAATAATCTTTATTTTTATATAGCGCTAACATATTCCGCAGCGCTTTACAGTTTGCACACATTATCATCACTGTCCCCAATGGGGCTCACAATCTAAATTCCCTATCAGTATGTCTTTGGAATGTGGGAGGAAACCCACGGAAACACGGGAAGAACATACAAACTCCTTACAGATGTTAGGATTCGAGCCCAGGACTCCAGCACTGCAAGGCTGCAGCACTAACCACTGAGCCACCGTGCCGCCCCAAGACTAATCAGGACGTGTCAGCCTCAAGAGGGATATATTATAATATTTGGTGGACCGCCATCCCTCCTGACTCCCCCATACTCAGAAACGCCTGGCTGAGCGCTCTTGTGTCCTGAGAGAGCAGCTGACACTTCATGTGGTGTTTTACCTCACTGGCCAAACAAAAGGATTCTTCTGTTGAGTTCCAACCCTCATGTCTTATGTAATCGGTCTCCTGATATCATCGGTCGCCAACAGCCAGGAGGAATCACAAACATTACAAATTTTGATAGTCATCCAAAATTGTCAGATCCGTCTCACATTTATTCTAACGTGTGGAAGGGCCTGAAAAGAAGTTTATCCCAATACGAAAAAAAAAATCTATTCTATCATATGTCCGTTTAGTCTGTGATGTCGGGGAAAATAAAAAAAACAAACATGATTGCCGTAACTTGCTGTAAACTGTGCATGACTTTTCTGGACCCCTTCCCTATAAAATAGTCGCAAAATATGTCCCTTTAAAAGTTTGTCATCAATGTGACGTCTGTCCTCTCATTGGCTGTGAGGTCACCGGTGCCGGGGGGGGGGCGTATGACCAAGTTTTCTTGCCTACTTTGTTGCAGAAACTGTAGTAGGTAATAACTATAGGTTATCCTGGTGACATTGCTGAAAGGGCATCGGATGGCAAAGTGATGCAAATATGTAGCCGTTAATATTAATTTTTGCATAGTAAATAACATTTTGAGGGATTTTGGAGAATCTGATTATTATTCTTGGCTATATGGATTTGTGATAGGTTATTGGATATTCTGTAGTAAGAAGAAAAGATGAAAAGTATCATTTTCCTTTTATTTCTGCATGAAGTCTTGTTTTTTTATTTTTGGTGTTGTAGTTTTAATGCACATAAATGACTAAGACTCCAGGGTATAAAATGTGTGAGATTGGGAACATCCTCCCCAGATCCCTTCTGCATCCTGTTTATAAACGAGATCTAGAAGTTTATAGAAGACTCCTGATTGGAATATACAAAAAAAAGGTCTATCTTCCACTTTGGACTTTTCCAACAATCAAGCATCTGTTAACTTTTTAGAATTGCTTACATGTGTAGAGTAAAGCTCCGTGCGTGTTAGTTCTGCCGGGCCACTTTACCGTTTACGACACCCTAGGCTGAAACGAATTTATGTGTTGCGAAATGGAAAGCGTAGATCTTCCTATATCCGTGCCTCACTGCTCCATTGTTTGTTATAATCAGCAATTGTCACAAATCAAAGACTCCATAAAGGAGGAGGACAAAATAATACAGCCGTAAGCCTCGATCCACCTGAGGGTGCAGGGAAAACCTGACGTCGGCAGAAAGCTCTCACAGTCAATTACGCACTATTGTACAATACATTTCATAGAAAGTACCGGCCGTCCTGGCGCCATAAGACTTTAAAAGACCATCAGTCCTAATAACTGGCAGGTTTGAGCTATACAGGGGTACGGGGCCCCATAGCAAAAGTCCAAATTGCCAAACCGCTCCTTGACCAGCCCCCCAAAAATAAAAAAAAAAATTGCAGAGTAGTCAAAACGTTGGCACAGCCACAAAGATTGAGGTTGCTACATTATGGTGCCCCACCGTTCCTCTACAAATGTGGCTTACTATAAAGATCTGCTCCTAGCCCCATTCTCCCGATGCGCCGGTCCACTCGGTGAACTTTACTCTCCGCCCAGAAGGCGTGATCTAGTGATGTCATCACATTTCTGTTAGCGGTACCCTGTGCATCCACCTCACAGACTGAGTGTACTGACAAAGATGGGGGTGTCAGTGTTTCACAGATTTCCTGTACTCCGTATGGACAGTCCGGATATTATAATACTTGGTGTTTTTTTTTTTTTGTTTTTTTTTTTAATCCAAATAACATTTATATTGTAGGAATTATTAATTTGCTCTCTAAATATACTGTTACTTTCATCGATGGTTTATCGTTAGTCTGTGTATTGAAGGGGTTTTCCAGTGGAGACACATTTTTATTCTTTTTGAGCCAAGGGCTTGTTAGTCAATGTCTCCTTCTCACTGATGGTCTTCCGCTCTCCCGCTCACACGAGTGCCGCTTCAGTGCTGGTGCTTTACTAGCCGATCCCTGGTGCAGAAGTGACCTGCATCAGCCACTGGTCGGCTATGTGGCCACCTCCTCTTTTCACCTGTAGGCAACTCCTTAAAAATGGAGAGCCAACCTGCCAGGATGCCCAGCAGAACCTCATTGAATTGCCAAAAGAATCCCGGCCTCACCTGTATGTATGGCAGCGCATACTCTGGCGAGTGCCGTGGCCCCTTCCTTTTGTATTGTTTTTCAGTCTTTCCTTGTTTCTGGTTAGGCCTGTTTCACACATCAGTTTTTTTGCTTCAGTTAAAATCCGCTAAAATTGCGGACAACGGATCCGTTATTGGACTGATGACAACGTTTGTCACCGGACCATTAATTTAACGGATCCGTCGAAGTAAGAATTTTAAAGGAACTGCTGCCTGAGAGAGAGAAGAAAAAAAAAAAAAAAAAAAACACAACAGATCGAACAGATGGCCATCCGTCAAGATCCGCCGGTAATGCAACTCAATGGGAAAAAAACGGATCCGCCAAGCAAAATGGCAGATCTGGTTTTTTTTTTTGTTTTTTTTTTGCACAATGGCGGATTTTGACGGATTTAAAAAAACTGATGTGTGAAACAGGCCTTACCTGTTCATCAGTGTAGTAATACTTCCCCTGCCCTGGTATAGAATATCACTAAGCAGATCTACAGCTCTAATGTTGGCGATCTTGGTTTTCTACAAGCTTTCCTGGGAAATGGAGTTCTAGAAAGTTTTGTGTAAGTAGCAATCTCCATAGATAAAGTAAGACTGTGTTTAACCCCTTCACGACCAATGACGCCACATAGGCGTCATGAAACCTGGTTCAAATCTGACCAGTGACGCCTATGTGGCGTCATGACTTCAAAGCCCCCCTGCGGGTCGGGTGACCGGGGTCACTGAAAGGTCACCCGACCCGCAGATACAGGGGGCTTTGTAATTCACCACAGGGGGCGTGGCTTCGCCCCCACGTGGCTACGATCGCTCTGATTGGCTGTTAAAAGTGAAACAGCCAATCAGAGCGATAGTAATATTTCATCAATGAAAATTGATGAAATATTACAATCCAGCCATGTCCGACGCTGCTATAGCATCGGACATGGCTGGAGACACCGATCCCACCCCCCCCACCGGCGATCGCCCCCCCCGCAACTGAATGACAGCGGCGATCTGCCGCCGCTGTCATCATCTGCCCCCCTCCCATTCCCTCTGCTCCCCGCCAGCCTCCGATCCCCCCCTCACCCCCCCGGTACCTCCTGAGTCCCCCCGTCCCTCCCGGTGTCCCTCGGGTCCGGATGATGGGCGCCGCCATCTTTGAAAATGGCGGGCGCATGCGCAGTGCGCCCGCCCGAATCTGCCGGCTGCAGATTCCATTCTTTCATTTTGATCACTCTCACAGTGATCAAAATGAAAGAAAAAGTAAATAAACCCCCCGATTATCACCCCCATAGGTAGGCAGAACTAATAAAATAAAGAAAATATTTTTATTTTTATTTTTCCATTAGGGTTAGGGTTGAAAAGAGGGTTAGGGTTAGGGTTGAAAAGAGGGTTAGGGTTAGGGTTAAAAAGAGGGTTAGGGTTGAAAAGAGGGTTAGGGTTAAAAAGAGGGTTAGGGTTGAAAAGAGGGTTAGGGTTGAAAAGAGGGTTAGGGTTGGAAAGAGGGTTAGGGTTGGAAAGAGGGTTAGGGTTGGAAAGAGGGTTAGGGTTGGAAAGAGGGTTAGGGTTGGAATTAGGGTTAGGGTTGGAATTAGGGTTAGGCTTGTGGTTAGGGTTGGAATTAGGGTTAGGGATGTGTTGTGGTTAGGGTTGTGGTTAGGGGTGTGTTGGGGTTAGGGCTGGAGTTAGAATTGAGGGGTTTCCACTGTTTAGGCAGATCAGGGGGTCACCAAACGCGACATGGTGCAACCATTGATTCCAGCCAATTTTGCGTTCAAAAAGTTAAACGTCCAAGCCCCGACGTGTGCCCAAACAGTGGTTTACCCCAACATATGGGGTATCAGCGTACTCAGGAAAAATTGCACAACAACTTTGGGGGTCTAATTTCTCCTGGTACCCTTGGGAAAATAAAAAATTGGGGGCTAAAAAAATATTTTTGTGGAAATTTTTTTTTTTTTTAATTTTCACGTCTCTGCGTTATAAACTTCTGTGAAGCACTTGGGGGTCCAAAGTGCTCACCAGGCATCTAGATAAGTTACTTGGGAGGTCTAGTTTCCAAAATGGGGTCACGTGTGGGGGGTTTCTATTGTTTAGGCACATCAGGGGCTCTGCAAACGTAATGACGACCGCAGACCATTCCATCAAAGTCTGCATTTCAAAACGCCACTACTTCCATTCCGAGCCCTTACTTGTGCCCAAACAATAGTTCCTCCCCATATATGGGGCACCAGCGTACTCAGGACAAACTGTACAACAACTTTTGGGGTCCAATTTATCCTGCTACCCTTGTGAAAAAAAAAATTGCTGGCTAAAAATCATTTTTTTTGAGGAAAAAAAAATATTTTTTATTTTCACGTCTCTGCGTTATAAACTTCTGTGAAGCACTTGGGGGTTCAAGGTGCTCACCACACATCTAGATAAGTTCCTTAGGGGGTCTAGTTTCCAAAATGGGGTCACTTGTGGGGGGGTTCCACAGTTTAGGTACATCAGGGGTTCTGCAAATGTAACATGATGCCCGCAGACCATTCCATCAAAGTCAGCATTTCATAATGTCACTACTTCCCTTCCGAGCCCCGACGTGTACCCAAACAGTGGTCCCCACCCACATATGAGGTATCAGCGTACTCAGGACAAACTGGACAACAACTTTTGGGGCCAATTTATCCTGCTACCCCTGTGAAAAAAAAATTGCTGGCTAAAAATAATTTTTTTTTTGTGGAAAAAAAAAATATTTTTTTATTTTCATGGCTCTGCGTTATAAACTTCTGTGAAGCGCTTGGGGGTTCAAGGTGCTCACCACACATCTAGATAAGTTCCTTGGGGGGTCTAGTCTCCAAAATGGGGTTACTTGTGGGGGGGTTCCACAGTTTAGGTACATCAGGGGCTCTGCAAATGTAACATGACACCCGCAGACCATTCCATCAAAGTCAGCATTTCAAAATGTCACTACTTCCCTTCCGAGCCCCGACGTGTGCCCAAACAGTGGTTCCCCCCCACATGTGGGGTACCAGCGTACTCAGGACAAACTGGACAACAAATTTTGGGGTCTAATTTATCCTGGTACCCTTGTGAAAATAAAAAATTGCGCACTAAAAAATAATTTTTTGAGGGAAAAATTTTTTTTTTTATTTTCACGGCTCTGCGTCATAAACTTTTGTGAAGCACTTAAGGGTTCAAGGTGCTCACTACACATCTAGATAAGTTCCGTAGGGGGTCTAGTTTCCAAAATGGGGTCATTTGTGGGGGAGCTCCAATGTTTAGGCACACAGGGGCTCTCCAAACACAACATGGTGTCCGCTAACGATTGGAAGTAATTTGCATTTCAAAAAGTCAAATGGCGCTCCTTCCCTTCTGAGCCCTGCCGTGTGCCCAAACAGTGGTTCCCCCCCACATATGGGGTACCAGCGTACTCAGGACAAACTGGACAACAAGATTTGTGGTCCAATTTCTCCTGTTAGCCTTGTGAAATTTAAAAATAGTGTGCTAAAAATCATTTTTGAGGAAAAAAAATTATTTTTTATTTTCACTGCTCTGTGTTATAAACTTTTGTGAAGCACTTGGGGGTTCAAAGTGCTCCCTACATGTCTAGATAAGTTCCTTAGGGGGTCTAGTTTCCAAAATGGGGTCACTTGTGGGGGAGCTCCAATGTTTAGGTGCACAGGGGCTCTCCAAATGCGACATGGTGTCCAATAACGATTGGAGCTAATTTTCCATTCAAAAAGTCAAATGGTGCTCCTTGCCTTCCGGGCCCTGCCGTGCACCCAAACAGTGGTTTATGACCACATATGAGGTATCTGTGCACTCAGGAGAAATTGCTCAACAAATTTTACGATCCATTTTATCCTGTTGCCCATGTGAAAATGAAAAAACAGGCTAAAAGAAAATTTTTGTGGAAAAAAAAGTATTTTTTTTTTTTTACAGATCAATTTGTGAAGTACCTGGGGGTTCAAAGTGATCACTATGCACCTAGATAAGTTCCTTGGGGGGTCTAGTTTCCAAAATGGGGTCACTTGTGGAGGAGCTCCAATGTTTATGCACACAGGGGCTCTCCAAACACGACATGGCAACCGCTAAATATTCCAGCATATTTTCCATTCAAAAAGTCAAATGGCGCTCCTTCCCTTCTGAGCCGTGCCGTGCGCCCAAACAGTGGTTTATGACCACATATGAGGTATCGTTGTACTCAGGAGAAATTGCCCAACAAATTTTCGGATCCATTTTATCCTGTTTCCCATGTGAAAATGAAAAAATTGATGCTAAAAGAAAATTTTTGTTGGAAAAATTAAAATGTCCATTTTTTCTTTCCACATTGCTTTAGTTCCTGTGAAACACCTGAAGGGTTAATAATCTTCTTGAATGTAGTTTTGAGTAGCTTGAGGGGTGCAGTTTTTAGAATGGTGTAACTTTTGGGTATTTTCTGCCATATAGACCCCTCAAAGTGACTTCAAATGTGAGGTGGTCCCTAAAAAAAATGGTTTTGTAAATTTTATTGTAAAAATGAGAAATCGCTGGTCAACTTTTAACCCTTATAACTTCCTAACAAAAAAATATTTTGTTTCCAAAATTGTGCTGATGTAAAGTAGACATATGGGAAATGTTATTTATTAACTATTTTGTGTCACATAACTCTCTGGTTTAACAGAATAAAAATTCAAAATTTGAAAATTGCAAAATTTTCTACATTTTCACCAAATTTCTGATTTTTTGACAAACGCAAAAATTATCAACCTAAATTTACCACTAACATGAAGCCCAATATGTCACGAAAAAACAATCTCAGAATCGCTAGGATCCGATGAAGCGTTCCTGAGTTATTACCTCATAAAGGGACACTGGTCAGAATTGCAAAAAATGGCCTGGTCATTAAGGTCAAAATAGGCTGGGTCATGAAGGGGTTAATGGGCGCACATTACTCTCTAATTAGAAAATAATGACTGCTTGGAAATATTCTCATCAGGACCTGCCTGTGTTAGCACAGCTGTCAGGTGAAGTCACAGGCACCGGTGACGCCCAAATGTTGTGCAGATATTATCATATGGTGCAAACAATGGCTACCTCACGTTCTGTGCCAACTGATCTAATGGGTTCATGGAAAAAAATAAAAGTATGCCTGTCGAGCATTATATTTATGTATATAAATGGCGGTCCTAGTGGTGCCCCCCCCTTTCTGGCTTTGGGGTGCCCCCCCCCTTCTGGCTTTGGGGTGCCCCCCCCTTTCTGGCTTTGGGGTGCCCCCCCCCCTTCTGGCTTTGGGGTGCCCCCCCCCCCCCCTTCTGGCTTTGGGGTGCCCCCCCCCCTTCTGGCTTTGGGGTGCCCCCCCTTCTGGCTTTGGGGTGCCCCTTCTCCGGCTTAGGCCTTTTTCACACATTAGTTTTTTGCCGCCATTCACAATCCGTCGTTCTGTGGAAAAAAAAAAAAAAAAAAATGCATCAAGCAACTGATGCTGCTGGATCCGTTTTTTTTTTTTTTTTCTCATAGACATGTATTAGTGACGGATCCGTCGGAAATTCTTTGTCCGTCGGGTGGATACAATGGACATAGTATCGTTTTTTGTGAACGTCGAAAAGTCAGACAGCGCCGGATCCAGCGCCGTCCGTAGTTGGCTATAATGGAATCCTATGGGCGCAGGATCGTCGCTGTCCGTCAAAAGGCGTAATCAGACGACGGATTCCGTTTTTTAACAACTGAGCATGCCGGAATAATTTCTATTCCTTTTAATTTAACCTCCACAGCTTTTTTATTTTTTTCTTCCATTCTGGCACATAAAAAATTCTCTCTCCCTCTCCACGGGACAAAGTTTACCTCAAGCTAGAGCTGCTACAACGGATCCATCAAAATAACTGAGCCGTCGCATCGGTTTTTCCCACTCTGCGCAGGATCTGTTTTTTTTCACACTTTGACGGATTGCGACTGATTGGGCAAAATCTGATGTGTGAAAGAGGCCTTAGTGGTGCCCCCTCCATTGCAGGCAAGTGCTTACCCCTTGCGTGTGCAGACAGGTGGCCAGACCACTTTGCTTCCTGATGTTGGTTCTTCAGGAACCTGGACAGTCCCCCTTCATACAGCACAAAATGTCTGTTTCATGTAAGTTTAATTACTGGAGATTAGGGGTATTGTTTAAAAAAAAAAATCTTTTTTTTTTTAATTTATTTTTTGCTTTGGCTGGAGATGTTGGCAATATAGTTCTTCAGTATAGTCCTTGTTCAGTACAGCCATCATGTCGGTGATGACACTTAGGCCTCTTTCACACTTCAGTTTTTTTATAATCACTCACAATCCGCCAGGTTTTGAAAAAAACGGATTCTCTCTCTCTTTCTCTCTGTTTCTCTCTCTCTGTTTCTCTCTCTCTGTTTCTCTCTCTCTTTCTCTCTCTTCTCTCTTTCTCTTTCTCTCTCTCTTTCTCTCTCTCTTTCTCTTTCTCTCTCTCTTTCTCTCTCTCTTTCTCTTTCTCTCTCTCTTTCTCTTTCTCTCTCTCTTTCTCTCTCTTTCTCTCTCTCTTTCTCTCTCTTTCTCTCTCTCTTTCTCTCTCTCTTTTTCTCTCTTTTTCTCTCTCTTTTTCTCTCTCTTTTTCTCTCCTTTCTCTCTCTCTTTCTCCTCTTTTTCTCTCTCTCTTTCTTTCTCTCTCTCTCTCTTTCTCTCT